>NC_042619.1:26350111-26650111 GCF_901001135.1 Rhinatrema bivittatum
TTCTTCCAATCTTTTTTTACTTTTTTATATACATTGTTAATTATGTCAACTTGTACGCAGACAATGCAGGAATCTGTGCACTATCATGCAGAATAAACGTTATTTTCACGACTTTTGAGTTTTGGGCTACTTTTGGGTTAGATTGGGCGACCAATTGGGCTGGGGAACATAAGAACATAAGAAAATGCCACACTGGGTCAGACCAAGGGTCCATCAAGCCCAGCATCCTGTTTCCAACAGTGGCCAATCCAGGCCATAAGAACCTGGCAAATACCCAAAAACTAAGTCTATTCCATGTAACCATTGCTAATGGCAGTGGCTATTCTCTAAGTGAACTTAATAGCAGGTAATGGACTTCTCCTCCAAGAACTTAACGTTTGGCCTCTGGCAACGCTGGGCAGGACCGCCTCGGGGCCTTGAGCGTGCAACAGGCGGCGGTGGCTGGAGGCCCCCACGTCGAGTTTCTTCTTTAAAGCTGTGGCTGCTGCTTGGGGATGGAGATGCCTTTAGAGCAGGGGCACAGGCCTGCAGCAGCGGCAGCACTCCAGCACCTATCACAGTCTGACGTGGGAGGCGGTCGCCTCTGTTCGCCTGCGCCCAGATCCGGGCCTGTGTAAAGGAGAAGGCTGAGGACAGGCTGGTGGGGAAAGAGAATGGTGGGGCTGTGATGGATGGGGGGGGGGGGGGGGGGGGGGAAGAGTGGTAGGGCTGGGAGAAGAGGGCTGGAGCTGTGGGGTGATAGTTTGGGGTGGGGTCAGCTGTTGGCAGGAGGAATGTGAGTGGTGCTGCTGCTACTGGTTACTAGGGGGAATGTGAATATTGTTCTGATAAGGAAGCACGGCGTGTTTTATGAAAATAGATGTACTTATGCCGTGAAAACACAGATTTTTTTTTTCTACCCTCAAAGAACCCCTAATTAGCTGGAAATTAAGCACCTAAATTTATAATGCACAAAAACCTAAAAAGAGAAGGCCTTTATACTCTTGAGACCCATGACACGTCAGCTGCTTCCTGGACCAGCACTGGTGTGCATGGCGATTACCATCCAAAGGCATCAGCAGACATTAGGATTCACAGAGCCCTGTAGCGGCTTTGGTTAGGGAGCTGTGCATCAAGTCCTAAATCACTGAGAACTTTACTATGAATTTAAAAATCATTCTTTCACTTGGTGGGGGGGGGGGTAGCATTATGTGTAAAGTGTTATAAACCTTCATCAGATATTTCAGCTAAGTCAAAAATAGGTTTAAACGCTTAGTTAAATTGACAGGCATTTGTAACCCCTGAGCTACTCACCCATTTCAGGACCCCAAAGACCTCACCTCTAATTATGGGGTCAAATGTGAAACCTCTCTGAAGGGGGGGGGGGGGAGAAAGATTACATCCTAGGTCCTGAGAGGTGTTCCTTAGTTATTTCAACATTAAAGTCTCCTGTGTACAGCAGTAATAATCACATTGTTGTAAACAGCAGTAATAATCACACTGAAAGCAATTGGTGGTTTTCAACTTAACAATTATTTATTCATTAAAAGTATTTATATTCTGTCCATATCAGAAAATACTGTGCTTAGTGGATTACATAAAATAACATAAAATAATTTGTAATTTACAGCAAACATAATACATATAATAAAATAAACAATACTGCATGCACATCTTATATACTGAGAACAAACTAACCCATTTCCCTCATGTATTTGGGAATTAAGAGTGAAACGTTGGATAAAATATTCAGTTACAGGTTCCTGTCATTTACAATCCACTTTTACAGTTTCAGCTGTTCTCAATAAACTTGAGACTTTAAGATTCCAACTTAATTTAGTCCATTAACGATGTCAACTGATATATCTCATTTCCAATCCATTCCAATTACTGGGGTAGTTTTGGACCTTCTTCCCAGAATCTGGTGGACAGGATAATATTTTTCCAATTTAGAAGCATTTAAATAAAGTCCCATTACACCTTTAATCCAGTTATTCAGTCATTCTCCTTACGTCCCCTGCTGGCACCAGGAGACTACTTTCACGTTGCTTTCTTCAATCCCCTGATGATATGGATGTGATTAACACTGGATGGATGCCACAGATCTTCCCCTTCTCCCGCCTTAGGAAAGAACCCAGATCCATTCCTCCACCAGGACTTACAATAGTCCCCCCCCCCCCCCCGTGATCTCTGGTGGGGAGAGACACTGCTCCTCTGGATCAGTTTATCTCAACCCGGTCCTCGGGACACCCCCAGCCAGACAGGATTTCAGGATATCCGCAGTGAATAATGCACAGGCTAGATCCGCATGCAAACCCACCTCATGCACATTCATTCTGGGTATCCTGAAGAGCCTGACCGGATAGGTGGGTCCCGAGGACTGGGTTGAGAACCCCTGCTCTGAACCCCTGGATGCTAGGGTACCCCAGGTAGTAAAAATAAATTCCTTAGCAAAAGGGGAGACCAAAATAGAGAAAGGAAGAGTGGGGAAAATTTCCTTCTCTGCAAAGCAAAAAGGTTTCCTTTCTACTTAGGCAAAGGCACAGTTTCCTACTTTTCCATAACCAAACCTCATCTTTCGAGGCCCAAGGCTCCTTTCCTAAGAAAACTAAACAAAAAAATGGTGACTTTTTAAAATGTTATGCATAAAAATTAGCAAATAAAGGCCTGATTTAAAAAAAAAACCAACCCGTGTGTAAAAAACAGGGGTTAAGCGCACGGCCGGGCCTTGCGCGCGCTGAGGGCATTTTAGAAGAGGCCCAGCCACGCGCATAACCCCCCCATTATGTGCACAGGAGCCAGGCCTCTATGAAGGGGGCGGTCCAAGGGCGGGGAGGGGCGGTCCAGGGGGGTGGGGCAGAGCTGGAGGCCATTTGCCGCTGTGCCGGGGGATTGCGCGCTGGCAGCCTGGCGTAAGTTCCGAAATGACAAAATTTACAAAAGGTAGGGCTTTCAAAGGGGTCGGGGAGGAGAGGGGAAGAGGGAGGGAGGGTAGGTAGGGGGGGGAGGAAAGTTCCCTCCCAGTCAGCTCCTTAATTGGAGCGGACTGGGAGAGAACTGGCAGAGGCCCGATCTCTTCGCCGCGCATAAACTAGGGAAATCTACCCCCCCCCCCCCCCGGGCGCTACCCGGCGCGCGTCCATGTGCGCACGCCGGGTAGCACCCGCACATGGACGCGTGCGTGTATTTTAAAAAAATCTACCCGTATGCGTGCAAGTAGCCTCTACTTTCGAACTCCCTATTTTATAAAACTCCAAAATACGCGTGTATTTTCACGTTTGCACGCACATGTACACGGGTAAAAAAGGGGAGTACTGGGGCGTTCCTGGGCAGAGTAACAGGTATGTTATTTTAAAGACATGCATGCCATGCACATTTTCCAACTTACGTATTTTTACACCTGCTAATTTCCTGCTGTAAGTGACATTAAACATGCTTATTGTGTAGTACTGTCTAGGGGGAGGTCAGGCTGAAAAACCAGGAGGGTCTCGATGATCTGAAGGAGGACTGGGCAAACTGGTGGACTAATTGGTAAAGCTAGTAATTTCATTGACATGTGCATGTTGTAAAATACACTGACTTACATGCGTAAATCAGGACTTACGTGGCCGGGTAAGTCCTATCTTACTTTCACATGTAAAATATACGCGCCTATATATTTTTAAATTAGGTGGGTTAAGTGCACACGTACAGTGCATTGGAATATGTGGCTTCAATGCATTGAGCGTATTCATGCGTAAACCTACATGCATGTGTATGTTGCGAGGTAGCGGTACACGTAGTTTATAAAATACCGTAGTCCATCTCCGTGCAGCCACTTACACGCGCGTATGCCGCCGTGCATAGTTGTTTGGACGTTGTCCTCCCCGGGAGCAGGCACGGTGACAACGCTGCCCCTGCGTTGTTTGTTCCTATGCTTCTCTGCTCTCCTTATGGTTTTTTGTACCCCTTACCCTTCCCCTGTTACTTGCAATTTCCGTTGCTTTTGTTCCATGTAAACCGAGGTGATGTTTTGACTAACATCGGTATAGAAGACTTTTAAATAAATAAATAAATAAATAACTAAATAAATAACTAAAAGATCCATACCCTAAAATGGAGACATCAAGCTATTAAGTAACAGCATATCCGCCTTCAAAATAAGGTCTCAGCAGCTGAATTCCAGCAAGAGCAATTAGCTGTCTGTGGCTCGGCTCCTCCAAGACTGGCAGATTTTTCTTGGCTTGGCTGACGTTATGTACAGAACTCATGCCCTGATAACAATTAACACAGGTAATCAGCTCTTTTCAACCACCAGTGCTTCAAAGAAAAAACATTCCCTTTGAACTACTAAATCCGAAGGCAGGAGAGCAAGGCAACCTTTCTACTCTTTCTTTCTAAACCTAAGAAGTAAAAATACCCAAGAAACAAAAAAAAAAGCAACGCAAGATATCCCGTTTTCAAATATAAAAAGAACAAAAGCAATTAAGCAGTTGAATTCAAGCCAGAAGAAAGTACTTGTTTGCAGCTCAGCTCCTCCAAGAATGTTCTGCCCGCAGTAACATTAAAAGCCTTGTTCCTGCTTTCACAGTGTACCACATTAAGAATACTGAAAAGAAGTTTTGAACAGACTGTTTCCAAAATAACAAACAGGATTACTTGGAGATTAAAAAGTTCATTTACAGTGATATTTAAAAAAAAAAAGTCCACAGAAATCCTTGCTTAAGGAACACTATTTCTGTTTTGTAAATCCTGCCCATGAAAGGCTTAGCATTTCTACACAAGACCACACAGCAGCGCACGGATGGAGTAACAGACCTTTTCATCATGCGGGTGGATCTCAACCAGACTCGGAGTCCTGGAGGCCAAGCTGGACGAGATAACCCCAATTAGCGCCGTGCCTCGGCTGGAAGGCAGCGTAGAGCAGTATTTCCCAACCAGTATAGTCATGGCACGCTGGCGTACCATTAGATCTGATCAGGTCTGCCACTGCTTGATGCTCAGATCCAGACCGGCATCTGGGCTCTGCCCTCAGCACCCTGCATCTACAGGAGACGCCAGCGGTGGCTCTTCAACAGGTGGGAGCTACTTTCAAGAACAGATGTAGGCATGCACGCCTTGTCTTCTCAGCCAAAGCATGAACCGCAATGTGTGGAAATTAATGGGCAGCAGGCAGGGCATGGACAGCTGGGCTCCGTTTTTTGTACCACACACCGCATCTCATTTTCCTCCTCTTGAGCTTTTCCTTTGAGTCCTTGTGGCCTCCGTCTTATCCCCAGACTGACAGGCTGATGCAATACAGCGCGCTCAGCCGAGCGCACGGGTTTACCCGCGGTCGGACACGTGTTTTTGACTCGCATCCACAGCCCCTTACGCTATAAGGGAATAGTACATCCACAAGGCACGTCCAACACGCAGCGAAACTAATAGCTCTCATCACAAGCAAATGCATGTTGAGGCTATTAGCTAAGCTCCCCAGATGCAAAAAAAAAAAAATGTGCACCAGACCCCCACATTTTTACACTCAGAAATGAACGCCTGCCCAGAGCAGGTGTTTATTTCTGAGCAGCCCAAAAGGTTGTACAGAAAAGCAGAAAATACTGCTTTTCTATAATCCTCCGACTTAATATTGTAGCGATATTAAGTTGGAGTAATGAAAAGTTTAAAAGATTTAAAAAAAATAATAATTTTTTTTAAACGAGTGCTGGCGGTCAGGTTAGGGAAATGGACCCTCAGTTAACCAGTGTCCATTTTCTGAACCCATGGCTGTGCGCCGGTGAGGAAATCGGACGCTGATTAAATTCAGCGTCCGTTTTCTCAACCCACCAGCAGCCGACCTCTCCCGGACACCCGCTGTCAAGGAGGCGCTAGGGGGCACGCAATCGACCCTCGCGCCTCCTCGGCAGCGCGACCCCTAATTTAAATATTGCATGGCACCCCCTGGATAGGTGCCTGGGCGGGAGTTAGGAAAGCGGGCGCTGAAAACTGAGCACCCACTTTCGGCGCGCTCTTAGGGGCGGATTTTAAGAGCCCTGCTCGCCGGTGCGCCTATTTTACATAGGCCTACCGGCGCGCGCAGAGCCCCGGGACTCACGTAAGTCCCGGGGTTCTCCGAGGGGGGCGTGTCAGGGGCGTGTTGGGGGGCGGGCCCGAACCGCGCGGCATTTAGGGGGCGTGCTGGGAGCGTTTTGGGGGCGGGTACGGGGCGTGGCTACGGCCCGGGGCGGTCCGGGAGCGTGGCCGCGCCCTCCGTACCCGCCCCCAGGTCGCGGCCCGGCGCGCAGGAGGCCCGCTGGCGTGCGGGGATTTACGCCTCCCTCTGGGAGGCGTAAATCCCCGGAGAAAGGTAAGGGGGGGGGTGTAGACAGGGCCGGGCGGGTGGGTTAGGTAGAGGAAGGGAGGGGAAGGTGAGGGGAGGGCGTTAGAGGATTCCCTCCAAGGCCGCTCCGATTTCGGAGCGGCCTTGGAGGGAACGGGGGTAGGCTGCGCGGCTCGGTGCGCGCCGGCTATACAAAATCGATAGCCTTGCGCGCGCCGATCCAGGTTTTTAGCAGATACGCATCGGCCCCCCTGAGCGAGGCAGGGTGAGTTTGCAGTGGGCACTGAAGGTGACTCATTCTAACTGCTGGGGGCAGCAGCACTGGATGAACCGTGCGGTCGGTCATATGCAGCAGCCGTAATTAACTGAGCCGGCTGTCCGTACCACACCGACGTTTCCCATCTGCACGTGTACATGAAGGGAGGTGGTCGATCGTGATGGGTTCATGTCTGCATCCACCCCCTGGCTCACTTTCTTTTAAAATCTGGCGGAGAGACTGGTGGGGCTTTCGGTGCTTCTCTAGCTCTTGTGGCCCACAGGAGCTCCCTCTGTGTCCACCAAGCGTGCTCTGCGGAAGCTAAGTGTGGCTTGGGCTTGAAAGGGTTGCAGAACTGGCGTAAACAGAAAACATGAGATGCTTTCTAAAAAACCCAACAAATTCATCGGTAATAGATGACCAGCTGCAAACTAATTAAAAAGAACGGTTGATAATGAATTGATTTGTTTATGCGATCAAGAAATGTTGATTTGAATTTAAATATCCGCCCATTCTCTCTCTCTTTTTTTTTTTTAACTAAACCTAGGCCAGTTCCCACCTCTTCAAGACCAGCAGACTTTTTCAATTGCAAACAAGGAAAACTGCATTCCAAAGCATTACCTTGACACTGGTTATACTGTCTGGCTGCAAAAGATTAACCACGTGATGTAATAGAGCAAAGATGTTCTCCTAATGGGTCAATGTCTCCAAATGGGTTTGTTTTGTGCATCGAAAAATAGATTGGAAGAGCAAGATAAGAAAGCTTCAGTTGTCCAAGATTTTATTTTGCAGTATCAGTTCAAAATCTCAGATGTATCATCAGATATTTGTTTTATTTATTTATTTAAAAACTTTTCTATACCGTCGTTTAGTGATGCACCATCACAACGGTTTACAGATAGGCACATAAATAGGTTTGGTTTGCTTTCTAAGTTATCCATGGTGTGCCAATATTTTACGGTAACATAGTTCATAATATACTCTAAATGAGAAGTGTGTTTGAGATACTGTTTATATGATTCTGTGGTAGTCATATGTGATAACTGTTTTAATTTAAAATTTAATTATGATTAAAACAAAAAAGTAACATTCTGCTTTTTATAGGTGGCTTTCCGCTGTAGGAATTTGTTGTTATTCAGCGACCTCACTGTGAAATGCTTTTTTGAATAGCCAAGTTTTTAAGCTCTTTTTGAAGAGTTTTAGTTCTTTCATAAGTCTAAGCTCAAGTGGTAATGTGTTCCATAATAACGGTCCTGCCAAAGATAGCGCTCTCTCTCTAACTTGGGTCAATTTTGCTGTTTTGACTGAGGGAATGATTAGTAGTGCTTTATTGGCGGACCTGAGATTTCTTTGAGGGACATGTAATCGTAGGGCAGTGTTTAGCCAGTCGGCCTTTTCGTCGTTTATTAGTTTATGAACTGTGCAAAGTGTTTTGAATTGGACTCTTTGTTCTATTGGGAGCCAGTGCAAATCAGCAAGTGTTTGGGTGATGTGATCTCTTCTTCCCTTTCCAGTTAGTATTCTTGCAGCTGAGTTCTGTAGTATTTGTAGTGGCCTGATTGTGGTGTATGGTAAACCTAGGAAAAGTGTGTTACAGTAGTCTGTGCTAGCAAATATTAGTGCTTGTAGTACTGTGCGAAAGTGATCTTGAGTTAATATTTTTTTTATTCTTCTAAGGATCATTAGTTTGGCATAGCCTTCTCTCACTTTTAATGATCAACCTAATAAATGAAGGTTGACCGACGTGCCGCAAATGCGCAGTAGAGAGCAACTCTACTGCGCATGTGTGAGCACGTCGGTCAAGCAGAGCGTCAGCTGCTTGATAACATGGCGGCTGCAGCAGCGGCGGCATCGGCAAGGGGCAGTGGCGGCGGCGGCGGCATCGGCGAGGGGCATCGGCGGCGGCGGCATCGGGCAGCGGCGGCGGCATTGGCATCGGCGAGGGGAAGTAGAGGCGGCGGCATCAGCGAGGAGCGGCGGCGGCATCGGCAAGGTGCAGTGGCGGCGGCGGTATCGGCGAGGGGCAGCGGCGGTGGCAGCATCGGCGAGGGGCAGTAAGAGGTGGCGGCGAGCATTAGCAGCGACGGCGAGAAGCAGCGAACCCGGTGGTGAATGAGGAGAGAGTGAGGGGGAGGGGAGAGTGAGAGTGAGGGGAGGGGTGAGAGGGGGAGGGAGAGTGAGGGGAGGGGTGAGAGGGGGAGGGAGGGAGAGTGAGGGGAGGGGTGAGAGGGAGAGTGAGGGGAGGGGAGGGGTGAGAGGGAGAGTGAGGGAGGGGTGAGAGGGAGAGTGTGAGGGGAGGGGTGAGAGTGAGGGGAGGGGAGGGGTGAGAGGGGGAGAGTGAGGGGAGGGGTGAGAGGGGGAGAGTGAGGGGAGGGGAGGGGTGAGAGGGGGAGAGTGAGGGTAGGGGGAGGGAGGGAGAGTGAGGGGGGAGGGTGGGGGGAGGGAGAGTGAGGGGAGGGGTGAGGGGGGGGAGAGTGAGGGGAGGGGTGAGAGGGGGAGGGAGGGGGGAGGGTTGCCTGTTTTAATGGGCTTAACGGCTTGTATGTATATAAAGGAACCGTGTAATCACTCTATACTCTATAGTGTAATCACTCTATACTTTGGATATCTGATGATACATCTGAGATTTTGAACTGATACTGCAAAATAAAATCTTGGACAACTGAAGTTTTCTTACCTTGCACTTCCAATTTATTTTTGGATACCTTGTGAGCTGGGCTTTCACTTATTTGTTTGTTTTGTGCATACCAATGGCTGGAATGAACCTTATGTTTGAGCCAGGGTATGCTGGGTACGATCTCAGTCTCACCAACGAGAAAAGAGCTTCCTTCTGGAGCTCTTAAGGTGTAGTATAATATACAGGCAACATATCGCGGTGGGCTCGGAAGTTATACGTTTGTTTGTTTTTATTTGCATTCAAATGTATGAGAAGTATAAACTTGCAAAGTAAAAGTACATTAGGAAAATATCAAAATAAAAACTTAAAGCAAGTAACTGTACTTACGTGGAGGGAGGACCAAGAGAAAAACCTGAGAGACAGTACAATCATCAGGGAGGATAAAAAAAATCCCTGCTAATTACATGAATTTTTTATTATTATTATTATTATTTATGAATTTATAGTACAATACCAAGCAAAAGCTTGAAAAGCAAAGTAACAGAGATATGCCAAAGAAAATATCAGGAAAAACATCCATTTAGAAACATGCAGGCGTAAGACTGTAGTTCAGGTCCCCCAACTTAGGATTCCAATAGCAGTGCTATCTAAGGAAAACCATTTAATACAAAGAAAGAAGGAAAATAGTAGCATAAAAAGGGTTCCATGATCCAAGTCATTCTTAAGGAGGGCATTATGAAGCCAGTTCTACAGCGGATGATTCAGCCAAAGGGGGTCTAAGATCTTCCTTTGCATTGAGAAAAGCGCTGAGCTGGGGGAGGATCACGGAAGACACATTTCATAGACTGAAATTCAGCATCTAAGAAAAATATAAAGCCCCAAGTTGCAAAGCCAGAGTCCGCATCAACAAAAAAACTGCTTACAGCACTTTGGAGTAGACCTGGAAACATCAGGGAACATCCTCACATCACAATTCAAAAAAGGACACATTTTTTTCTTTAGAAACGAGACGCACTAAGAATTCCCTATCTGAGTCCAAGGCTAAAGAAACCAGTAGAAGCGGCCAGCAGATGAAACAGAGTCGTCTTCTTCTTCAGGTCTCTGAAGAAAGTCAGTTAAGTTGAGGAAATCCTGGCTAGGGATGAAAGATTGACTCCCGGCCTCTTCTCTTTTCGTTTGTCCGAGAGACGGGTGGAACGTTCTGATCCAAAAAACTTCAAACGTTCCCCAAGGAATCTTTTCAACAGTACCAGTGGTGAAACTGAAGGGAGTCTTGAGCAGTGTTCAAGGCACAAAGTACAACGCCTGAAAAAAATTCTCTAAAAACTCAAGTTTCCCAGTAATACCCAAAATTATCTTTACAGAACAAAGTGGTTCTATAAAGCAAGCAGTTTAGGCTGATATTGAACTTGTCTGGTGCTTTGGGCTCCTCGGTGAATGATTTTGTCCCCAAACTCTGGTGTTGCGTTCGGTGTGCGTGATTTGATGAAGCAGTGGCTTTAGTGAGGGGGGGGGGGGCGGGCGGGGTGCCCTCATGGCTAAGGCGGATATTGAATCCGCTTTCAGGGCTCCGTCCTATTCATCCCTATTGGGTTTTGTTTTTCAGGGTCACTTTTTGGGGATCGCTGCTCGCCAGTGGGTTGTGCGGTGTCATGTGCCCCCTTTTCCGGGCTTTGAGTTCATTCATCCATTGGGTGATGGTTCGGGTTACGGGACTGCATTCCATGTTGCACCACTTAGATGATTTGTTTTATTTGTGGGGTCCAAGAGTGGTGGTGGGGGGCTGCAATGCGCTCTTACAGGGTTTTATAGAGGTGGATGGGGTCTTTGGGGGTCCTGATTGCCCACAGCAAAACAGAGGGTCCGGTTCCAAAGCTCACATTTTTGGGTGTTTAACTAGATTCGATGGATATGATGTGTCGCCTGCCGGTAGAGAAAGTGGGGAGATCCAGGGACCTGGTGCGCTTAGTCCACTTTTCCAAAATAGTAACCCCTGTGTCAGATGCACCCTTTCATGGGCTCCCTCAATTTTACTTGCCGTGGGTCGGGCTTTTATTCGAAGACTTTCATCAGCAACGGTGGGAATTAAAGCCGCGCACCATTTTATTCGGGTGACTAAAAGGATAAAGAATGAATTGGGAGTGTGGGAAGCATTCTTGGATTCTCTTAACGGAGTTGTAATTATGCAGAAGGAGCAGGCGCCCAGTCAGCAGTCAAGAGTTCAATTCTGATGCGGCCGGCGCTACGGGTTTTTGGGGTGTATTGGAAGGGAGCTTGGTGCGCGGCGCGGTGGCCTGAGGCACGGTTTGAGGCCGGGGTTACCAAAAACATCACGTTCCTTGAGCTTTTCCCCATTGTGGTGGCCTTGGCTTTGTGGGGGTCACGGGTTAAGCGATAGGAGGGTTTTGATTTGGTTAAGCGATAGGATGGTTTTTGTTTTGGTGTGACAATCAAGGGGTTGTGGAGGTTATTAATGGGCAGTCAGCCAGGTGTGAGTTGGTTTGTGCTTTATTGCAGGAGTTTGTCCTGCTCTGCTTGAGATGGAATATCACCTTACGAGCTAAGCATGTTACCGGGGCGGAGAATTTAATTGCAGATGCCCTCTCTCGTTGCAAGTGGGATTCCTTCACGTGTTTGGCCCCGCATGCAGATGAGGAAGGAGCTGTGGTCCTGGATTACCTTTGGCTGCTTGGCCTGCCAAAGCACGGGAGATGATAAAGGCTTCAATGGCGCTTGCAACATGGGCATCGTATTCGAGAGGCAGAAGTGCTGTTTTAGAGTTTCTTGGTTCCAGAGGGTGGAGGGGGTGGTCCGATGGATGATTTTGCTATTATGCAGTATTTAATTTGGGCTAAGGAATCTGGGCATTCCCTGGGATCAGTGAGGGCAAGGATAGCTGGGTTTTTCTTTTTCCAAAAACATGCGGGGTGAGGCAACTTGGGAGCTAGTTTTGTGATCAATCAAATATTGGGAGGTTGGAAGAGGGAGAGGGGCAACATATCGGATACTAGGCGACCTATCAAGCATGAAGAGCCGAGCGTCATTTTGGTGAGACTATGGGTCGTCTACTGGTCGATGCTCTTTCAGGTTGCTTTTTGTTTGCCTTTTTTGGGGCTATTAGAGTGGGGAAACTGGTGGCTGACTTGAAAATGCGATGAGACAGGTCAGGTTTGTTAAGGGATAATGTGCAGACTTCAGATGAAGGGGTACGGTTTCTTATTCAAAGATCAAAAGTGGATCTTTATAGCACTGAACTTTTTATTGTTTGATGCAGGAATGCTCCCAAGTGATCACAGCCTCGTTATTCTCTGCAGTTCTGTCAGGGTTGATCCAGGAATGCCCCCAGTTCTGTCAGGGTTGTGATTCCACTGTTTTTTTGAGAACGGTGATGTTATAGTGTTTACATGTGTGATGGGTAGCCCACCAAGGAGCCTTTTTTGTCCCTTAAGAGACCCCTGGTAGAATTCTGATTGAGGGAAATAGCTCGACTCCCTATGGAGTGTTTTATTCAAAGGAAAAATGGTTCCTAAGAATGTAATATTCATAATGACCACTAGAAAGCAGATTATTATGGTGAACTTGGGAAGAAGTAAGTTCCCTGTGTCATGGTGACTAAGTGTTTGGGGTTAAGGGTATGTCGTCTTTTAAGAAGGTTAGGAAACAAACTAGATCCTGTTGATGGAGTATTGTCCCAGAGGGTGGCTTAGGATTTTGGCAAGGAATTGAGGAGAGGGTTCAGCCCGGGGCTGCCTCTTAAGTGAGAGAGGCCCTATAGGGGATTTCCCTCTCAAGGGGAAATGCCCGAGGAAGTAGGCAGTTCTCCTCATGGGTAAGCAATCAAGGAATGGCATGTCTGCTAATGGGGAGATAACAGGGAACCCGACCTACATCTCAAAGGTGGAAGTGGAGCTCTGGGGAGAAGCCTTTGATGAGAGAAGCAAGTTGGTGTGGAGAAACCCTGAGGGGCGAGAGCCTAGACATTGGGGAAGTTCATGACTATTGCTCGATAAGAATGGGGAGAAAGAGGTTCTTGTTCCTTGGAGAAGGGATTAATGAGTAACGAGTAATGAGTTCTGAAATATTTGGTGTTGTATATGTGAATGGTGGGATGGTGAAATCCATGGTCTCTCACAGAGAAGGGACACTATTGGTTGGCAAAACGTGATGGGAATGTGAACTTTGTGTCTTAGTCCTGTGAGCTGTTGCATAGAGGAGGGGTAAAAGATGTTGTAACTGTGAATTGGTTCTCCTTTTTATAAGGGGACAACTGTATATAGTTGTGAAAGTATTTATACCGGTATTTTTCTCTGTCTCTTTTGTAACTACCTCAGTTTAGCTGTATAAACCTATGGCCCTGATTTAATCAGTGAATCCATTCTGCTCTATTTTGTTCTCTGACTGCTGGTTCTTATCAGAGCAATAAAAGTTTTGCTACGTTTTGCTGGTTGCGGAAAGACCCGTGAGCTGTTTCACTTATCCCGATGCCGCCATAACCCTCTTTTGGACATATGCATCTGACCTTCCTGAGCACAGAAGGACACCACTGGGATCACCGCTTCTGGTTCCTACCTAGGTGCGTGCACAATGACATTTCCATACTTAAAGGGTCTGCGGCGGGAAAACACCACAGCGCCCAGCGATGACATCATCATCTTCAGCCCTATAAAGGACATAAAAACATAAGAAATTGCCATGCTGGGTCAGACCAAGGGTCCATCAAGCCCAGCATCCTGTTTCCAACAGAGGCCAAACCAGGCCACAAGAACCTGGCAAGCACCCAAACACTAAGAAGATCCCATGCCACTGATGCAATTAATAGCAGTGGCTATTCCCTAAGTAAACTTGATTAATAGCAGTTAATGGACTTCTCCTCCAAGAATTTATCCAAACCTTTTCTGAACCCAGCTACACTAACTGCAGTAACCACATCCTCTGGCAACAAATTCCAGAGCTTAATTGTGCGATGAGTGAAAAAGAACTTTCTCCGATTAGTTTTAAATGTGCCCCATGCTAACTTCATGGAGTAGCCCCTAGTCCTTCTATTATTCGAAAGTGTAAATAACCGAGTCACATCTATTCGTTCAAGACCTCTTATGATCTTAAACACCTCTATCATATCCCCCTCTCAGCCGTCTCTTATCCACGCTGAACAGCCCTAACCTCTTCAGCTTTTCCTCATAGGGGAGCTGTTCCATCCCCTTTATCATTTTGGTCACCCTTCTCTGAATCTTCTCCATCACAACTATATCCTGTTTGAGATGTGGCGACCAGAATTGTACACAGTATTCAAGATCTGGTCTCACCATGGGGCGATACAGAGCATTATGTTCTTGCCTTGCTGCCTTTTCATAGATAAGGTTGCTGCTGCTTGAGTCCTGAGAGTTACTGCTATGGTAAGGTTCTAGGTTTGTTTGTTTTTTGCTGGGGTTTCTGTTACTTCACAAAGTGTTTGGCAGTGAAGGGAATTTGGTTTGCTGTCACTGAGGTGACACAGGAATTTGAATATTTATTTTTAAGTCCTACTGTTCTGCTCCTGTTGCAAATCATTTTATGATGATTATTATGATTATTGCTGTTTTAGTGTAGTTATGATATTCTCTGCATTTTTGGAAAGAGGATTCATAAAAGAATAAATTGATATTTGTTTTATTACATGATTGGATGGGATGTTTCTGTTAAGTGTTCTTTGTTTACTTTTTACATGATATTGTGTATTTATAAACTGCAATACATATAAAATAAATTAATACAGATTAATAAGGCATTTTTAATGTTGGTAAATGCTCAAAGTAATAGAATTAAAATATTTTAAAGCATCACTCGGGATGCACGATGGTTGCTGCAGACTACTCAGAAACCCATTGTCAGATGCGCTATAAGGCATTATTTATTGATAAGAGTACAAATAGTAGGGCCTAGATCTATATGTCCACTGCCCACCCATGTTAACCTTGGGCCCCCCAAAAAATTCATATCTGGCTACGCCACTGCTTCTGACATCAGGACATCACGCCCAGCAGTGAGATGTGTAACCGTTTCCAGCTCTGCGCTACAAAATATGCATTTTCCTGGCTTTTTTTTTTCTATGCTGGCTGTCTTTCACGTTTTCAATCTGTTATCCAATGGGAGCAATTATTTTAGGACAAGTGGGCAAGAAGTGTACGAAATAAATAAAGAAACCAACCTGTGGCTAGTGCACATATCTACGTTGCAATTATCACTCTCTCGTCTTTAGGTTTACGTTTCCTCTCTGTAGCTATCCCCTCAGGTTCTGATTTGGCATCTTTGTGTCTCTTTTGTTTGCTGTTTAAAGCGCCTTCTCTCTGTAGGTGACCCTTTGTGGGCTTGCAGTACACCCGAGATCTGTTGGTACCTGCCTGGCACTATTACTCATTCCCCTAACAGCATAATCACCAGTAGTTGGAGGCTGGCTTTGACGGTTGCAGGAGTTCTGGCTGCTGCAAGCTGTACTAAGAGAACTTTGCTGCTGCTGCTGATAATAATAATAATAATTTATTTGATTTGTATTCAGGCGCTGGGACGCCGGTCACATTCAGGTTCATGAAAGCCAATTAGTTGTCCCACAGATTGCTGTATTTGTTCTGGCTGTGTGTGGCAGGCAGTGCACAGGCTGGCTGAGTTACAATCCTGCATCACTGAAGAGCCTGCTCCTCCTCCCCTGTAATGCTGGGCCTGCCTGTGTACCAGTCGTAGCTCCTCGCCCTTTCTTCGACCCTTTTGAAGTGCGTCTGAATGTGTTTGGGATTCAAGAAAGGCTCCGTACACGAGAGGAAGGAATAACAAAGATGGGTTTTATGGGATTTCCTTTCCAAAATGTCAGCCATATAGATTGTTGGGTTGTTGTTGTTTCTTTTGCACTGAAAGGTAAGGTCACCGCTAATGGCCTTTTTTTTTTTTTTTAAGCAAATTATTAATGCATGATAACTGCCTTAAAGGAAACTGAGAATGAGTCCAAATGATTGAGGAGGAAGGATATTTTTGAAGTATTTAATCAGTAGGAGGAAATTAGTGATTTTAGATTACCAGTAGGTGATTAGAGCTAAGCAATTTAAAATTAGCAAATTTATAGCTCCAAACAACAGATGAGATTGTGGAGGTCTGATCTGCAAAGGCTGCACCTTGGAAATCAATGTTTCCAAAACGTTTTCCAGTTTTGTGATTATTTGTAAGGAAGGGCTTTAAAGCAACAGCCTGCGGGGGTCCAGCCTGTGCCTCACCTCTGCTCCCCGAGCCAAGCAGTGCAAGGATTGCTGAGGAGGCAACATCCACAGCCTCCAGGGGAAGCCTAGGTCATCGCACCACGGCGACACCTGGTGGCCAGGTTTAGGATCCACGCTAGCCACGTTCTGGCGAGAGCTATGGTTTGTGACCCCCCCCCCCCCCTGACCGAGGGCTTTCACAACAAGGTCTGGGCAGAGTTGGGAGCAGTATATAAAAGAGAGGGAAACCCTCCCATGGCTTCTTGCGAATGAAGGCTCGTGGCACCGTAGCCCAGCAGAGGTTCTGAGTAAGTTGGAAGCTGCTGGGCCAAAAAAAAAAAGAAAGAAAACGAAAAACAGCCGATGTTAGCTGCTGCCGCTACAACCACTTATCACTTCTATGGCTCCACGAGACGCACGCAGCTCTGTTCAGATAGACGTTAGAGAGAGTCCCTGCTCCTGGAACTTCGAATCTAGTCAAGACTTCGGGAAATGCATTTGCTATGGAAAATATGGTTAAAATCAACCAGGCTTTGATCAGGGAGAGCCAGGATTTAAGATTTAAAAGATTTAAAAAAGGCGGGATTTGAATAAGGAGAGGGTGGGCGGCGCGATGCACCAACTCAGGAAGGCCATTCCAGGCGTAAGGTAAGATGCAACAAGCTGGAAGCACTTCGGGGCCTGTATTCTAACGCACGTACTTGAGCAATTTTATTACAGTTTAGTAAATCGCCATGGCCAGGAAGTTCTTGTATTCCTGGCCCCCACCGCCACCCCCATCCCAGGGCCACCATCTTATAGGGGCTGCAAGCTCCGACAGCATCACCTTGCCACCCGGTCCAAAAAAATCCCTGGTGGCCCATGGAGGCATGGGTAAATCCCTTTCAGGTTCCTTCCTTCCACCGGGCACATCAATACGGCAGCATCCCCGCGGCATAGCCCTTTCCCTATCGAATAACTCCTGGCCTGAAAAAATCCCCGCCCCCTCCCAATTTTACAAATGCTCTTCCAGATTTCCCTAACCTCCCCCCCCTATTGCTCCCAAATCCAACCCCTGTCCTTCCCCCTCCCCCTTCAGTTTATCCGCCAGCTGTGGTGTGCAAAGGGACAGAAGGGATCCTCAGCAGCAAAATCCACACTAATCCATGAGGTAGCTCTTAAAAGCCTTGCGCGCTCTTGGGCCGCGCGGGAATGACACGAATTTTAAGGTAGCCGGGAAGGGCCGCAGTACATTCACGTGCAAGCGCCCAGAAAAAGTAGGCGGAAAAGGGACAGGGCGTGGGCAATCCAGAAGCGGGGCCAGCACTGACGCACATAACCCCTAACTTTCCTATGCCAGCGCGCGTGTGTGTCACGCACGGAACTTTGCTTCAGCTCCTCGGTGGGCGTAAGAGTCCGGTGAACATTGGGGGGGGGGGGGGGGGAAGGGGGGATGGGGAGAGAGAGCCTGGCGCTCGATATATGGACCATAGTGAGGGGGCTCTTTCATTCGGGGTGAGTTTTCGGGAGGTGGGTTGGGGTCGTTACAGACCCAGTCAGAGGTATCCCTTGTAAAATTGACATCACTAAAGATTTTTTTAGACCTTATAAGTGAAGAAAAGGAGTTGATGTGTACAGAGCAGCTAGCAGAGGCTGCAGAGTACAAATCAACTCCTCTTGTTAGAATTTGCATCACTCATAAGGTCTAAAATTCTTTAATGATGTCAATTTTACAAGGGATACCTCTGACTGTGTCTGTAACATCCCCAAACCACCTCCCGAAAACTCACCCCGAATGAAAGAGCCCCCTCACGATGGTCCATATATCAAGTGTCAGGCACTCTCTCCCCCCACATGCCTAAGATATGCGTGTAAAGCTGCAGATATACACGCGTGAAGAGTATTTTATATCTCACAAGTATACTTTATAAAATAGCGCATATCTTTGCATGCAGCGAGATACACGCGGCCCTTTTAAAATCTCCCCATATATGAGGACATATAACCAGACTGTAATTTCAACAAAGAAATGCTTCTTCTTTTTGATAGTTCAGCAAGCAAAAAAAAAAAAAAAAGGACGATTCCCCAGTGTCATCAACTGCATCTGAAGATGGGAAAATCACCTGTGCTGAATGTGCAATTTTTTTTTTTTTTGGTGGATAAAGTGCAGAAGATTAGAGAATCCTTGGAACCATAATCCTTTTCCAGATATTCAGATAGGAGATTTAGAGAATTCCCAGGCAATGTCATCTTTCTATCTGATTTTATTAAAAGAGACAGAAAATATTCTCGTATGCTCCAAGCCCTCAGGCAATACCTTTGACCCATGACTTGGGTGGATTATTAAAAAAATGTGAAGGAATCTTGATTTCAGCCTTTGAATCATTTGATAAATGCATGCCTTTCAATATGGGTTGGTTTTTTTCACGATAGGTTGAAAGGTATTATTATTATACCCCTATTGAAGAAACAGACTACAGATCCTACTCAAGTGGCAAATGTGCCCTTTATAGGAAGATTGCTTCAGTGAGCAATGGCCGGAGAGCTGACACAGAACCTTTCTCTGAAAGTCGGGATTACAGCCCAGGTTTAGTGCAGAAACATCTTTAATAGCCCATTTGGATGACTTATACCAGAACCTTTGGGACAAAGAACAAGACACGGTAGTGGTCCTTCTGGATCTATTATCACGTTTTCACACTGTTCACATCATATTGCTAAATCACTTACAGAGTAGAGGCAGTCAAGCCTACATATGGAACTGGTTTGAATTCAGCAATGCCAGCATCTGACAATGTATGCTTGCTATTTAGCATTTAAATGTCAATTGAAATCCAGACCCAAATACATACCTGGGAACTCTCCAGATTTGGCTCAGAGACTCCGGAATTCTAAAGCAATTGCCGGGTCTCCGAGTGAACAGTGGAAAACTCCTGGTGAATAGAGAAGTGCCTGTGAGAGCCCCGGGGGGGGGGGGGAAATTGCCTGGTCCCACGCAGGCAGAAAGGAGGAGGAGCATTGGCCACGTGGGCTGGAAGAAGCAAGAAGAAACCCATCGGCCTGCACGATCGGAAGAAGGAGAAAAGTTAGCATCAACTGGTGGAACTGAAGAAGGAGGAGGAGGAGGAGGAGTCCTGTCTGCTGTGGGGGCTGAAGGAGGAAGCTGCTGCTGCTGCTGGAGAGTTTAGGGCAGGACAGCGAGAATGAGTGAGCATGTGTGATAGAGTGAGTGTGTGTATATATGAGAGAAAGAAGTGAGTGTGTATTGTTTGTATAAAGTGTTTGTATAAAGTGTTTGCGTTGTTTTAGAATTATGTATGTGTTTTGAGCATTTGTAAACCGCCTAGACGGATATATCATATCCATTTGTGTGGTATATAAACATTTTTAAATAAATAAATAAATGTGAGTGTGTGCATGTGATGGAGTGTAAGTGTGTGGCCATGTGTATTTGAGTGAGTGGGAGCTGCCATGTGTATTACTGTGTGACAGAGTGTGAGAGGGCATATTTGGGCTGCTAGGCCTGTGAGGTAATTTTTTGTTCTATAGTGCAGGCTCCCATTCACAACACACACACACAAACCCCCCAGACAGGCTCAAATACCCACATATCCACAGACAGGTTCCCATTCACACACACACATATACATCCAAATCAGGTTCCCATTCACAAACACACACACACACACAAACACACAAATCCCCAGTTAGGCTCAAATACACACATAACCACAGACAAGTTCCCATTCACACACACACTCACTCTCACATATATACATCCCAATCAGGCTCCCATTCACACACGCACACAACCCCCCCCCCCCCCCCAGACAGGCTCAAATACACACATATTCACAGACAGGTTCCCATTCACAGACACACACACACTCACACATATACATCCAAATCAGGTTCCCATTCACACACACACACACACGCACACACAAATCCCCAGTCAGGTTCAAATACACACATAACCACAAACAAGTTCCCATTCACACTCACACTCACACACACACACATATATATCCCAATCCCATTCATACACACACACACCCCAGTCAGATTCCTATTCACACACACACACACACACACACACACACACTCGCACCCCAGCCAGGCTCTCATTCATACTCACACACATACCAGAATGGGGGAGCCCATTCTGCTGCTCCTTCTTGAGTGCTGGCCTCTGTGCTATTCATATCTCATGCATCGCAAGATCAGCATAGAGGAAATGCAACAAGGATGACCTGCACGACCTGCGCAGGGAAGGAGCAGGAGAACAGGCTCCCTCTCAGTGGGTTCCTCGTCTTTCTTTTGCCAGCGATGGGTTGGGGTCCACCAGCAGGTTCACGGCCACCAGTGGCATGGGGACCACCAGTGGCCTCGTGAGCCTCCTCCTCTTCTTCCTCTGCCATCCCCCGGGTGTGCCGCCCTGTGCAATTCATTGGCGTGCACACCCGGTAGCGCCGGGCCCGATTGAGACTGCTGGATTCATTCGCTGGTGAGCCAGAGATGGAAATATTTGCTTTCAGACAGAAAGGTATAAAATTCTTCCTGGTGCACATAGAGCTGTGCTGGACATTTGTTCTAAAACAAAAAAAAAGCGGATTGATAGCACGCTGTGCCCAGGGGATGCGTGCACAGACAGTGAAGTTACGCGGCATTGCCTGGAGCCTCACAGTTTGCCTTTCCTGCTGCTCTCATAGCTTCAGAGCAGGTAATACCTGTAGACCCCTTTTCGGGGAACTATCGGAATGCAGGGGCACACAATAACCCCAGGGCCACTCTTATTCTCAGTTCTGCCCCTCTCCACCTGTCCTCAAGGTTTTTTGGCCACCGGGGTGCTGGGGTTCTTCCGGCAGGGAGGAGGATAAATCTCCGTGGCCCTAGGCTCGCTGACTTGGGGGGGCCTCTGAACAGCCTCTCACGCTCCCCTTCAGTGCCTGTCATAGAAGTACTCACTCCTTGATGCCTTGTCTTGGGCGTCCTTGAATTTGAAAAGAAACAGGCCGGACGCTCGGAGTGCTTGTTCGACATAACAAGAGTTTACTGCAACCAAGGAAACGTTCTCCAAAATCCTCCCTTTCCTTCAGTGGGGAGGAATTTGGTGGTAAAAACAAAGCCCTCCCGAAATGACAACTGGAAGAGTCTTCTTCAAGAAGGAAAATTCCTCTTCTAGCACTGGACACCGCCGGTCCTCCTCTCCGCTCCCTATCATGCCCTTTGTCAGAGTAGGAACGGGCCTCAAAAAAATAAACTCAGCCGAAGAGCCAAAATCCTCATCAAAATAATCTCTTCTCCCTCCAAGGGACAGTCCCTCCCTCCCAGGGCCCCGAGGGGACCAGCAAAGGCAA
Organism: Rhinatrema bivittatum; assembly: GCF_901001135.1. NCBI lineage: Eukaryota > Metazoa > Chordata > Amphibia > Gymnophiona > Rhinatrematidae > Rhinatrema > Rhinatrema bivittatum. The sequence goes on from NC_042619.1 coordinate 26,371,821, forward strand.
AGCTCCAAGGCGCCGAATAGGCCTTGGGGCCTAAAAGGAGCTGCCATCACTCTCCCCACCTTCCTCTCTAACCACATTATCCCCCTCCCTCCCCCCCCTTACACCAGCCTGCTTTTGTATGGCAGTCTGAGCAAACCAGATTACCCTGGTGAAGGATTCATTTAGGGATGGTCTGAAAAGTGCCAAAATCTACCCAGGGACGGTAACTTTCAAACCGGTGCACGGGCGCACATTGGCGTGGGTGCGTCGGCCCTGCGCCCAGGGTCGGGGCTGTTTTATAACTTGTGAGCATATACGCGCGCATGTTATATAAAACAGCCCGGCTCGCGCGCACACGTAAACCAAAATCTACTGCGTAAGTCGGAGCCGACATCCGTAGCAGAAGTAAAATTATGCGGCAGGAGACCTCAGCACGCGCCCGTGTGCGTTCGTAATTCACGTGCACATCTCTCGGCCAAGCCCTGACATGCCCATTGCCCGTCTCCGCCCCCGGACCACTCCCCCTTGCCTCTCTTTGAAAAGCGTGCACCTCCATCGTAGCTGGCAACGGCAGAGGCGTCCCCAGCAGCGCCGGTCCCGGATCGCGGGAGGAAGCTAGAGACCAACTTGAAAGAAAGGTACAGGGCGGGGGGAGGAAGGGAGGGAGGAGACAAGAAAGGGTTGGGGGTGAGCGAGGGCGTGAGCATGGGGGGGGGGCTGAATCTGGAGGCCGCGGATCTGAAATTTTAGATTTATAAGGGGGAGTCGGAGCAGGGGGTGGGGGAGGGGCAGGGAGGACTCCCAGCAGCACACATTTTTATTTTTATTTTAAATGATCCATTGAGGGGGGAGGCGACAAGTTTGGCCCCACAGGGCCTTGACAACTTGGGTGGTGGGAGAGAGGTGGGGGACAGGTCGCCTTTTTTTTTTTTTTTTTTTAAAGGAACGAAAGTTAACCGGATATATTCTTTTTAAAAATATTTCTGGTTAAGTCTAAAGTTATCCGGCCCTATGAGGCTGGATAACTTAGCTGGATATACCCCATATTCTGGTAAGTTAGCCGGATAACTGGACCCGTCTCCAGAATGCACCCAAAATGCCCCTTTTATATCCGGATAAATTACAGCCAGATAACAACTTATCCAGTTATAATTTAGCCAGATAACTTGTGAGTTATCCATCTAAATGGCTTTTAAATATCTGTCCTGCGATATTTAGGTGGTCCCCATAACCCTCCTATTAAGGTTTATGGAGCTATGGTCTCAGAGGTTCCTTGCTTTTGTCCCATTTTGAGACATCTCTCCCCACTTTTATAATCGTCTCATTAGGTCACTCAAAATTCCTTTAACATCCTTTAAAACTTAGGATGTGTGCACTGAGGCTTCTCTCCCCTCTCCTTTCTTACCAGTCAAGTTCATCTCAGGCACATTGGGAAGCTGGGGGCACCTGTTTGAACTGGGGTAATTTTTTCTACATTTTGAGAGCCCCCAAACCACCTTTGGCTACCACGAGAGGTCCCCCCAACATGGCCCCAATGTTTATTTCATCACAATTATAATTTTAAAAAGCATTCTAGGACACCTCCCCCAAAATCAGGTCAGGTGCCCCCCCCTACTCGAAGTTTTGAAACCTTGGTGGGAGCATCAACAGGATCCGTCCCCGTCCCCCTCCCCCCCAATACCCAGCATTACTATTTTTTATTTAATTTCTCCATTTAGTTTTTATTTTATAAGCTCTTGAAGTTTGCTCCATTTTTGTTCAAACAGAAAGTGCACCTTCAGGTCACTTCCAGATCACAGCCCAGCCCCATAGCAGCAGGAGGGACCTTGCTCAGGATCCCCAGCACTTAAAAATCGCTCCCACAGTCTTAGCAGCCTCTCATATGCTGCTACCGCCGCACTGATAACTTTGCGGCTTTTTTTTCTTTTTTTGTGTGTGTTTTTTCTTTAGCTGCAACAATATGACAAAAGTCCTCCCCTGCCCATCACTCATTCCTCCGGGCTGGGGACACACAGGCTGCTTGCTCTCCTTAGGCTGAAGCTGAGATCAGCTGATAGCTGCTTCTGATTTCCAAGGCTCAGGGCAGGAAACCCTCCCTCTCTCTTCCTTTTATCTATAGCACCCTGCTGCTAGATAATGCTGCTCTTCTCCTGACTCTGTCTAAGCCAAACAGTACTGCATGAGCCAAAAGTCAGGTACATTTATTTTAAATTTGCTTTCCCGGTCTCTTTCATCTTCCTGCTACTTTTTCATGAGCCTGGGATGACTCAGCATATCCTCCCTTCACTGAGAGGGCTATAATAACTCTCATCTAGCCAGATAAATAAACGTTCAGTCTCTCTCTCTCTTTTTTTTTCCCCCTTCCTGCTTTTACAGCCATAGACTAGCTGCTTTTTATTTCTTGAATTTCCCCAGCGTTGTGAAAGTCTCCCAGGGCATTGCAGCCCTCCAGAACCCAGCGGCTCTCCTGATCCCAGGACAGTCTAATTATTTAGAAAAAACTATACCTCCCTTTCTTTAATTTTTAACCCAGAAGTTACACGTGGCTCTGATGAGCCAGAGACATGTTTTTTTGTATTAGAACAAATGTGTATCTCACACTCTCAGTTGAGCCCAGTGGCTCATTAGTAGTGCAGTCGGCTTATAACCTGCAAGTCAATAGGTTGAAAGCATCCTTTGCTCTGAAAGTTCTGGTACTGGTTCAGTCCAGTGCTCTCGTAGGTGATATTGCAGAAGAAAATTTCCAGAAATGGAAGATTCAACGGGAGGAATTGCTTTTTTGCGTGATAATGAAGGTCCATCCCCAAAAGGCTATGTAGATGACTCAGAGTCACTGGGAGAAGAAAACATTTGTTTGGTTCATTAGTTTTGTGGGGACCTCAATTAGTTTAATTCGTTTCAAAATGAAGAAACATATTTGTTTAATTGTTTTTTCGTTTGCCAGAAAAGACAATGGTGAAGCATTACAGCCTATTTTGGGCTCCAGAATTTTATTTTTTTTTTTCATTAGCTCTCATGACGCTCGTGGGAAGAAATTATTAGAAGGGGGAAAGAACTGTAAGGTACCTAGACTGTTGTAATGGGTCACCAAAAGTGGAAGAAATAGGTCAAATCGCATTCAGCACTACTTAGCCGGATAAGCAGGACTTATGTGACCAAGGAGCAGCCACTGAATATGCGCCCACATTCGTGGCCACCACGTAACCATATAAGTCCCTTATACGGGTAAAAAGTTAGCTGTTTACATTTGGGCAGGCAGTGGGTGGATCGGGGCGGAGCGAGTTAGCCGTACAACTTATGTGGCTAACTGCCGATATCCAATCATAGCAACATAAATTGTACAGCTAATCAGATATGCCCTAGAGCAGGTCTAACTTTAGCTGGTTAGATTTATCTGGCTGAGCATTCAGGTATATGCGTATATTCAGTGGCATGGCCGTGCCACTGAATATACATTGTAACTTAGCCAGATAAGTTCTAAATGACTAAGTTGCAACCGGCCAATTTTGAATACTGACAATCCCCCCCCCCCCATAGGCTCCATAAAGGGGTAAAGGGATACAAGCGATGGTAGGAGTTCTCTAAGTTAGTGGTCCCCAACCCTGTCCTGGGGGCCCACCAGCCAGTCGGGTTTTCAAGATATCCACAATGAATATGCATGAGAGAAAATTTGCATGTCATGGAGGCAGTGCATGCACATTTTCTGTCATGCATATTCATTGTGGCTATCCTGAAAACCTGACTGGCTGGTGGGCCCCCAGGACAGGGTTGGGAACCACTGCTCTAAGGCACTGTGAGAGGAGCAAATAAGCAGAAAAGGTGGAAAGACCACTCCAAGGCTTCAAAAGAGGGCATCAACAAGAGTGGCAAGGACTCCTGATGGCAGTTTGAGAGGCAAAGTAGCACTAAGAGTGGCATCAGTACCCTAAGGCACAATGAAGAAGAAAAGGTGGCAGAAAAAACCCCAAAGGCACAAAAAAACCCCCAAAACAAAACCCAAAGGCAGAAAAAACCCAAAGGGGAAAAGCAGCACAAAGTGGCATCAACACACCAAAGCAACATGAGAGGTGCAATGCAAGGTATAAGGTCTAGAGTATGGCAGCAAGGCTGAGTGGCACAAAGACCCCCAGAGTGTAGCATGACAGGTATAGTGGCATAGGAGATGACAGTCATTCTGTTCAAGCACTTGCAAATCGTCAGATTTAGTACAAGAAAACGACATGTATGTAATAAGTATCATTTTCATGACATGGGGTTTTATTACATTCTCTACTGAACTTGATTTTGCTGCTGGGTGGGTTTATGGGTTTCTTGTGAAATGAGCTTTTCGAATGAAACTTTTATCACATTCAGAACTTTGAACAGAAACCATTTGCAAGGTAGCTTTTGAGTTACTGTGTGCTAGGCTAGTTAACTGGATAAACTTATCTGGATAACCTAGTCTGTATATTCAATGGCGCAGCCATGCCACTAAATATACCTGGCAATCCCACAGTTAACTGGATACGTTTATCTGGCTAATTTTAGGACAGGTCTATGGGGCATCCAACGTTAGCTGCATAAGTTATCTGGCTTACTCTGAATATCAGTTAGCTAATTTATTTGGCTAACTTAGCTTCTCACCAGAATACCCTTGCCCTACCAGCCGATTATGTGGCTAAATAACAGCCACTGATCCCTGGCAGATATTCAGCTGCTGCCACTTAGCTGATTAATTCCATATTTTTCTGGATAAGTCACATTGAATTTCACTCCTAGCATGTTCTGAATGTGATAAAAGTTTCAACTTGACCTAGCTGGTAGATGGAATTATGGGTTTCTTGTGAAATTAGCTTTTCAAATGAAATTTGTATTACATTCAGAACAAGTGAATGGTTTCTATTCTGTATAGGTTTCCTGTTAAGGTGTGAGGTTTACTTTATTAAGAAAGCTTTTCCCATTTTCTGTAGCTAAACCCAGGCTATTTCATTTCTTTATTTCCTGGTTTTGCATGAGTTCTTTCTCACTACTGAAACTTTTACTGTCTTCTGAACATCAAAATGGTTTCTCTTCAGCATCTTTTTCTTTTGGTTTTGCATTTATTCCTTCTGACAGGATTTTTATGGGCTTTTCTAATTTTCTGTAGCTGAACTCGGGCGTTTCAATTTCTTGATATTCTGGTGCATGGCAGTTATGTATGTGCCAGCAAGTCCTCTATGGTGATATAAGGGATATGGCAGGTACACATGGGGGAGAAAGTCCCCTATGGTGGAATAAGTAGCATGGCAGGTAGGGATGTGCTAGCAAGTTCTGTGTGTAAACCACTGACTGTACCACTTTGTGTGTGAGTGTGGAGAACTACATACATACAAACAATGCAGTGTCATGCTAGTATGCATTAGTGCACATCTGAGACTGCTCTGCTCCCAGGCTACACCAAAAAAACCCACTAGCAGCCTGCCTGATACGCTGCTTGCTGCAGTCTCACTGTGCACTGCACTGCTCAGCTCACTGGATTGGACTGGACTTGGTGCAGCAGTCCCCACCCAGAGGGGAAAAAAAATCACTGTACTGCCACTGCTGGTCTGCTGCAACTCTCCCTGCTCTCCCCTACCCCCACACAGACCCTGCACACAGACCCTGCTCTCCCCTACCCACACACAGACTCACACACAGACCCTGCCTGCACCCTCCACAAGGGGAGAAAAAAAATCATTGCCGGCTGGCACTGCCTTCCTTCCTGTACTCAGTGGGTGAGACCACCCACTGAGCAGCCAAAAAGCTTTTTTTTTTTTTTTTTTAAAGTTGAATAAAGTATTTTTTAAAACACCGGGAGAGACAGAAACTGCATCCTTCCAACCATTTTTCGACAGAAGAAATGAACTCTTTGGACAGACATGTTTAGATTTGAGGATCAGTGTCACAGGATCTGGAGAGCAGGCAGGATTGGAAAATACTTCACTGTGACATGTTGGGAAGGTGGTCTCCTTGCCAACATGTCCTTCTCAGGCTGTGACAAGGCAGTGAGGTTACACGTGACTCACAGGGAAAGGCCGGCTGCTTTACCTATTTAGTTACACTTCCAGGGGCGGATTGGCCTGTCTGGGGGATCGGGCATCCCCCCGGTGGGCCGGTCGCTCTAGTCACGTGGTCTGCCGAGCGCGGCCGTGACCGAGCCGCGCTCGGCAGACCACGTGGTATCTCCTGGGCCGGCCTGGGCGGCGAATCCCCGGGCCGGTCTTCATCGGGAATCCGCCGCTGTACACGGCCTACTTGCACCTGTCACGGTTGTTTTAAATGAATGCACATCCCTAGTTGTCTGAGGGAGCACAGAAGAGGGACCCAGGGGCTGTGCTTTTCAGGTCTCCAAGGAAGGAGAGGATTAGCTGCCTTTCTTGTCCGTCGGGAGAGGGGTGGCTCTCTCCTGTTCTTGTGAGGAGTGCAAATCCAGGAAGGTTTCTGACGCCAGGGAGGGGGAATGGGCCTGACCGTGTCCACTACCAAGATATTTGAGAATCTTTATCCAAGTGGGACACGATGATTCCCGAGTGCTTGGAGGTATCTGAGGCAAAGGAGATCTTTCAGGAGCAAAGGGAAGTCTGACGTTTTCCTCCTACTACACTTTACTCAAAGGGAATGAGGATTGCATTTTGAGCTGCGGACTATGCAGCATCTATTTTTGTATCCTGCTACAACTGGAAGAACAATTTCAGGTGGCTTTTCCCTTGAGGGGTAGAGCCCCTGCAGGGTCCCACTGCCACTGGAAGGGTCCCCGGGCCTACCAGCCTGCAGGTTGGCCACTCCAGATAGCTCCAGGTAGCTACATCCCTATAGGTTTCTCTACGTACCCCATCCTGAGAAGGGCAGGATCTAAAAGAGAAAAACCTACCAAAACTCCCCACATTTGTACCCCCTGCTAAAACTTTGTCACCCAATCAGAGAACCACATACTCTTAAGGGAACACTCACCTCTCAACCCAAACACATCATCCTATTAACTACAATGCTCATATCTGCAAAAATGCCATCCAGCAGCCATCCAGCAGCAACAGCAAACATGCAAAACATTTCCCAACATGTCAAACATGATAATTGCAAGGGGTTTCCCCCACCCAAATGTCTTGTGCAACTAGAAACCAAAACGATGGTTGAGTTTATACTTGTATAGGGACACCCCCAGAGGATCCATTAGGACCGGCTGTCCCGGACTGTGGGAACATCATCCTAGGAGTGCCACAAGATGGCAGAACAGCACGAGGGCTGGCTTTCCACCTTGCCAGCCCCCTTCACTGCAGGTTGAGCTTTCGGGATTCTGGGGGCCAGTAGGGCTTAGCTGCAGCACCAGTATATCTTGGTGAGTGCTAGTGAGGGCAGGAGCTGGTACAGGCAAGGCTGGACTGGACTGCAGGACTGGAACAGGCAAGGCTGGACTGCAGGACTAGAACAGGCAAGGCTGGACTGGAACTGCAGGATTGGAACTGCAGGACTGGAGTGCAGGCAAGGACTGGAACTGGAGGTTCACTAAGAGAGGACAGGACAGGGTGAGACAAGGACTATGCAGAACATGGAACATAAAAGTTCAAAGGCAGATGGGGCAGGGAAGATTCCGAAGGTCAAGACCTAGATAGGTCACAGAGCAAGACAAGGCCTATATGGGCCAGAAGGCAGGGCAAGAGGCAAGAAGGCCCAAATGGCATAAGGCAAGGGTCAGAAGGCCTGGAGGCCACGAGGCAAGGAGCGAGAAGGCGGGATGGCCGCAAGGCAAGGCAAGGGCAAGACAGACTTAATGCAATGGCATCGAAGCAAGGGACAGACAGGATCGCGTAGGGCTGAGGTTTGGATGTGATGCGGGCAAGGGTGGCGCGCAGGCATACTGAGGACTCCTGGTGGCGAGGAGGCTGGCGGGAGTAGCCCGGTACGGAGCTCCGAGGGCAGGGAGGCGTCATGGGTCAGGGTACGACGAGGCCGCGTAGCAGCGGACATCGTAACAGAATCCTTAAGTCCCGGAGAAGGGAGGATGAAGCTGGAGAACTGTGCAGGGTCTGTGCTATTGCAGCAGGCAGGGAAAATGGACAGCGTTATCATATTCTATCCTACTTGATTTCATGAGCACAAACATGGCTGACAGCCTCCGCCTCTCTGGTCTGGGAATCAGTTTGTGAAGCGCCGCTGTGCAGCGCTGCTTTGCTCTGCTTTGCATAGCTCTGTAGCTGGTATTTGATCTTTGCTCAGACCTGAAGGCTGTTTCCCCTGCGGTGTAAATACAGAGAAATCAATTTTTAACCTAAAGACTCTACCCAGGAAATATTAAACTTAACTGCATTTCCATTTGCAAACTTCCTGCGGACCCCACACACAGTTCAGTTTGATTTTTATGAAAAGAAATCAATGCCTGAGGGATTTTTAACCAGCAAAAATGTTTTGCCGATGTATCCGTGTGAAAAGTTTCTTTACCGCCGCAGAGGTGTTTAGGTATTTTGGGAGCTCTCTGAAAGGCCCTTTCAACGAAGCCGCAAAAACTTTGTGATGTTTACGCAGAACGTATATGAAAGGATTAACTTATTTGTTAATTCTGTACATTTGAGTGTGGAGGGGGTGACTAATATCTTACTGGTTCTCTTACCTTTTTGAAGACGTGGGCTGGTATTAAACTGCTTTCCTGTTTAAAAGAAACCACACACTGAGCCTAACATCCAGAGCGATGCCGCACATAGTTTACAACCGGATGAAGGAGCATCGTGCAAGGCAGAACATTCCCAGAACGTCCGCAGGGCTTGGGAGTTCAGGTTAAGTCGTCTCATCCCTTTCCCCTGGAAAAACACGCAGTATATCGAGAAGTCCATACCGAAAGGGGTTTTTGAAATTCCTGTCAGTTTCACCCTCTCCCGGAGTGATTTGACTTAATCATTAGCCAGCAGGCAACTTAAGCTGGATAACTCGGGGATGGTGGAGCAGGGGGGCAATGCAAGGGCATTCCCAGGCGAGGCAAAGTCAGCCAAAAACGAAGCTGGAAAACGCTATCCCGTACTAGACGGCTGAGTGGTGCATCTGCGCTGCTGGGTGTCTGGTATAAGTTGTCCGGATAAGCTTATCCATCTCACTTAACCGGATTCCCTGCAGCTTACTATTGCCCCTTCAATATTCACACATACTGCACGTCCCTCCTCTTGGCAGGGCCTGCGCAAGATTATTGGGCACCCTAGGTCATGCACCCACCTCCTCCAGTACAGCGCTTCCTCCTGTCAATGGCAGTAGCTCCAGCACTGCGCTCCCTTCTTTGGCAGTATTAGCTCTGGCATGGGCACCACTTTGGGCCTCGTGCTGGCATTGACTTTGCCACCCCCACAAACGTTTGGCCTAGTTTGCTTAATGGAAGCACTGGCCCTGCCTCCTGGATAGAAGGGATTAGGTAAATAAAACCACAGAGCTGCAGACCTGGAAACTCTGGATAGACTCATCTCTGTAGGCATTGTCCAAATATCCAAAATGTGTAAAAATATCGATCATCATTTATTACTACCTAATACTACAGGGAGCAGGAGGCGCTGATGCATGCTTAGTTCATAGGCTGGTGTTTTTCCTGCTTTATCCAGGAACGCCTCGGGTTTCATTATATTGTGGACTATGTGCTGCTACTGGACAAAGGCGGTACGGCTGGTTCTTTTCTCTTTGCATTCTTTTGAGGAAATTTAGCTACAGAGAGTGGTCGTCCCCCCCCCCTCATCTCCCCACCAGTGGGTCTCCCAGCCCTCTGCTACTTCAGCTGTAGGATCATTTGGGAGTAAAAGGATGCCGTGAGGATCGGTGTCCATAGCCTAATGTGGAGAGGAGAGGAGAAGCCACAGCACGCAATCAGTCCTTGTCTGGAGAATACACAACTTCAGTTTGTTTTGGGAGATATTCTAAATGTTCTGAAGCAAAACATAAACAGGACAGTGCCTGGAGGAAGGAGGGGGAAAATTGGGATTTTGTTCCTCCAATACAACTGGCAATGTGCCAGCAGGAGGCCAGGCTTAGATTTTTTTTGTTTGTTTCCGGCCCAGCGGTTCCTCTTTTCTCCTTCCAATGCTGATAACCTGGCACCATGATTTGCTCCTCCCCCCCCCCCCCCCACCACCACCAACTGCCTCCGACCTATGACCCTTCCTCCCACCATTCCTAGTATGGTCATTGCCAGAACGGTCCCGAGGCCAGAAGCCATTCTCCTGGACCCAGTATCATAGTGGGTGTCTAAATCTAGCCACTAGGGATTCCTTTATTGAGCACCAAGATCCCCTCCTCCCAGGGTCTGTGAACGCTGCCTCTGCGGCATTCCCAGCACTGGCTGGCCCAGGGGTACAGAAGACTTGATTGGGGAATCAAAACGGGGGAATCTCCACATGGAAGAGGCACAACGCTTGCCACTGATCCCCAAGGCCGGCCTAGACTGAGATCTTAATAGATGCTCTACTCTACCAGAACCCATGTTGCAGGACGGGCGTTGACTCCTGCAGCTGATGCTCTCGCCCACACAGAGTTTACTTTTCCATTCCTGATGTCAACGGGGTGGGTGGAGTTTCGCCTCCTTCAGAACGAGGCAGCAGAAATGGTTCCACCAAACTGCCAGCATGATCCCTAATGCCATGAAGGGATTGGGAACCAAAACGGATGGAAGTTAAGCAGAATCGAGACTTCTTCTTACTTATTTTATGAACAAAACCCGAGAAGCAAGAAGTCTCCGATGGAGACAGATGAAAGCACAGCTGAGGGGCTTACTGAATCCTGAGTTGGCAGAGGAACATGGCTTCTTGCAGAGGCAGAAAAGTACATAGGCCTTGGGTTTTGAGCTTAATTGAAAACAGTAGAATACATGAGGAAATATCTGCCCCTGAAATTATAACAATTCTTTTGCTGGAGATTTTAGGGTAGGCTGTTCTACTTCTCTGGATGTGGGTAAAGCATTCCATCCCTTTCCCAAAGCAAAAACACATCTGTGCTGGGGTGGAGCGTGAGCCTTCGTGCCCACTGAGGCTCAGCTGCGAGGAGAGGAATGCGCCAACGCACTCTTCCAGTCATGAAACGGGGGCCGAACTTTCAAGTGAAGGCAAAAAAACCCCAAACCTCCTCAGAACCCTATTGGGAGTTCACCAATCAAACTCTTCAGTGCGTTATCAGGAGTATGAGAAAGGTATTTGGCATTCGGAAAGAGGGCAATTTTCAGAGCTATTTACTGACATAACTCAGCTGTCTGAAAGTGGGCCCCAGTGCCCTCGCCACCGGCTTCCCCGTTCCTTTCCTAATACCAAGGACCTTCTGTGATTATCCCATAGCTTCCTGAGTTCCCTTACAGTTTTCCTTCTCTCTGTCTCTCTCTCTCCCCCTCCCTAGTAACGTTTTAATGTTTAGGATCATTATTTTAGTTTATAAGAAAAAGAAAATGGCCGAGCGATTGTGTAAGGTCACATTCCCCCATACGTTCTGTTATCCATCACTGGAATCTGTTGTGACACGCAAGGTGCTGCGTTGCACTGTTGGCTTTATCCAATGGAAATCTGTCGCTGACTGCCTTGCAATAAATAAAAAAAAAAAAAGTTAGGAAACAAACCTGAGGTCATGGAGTTGAAAAGCGTGGGACAAGAACAAAGGATCCCTGGGGAGAGGCAGAAAGGGGCTGGGAATGCAGGAGGATCCGCTGGTTACTGCATGGAAGTTTTGTTTCATTGTTTACAGATTTCTTTGAATGTTTTGCAAGGACTTGCAGGGCCCTGAGTATTGTCAGAACTGAAGAAGATGTTCCCTGCTATTCCGACCGCTTTGAATTTGAATCCCTCCAGGAAATTATTTTAAAAATTCAAACTACTTTTTTTTTTTTTTTTGAGAGAGAAAGAGAGAAGAAAAAAAAAGAAGATTTTGGGGAAAAAAGAGAGCATGAAGTAGATATTCAGTGGGCTGGTGACCCAGAAAGCTTCCTGGCTAACTTTATCCAGGGATTTGGGGGCACTTATCCAGATAAGTCTGCTGTTGAATACAGCTGGAAAAAGTTACTCAGATAAAGTTATCCGGCTAACTTTAGGACAGGCGTATGACACAGGGCGCAGATATTTGTCGCTGACTGGCTAAAGTGTTACCACATCATGGGAACGCCTCCAATGCTGCCGATTTCCTAGCAGGGTAAACGCTGTACAGGCACTGGTCCCTGCCCAGGGGTGGGATACTTTTAACTCCACAGATTTGTCCAGCTAACTCCCAAAGATTGGAATATTGACCTTCACATTTTTTAGGTGCATTTCATTCATGCAAAGAAAATGCCTATTGCCATTGCTGTATCTGTCCACACATCTCTATCAAGGGTCCTGTCTGTGGATGGAGTTGGCTAAAATTTGGCAGGACGCACTCTGTCTTAAATGCTAAGGGCCAGATTTTAAATCACCTATGCGCGCCGGGCAATTTTCAAAGGCCCGGCCACGCGTGTAAACCCCCGGGACGCGTGTAAGTCCCGGGGTTTGTGAAAGGGGCAGTCCGGGGGGTGGGGCTAGAGGCGCCTGGCACTGCGGCCATTTGCGTAGCTCCTTTGCTGCCTACTTATGGGACGAGCAAGGTTTTTAAATTCTACCTCTTAGTCCACCAATTTGCCCAGAATATATCTTGATCATCAAGACCCCCCTGGTTCTTCAGTCTGCACTCCCTCCAGTTTACCCAGGCTCCTCAACCAGTCAGTTTTTGGCTATAGCGAGTTTTATTCTGACTTATACCTGATAAAAAGCAGAAGAACATAAGAACATGCCATACTGGGTCAGACCAAGGGTCCATCAAGCCCAGCATCCTGTCTCCAACAGTGGCCAATCCAGGCCACAAGAACCTGGCAAGTACCCAAAAACTAAGTCTATGCCATGTTACCATTGCTAATGGCAGTGGCTATTCTCTAAGTGAACTTAATAGCAGGTAAATATGCGCAGGTAACAGCCTGATGGGTTTGCTGGTTTTAAAATCGGGATTTATGCGTAAATATTGGCCCTATTCCAGAATGCCCCGCCCGGCCCGAATCCGACCCATTATTTTGCATGTTCTGTTGTGCACGCCTGCCCATTACTCATTTAATTTGCCGATTTTAAAATAAGAGTTGTTCGGCCCATATATTCGCACATATGGGCCTTTTAAGGCAAGGAACTCTTTTAAAATTCATCCTTTACTGAGGTTCAGACACTCCAGCCAAATTTCAGCCACCTCCATCCAGGGAGAGGCAGGGGCAGTTCTCTAACGAGGCAAGGTGAGGCGTTCACCTCAGGTGGCAAAATGTTTGGGGTTTTTTTTATTTTTTATTTAATATTTTCAATTATATTACAAAGAAGACCTTTGCACAGAAACATCAGAGAGAAAAAAAAAACCAAAACAAAATATCACAATATAAATTATTCAGGAAAACAAAACATACTAATCATCTTCTCTCATATATAGACCTTCCAACCATGGAGGGAGAGGAGGAAAAGAGGAGAATTTAACCAGGAAAAAAGAAAAATTAACCCACAGGAAAATGGCCACATTATGAAACCCGTTCCAATACCATACTAGATAGATGACTCTTGTATTATTGGGGACATAGATGGAACAGCCTGCTTCCTCACATCTAGAAAACTCCTCAACTGCCCTGGAACGAAAAAGAGGAAAAACTCAGCTCCCAGTTTCCTTACACTATACACTAATACTAATAAGAATAATGCTCCTAGAGCTTGCACTTCTCTCCTCCTCTCTTGTGTTGCCCTAGCCAGGTCAGAATAAATCCTGACCGGCGTTTTGAAGCAACATTTCCACTGGGAAAGGAAACTAAAAGTGTAGCCCTCTCAATTATTTCTAGAGAAGAAGATTCCAGAAAAGAAGTCAAATTAGCTAATTCCAGTGGTACCTGAGCTTGCCGGCCAGGACTCGAAAAAGGAAGAAGGAAAACCTTATTAAATGATGGAATATTCTCTGGCGTAACGTGCAATCTTTCCATTAGATATTTTCTCATGAGTTAATTGTGGAAGCTCATCCATAACTTTGGGGACGTTGGTGCATCGAAGATTCAAATGTCTGAGACCATTTTCCACACACTCCAACCTTCGAGTCAAGAAATCTCTCGTTCCTGAACGATTGTAGTGTTTACTGATTCCACTTTTGATCAGCCCTTTCAAGCAGCTGAATCCGGCCAGTCTGCTCGTGCTGAATTTCTAAATTGATCCTGAGGAAGGGAATCAACTCTTGAAGAAAGAGTCTTAGCTTTATTTAAACAGTGAGAAAAAGAAGCAGGCCTGCTGGCCCTTAAATCCCACAATGAGACAAAGGTAACCACCGGTGATTTAGTTGGAATAGCAAAGGAGACTGCATGTGGGGGGTGGAGGAGCCAGGAACGCGGTGCTGGTGGGAGAAAGAGCAGCATAACACAGGCGCATGGAGCCGCCGCCGCTGTTACTGCTACTAACGCTGCTGTGGCAGGGAAAAGGAATAAAACAAACAGAAGGCAGAGTGAGTGGAGGGCCACTCTGTGATACAAGATGCTGCGGGGCCTGGTGTTGACTGTAGCAGCTCCATGGGCACGGGGCATCCAACACAAACCACGTGACCCCCCCCCCCCCCCACCTGACCGGCCTTCCGGGGCAGGCCCGAAGCCCCAGGAGACCAATCTGTCACTGTGCTGTCGCTCTTTCTTTCTCTCCGTAAGGAGTGAGGACCACGCGGGCTTGTCAGCACAGCGGGCGCACTGATGGCAGCTCTGCCTCTCCCTGAAGGCAGAGCGAGGCAGTCGCAGGTTGAGAATTTTGAGGGCCACTTTTTTTTTGCCGCCTCTGAATTTTTCTGCCCGAGGCCACTGCCTCACCCTGCCTCATGATAGAACCGCCCCTGGCTGACACTCTGTCTGCCACTCCTCCGGAAACTCTTATTTATTTATTTATTTATTTCGGATTTTTATATACCGACATTCTCAATACAAGTATCGAATCAGGTCGGTTTACATAGAACATTAACTGTCGCAATAAAGGCGTTACATTAAACAGCATTTCTTAACATATATTTTCTTAACATATCACATATAAATATAACTATAAATACAACTTTTTGTTTTATGTGAACCAGCATGATGGGACTGCGTTCTCGAATGCCGGTATATAAAAACCCGAAATAAATAAATAAATAAATATAAGTATAAATACATACTTGACCCCTGCTTTCCCCCTTCATCTGCACTTGAAATCACCGAAAGGGCCAGACTACAAAGAGAGACCCCCTTGCCCCTCTTGATAATTTGACCTGTACCATGCCACGGTGGGGGGGTGGGGTGGGTGTCATCTCATTCCTTCGCCTCAGGCAGCAGATCGCCTCGGGCCACCCCCTTGGGAGAGGGATGGTAATAGATGATCCAGGAGAGGAGGGCCGCCCTTGACTTGGTAGGAGAGAGCGGGAACAGACATTTAAAATGCAAGAAGACTATGAAACGTGACTTTTTTTGTGGGTTATGCTACAAGCGCACACTCCTCCAACTTGTTCGAATTGCTTTTAGGAACCAGTTTGAATGAATCCTGTTGCACTGAGGCACCCCTGTCTCGTTGAGAACAAGAGAGGCCAGATTCAGGAAGGTCTTTTCCCAGAAATACAGAACAGGAGAAAAGCATTGGTGAAGCAGGCCCCCCCAGCTGTTTAATCCGAAGCCAGGGACATTAAGGATCCTTCGGGAGGGTCAGTGGTGGATCACGACTGCATTGCTGAGATCAGTGAGGGCCTAGCAGGATCCAGAGGGCCTGTAGTAACATTGAGCAGGGTGATAACCCGCGAAGATATTAGGACAAATGTTTCACAGAGCACGGCGAGTCTGCAGGATGATCTTTCAGAAGAAGAAGAATTAAAAGAAACTCACTGTGTGCCCTGAAACCCAGGAAGTGTAAACGTATGCTGAGGAAGAATATTAAGCATTAGGGTGCCCCTAATGGACTTCAGCAATACATAGGGAGTGGCATCCTACTCAGCTATAAACATTCTCGCCCTAAGATACTGAACATCATCTTTCACAGATTAAAAAGAAAATCAATAATTAAAAAAAAAAAAGGATATAGTCAATTTAGTAAAAACTGGGATTTCCCCATGACAGCTGTCATGGGATCTGAACCCTACAAATGATAGAACGACTTATTTTTCAGTAAGAAAGAAAAAGGGGATGTTTCCCCAATAGAGAGCCATCCTCCTGAAACAGAGAAATATAGAAGGAAGCTGGCCTCACCTCATGGTAAGTAACTAGCCGGGCAGGACCAAACTGCAGACACGAGAGCGCGTCAGGAATACTGATCGCTCCCATGCAAACGGGCAGACAATAGGTTGTAATTATTCCGAGGTATACTTTACCCACTTATATTCAGCACAAAGCATCTGATAGCTGTGGGAAACAGAGGCATTATGATATTTTCATGCTTTCAAAATGTTCTTTCCTCCCCCCGCTCTCCCCTCCCCAAATCTTCTCGGTTTTCCGAATGCAACCCAAAACCTCCCTGTCTATACCCCTGGGCATCCCGACGGGCTCCGGCAAAAATGTTCCTCTCTGAACTCTGCTTCCAGAAGCTCCGCTGACCTCCCCCAGCGCAGGTCTGCGCGACGCCGGGATGACCGGGCACGATCGCGACCGCTCAGGACCGAGGCGAGCGCCGCCGGGTTCACCTTTGGGTCTTTGGGGGCAAGAGCTCTGCAGCCGCGGCAACATTCGGTCGCACCAAAAATAAAAAATAATCATAATAATTCAAAGCCCACTCCTCCCCTCCCCCAAAATAAAAACAACAACCAGAAATTTAAACAAACAAACAAACAAAAAAACCCCATATCTTTAACGTGCATGAAAAAAAAACAACAAAAAACCAAGAGGCAAAAAAAAATTAAACATTTGTTAGGTTGCAACGTGCCACGATGAACTTATCCAGCGTTGGCACATTATGGCAGAAACATCACGCTCTTTGAATTTGCTGATGTACGACACTGCACCTGGGCAGGACTAACAACAATAAAACTTTGAAAATATGTTTGCGAGGCCTTCATTGTCCTGATGTTCCTTTATTGCTTGGGTCTGTTGGAGTTTTCAGGGTTTGTGTTTTCTTAAGCTTTCTGCCTGGTAAACTAAACACCACCTCTTCCTTCCCCTGCACCCTCAAAGAAAAGGAATCAGAGCATTAGAAATTGAATTATATCCTTGTCTACAAGAGCTTCTTTGAACTGGGGTACTTGCCAGGTTCTTATGGCCTGGATTGGCCACTGTTGGAAACAGGATGCTAGGCTTGATGGACCCTTGGTCTGACCCAGCATGGCATGTTCTTATGCTCTTAATTAAGAACAGAATGAGCATGGCAAGACCGAGGAGACGCTGACCAATAAAAGAGAGGAAGTTATGGACCGCAGCAGGGTTGCCGTGGTGTCCCTAGATTACAGTTACAATAAATTAGATCACCCCGCTCACTTAGAGCCAAGGGTTGCAACAGAGACAAGATAAAGCGAGTCAAATTCTGCAGAGGGAAGTCTAATCGATGTCGGCAGAGCTGAAAGTTAAGTTGACCACCGTGCATGGCACGCGGTTCACGAGTGCAAAAATTCACCTAGGAACCTTCCTCACCAATGCATCACAGCCTTGGTCAGTTGTAATGCCTGTTGGGATGAGCAGCACTGTTTCCTCCTCCTA
Source organism: Rhinatrema bivittatum (assembly GCF_901001135.1). Classification (NCBI taxonomy): domain Eukaryota; kingdom Metazoa; phylum Chordata; class Amphibia; order Gymnophiona; family Rhinatrematidae; genus Rhinatrema; species Rhinatrema bivittatum. The sequence goes on from NC_042619.1 coordinate 26,389,441, forward strand.
TGCCCATTCCACTTTTGACTTTTCCTCTGCCATGGCCAATTAGGGTATCTGTCCAACTGCCTGTCGGTCTGGAGGCAGGATAACTTCTCCCAAACTGATGGTAAAAGGCTTCTGTGGACCCATTTCCCACCTGCCAGAGAAGGAATACAATAGAAGTCCTCAACTGGAACACTTGTACTAAGTAACAACAACCAGCTGTTACGGCAGCACCAAGGAACAACGACGGCAGGAGATTTTGTTGAGTCGCAGTAATTTGCCTAGAGGCAGAACATTGCAACCGCACTTAGAAACAATGGTCCCTGAAAGCCAGACTCACATTTTATGATGTTCGTAGGTTATCTTAAGTATATGGCTTATGCCCATCACTAATTTTCAGCCGTACTCTCTCAGTCTCTTTTACAAATGAACTTTTTGTCCTTATAAGGTGTTAAGAGGAGTCGGCATGGTTCATGTGTGTCTAAAAAGTTAAGCCATCCTTGGGAGTCGGAAATTGGCAAAGAACCAATGGGAACCTGTCCAAACGAGGCATTCCAAACTCTTAGATGAAAAATGAATTCCAGCAAGTGTTAATCTAATCAGCTGCACAGATCAACACATCTTTGTTTAATGTTAACAGGTTTTAATATTGACATTAAGCCATAGTCCTTGTAAAGTGTTGAAGTTGATTTGAAAGGCATGTGTAACCCTTGGCTTGCTGTTACACACACACACACACACACACAAAAAGTAATAATCAACAAGGTTCACATTTGTAGGTGAGAAGGCACACGTTTCCAAGGCCCTTTGGTGAATTTAGGTTCTTGAAGCCACTCCAGTTCAATCACCTGTGCAATCAAGATACAGCACTCCAAAGTCTTTGCTTACTCAACGTGGTGAGGAGAATATTTATTTATTTTACCGCATTTTAAAGATTTTATGAAAGGAAAATATTTAGATTTCAGGACCGACAGCTCCTGCAGCAGAAAGACAAGGGGTTTACTTAGAAATGATGATAAACAAAGCCTGACCTATGTACTGCATGTAATATAAAGAGATAGTTCTCAATAAAGGATAAGGCTTGCATCTAACTTAAAGAGACAGTCCAAGTCTTCTCACATTTCTTTGCAAACAAGGTATAACACAAATGGAGACAAGGCTTAGCTGTAGACAAGGAACAAGACCTTCACAATACAATTTAACATTAATACATTCTTGATAGAACTTGCGGGTCTCCCCCGGGATCCCACACTTCTCTTTCTTGGCCATTGTGGCATCTAAATGCTGAGAACACCGGAGAGGTGTACTAGCAGTCCTTTTGAGAAACCTGAGGACCATTCTGGCTCCTCAGGGGTGGGGCCATAAACAGGCAATCTTTAATGTGGCAATAACCTTGACTGAGTCATTCTGTTGCTCAGTGAGCAAATCCCTGGACCAGGCAGACCCTGATTCAAACCCACCAAACATCCCTCTCTTCCTGTCATTAGATATCATCTAATGAGGCAAATCAAAAAGACGAATAAGTGCCACTGAATCAATGAAAAATGCAATAGCTTATACAGTCACTTAGTTGTGCTCCTCCATTTTTTTTCCCTGTCCCTCTTAGTGGAAGGCAAACTTCTTTACAGGCTAGCAGAATAACAACCTGGGATACAGCAGATAAGAATCCGCACAGAAACTCACCCAGCTCAGAAGGTTTCAGATACATGCTGATGTTTGACAACTTTTTTCAATTCTCTAGGGAATGGTGACTCCAAATGGGTTTATTTTGTGCATACCTTGACAGGAATGAAGATCTTTCATAAACCAAGGGTAGATTGGGAATAATCTCAATCTCTCAGATTTACCGCTAATGCCCTTCTTAATACTTGTAGTCTCACCATGGAGCGATACAGAGGCATTATGACATTCTCCATTTTATTCACCATTCCCTTTCTAATAACTCCTAACATTCTGTTTGCTTTTTTTGACCACCGCAGCACACTGAGCTAACAATTTCAAAGTATTAGCCACTATGATGCCTAGATCTTTTTCTTGGGTGGTAATTCCTAATATGGAGCCTACATTTGTATAACTACAGCACGTTATAAATATAATTAACTGTAGAAATGTTTAAAATGACTGATATGGTTATGAAAATATATAGGACAACTGTTACATTTATTTGGAAGCTAAGCTGAAAATTTGGTGTGGTTTGAAACTACATGAATGGAGTTTTTGTTGGTTTAATGTAACTAATTTTCCCTATTCATTTTAATGAGCAAAGTAAAAAGTGATCAAAAATAAGATTTGTCCAGCTCTCAGAAAGGAAAAAAGTCATCCCATAGACAACACCGTGGCAATGCTGTATCAACGCTAGACCACCTTAATATTTATGCAAAGCAGTTAAGTGATCAGGTCCGCATACTAAATTACGCGAAAGCTCAGGAAGATTTGAGAAATAATTTACATAAAAAGAATGCTTTGAGCTTACTATAAATTCTTTTGAAAGCTGTTTTCCTTAGGCAAGAGGGTTTTAAGTGGTTTCTAGGAGAATAAGTAGATAAGTACTCTTTCCCAAAAATGGCATCCTCTGTGAGGATTTTCACTGAGCACGTTGTGAAGCTGATAGCAGAGCTGAGCTGGAGACTGAAGGGGGAAAGACCAGGTCGCAGGTTCCTATCACAGAGGCCTAAACTGAGTGGAAGAGCACGCAAACAACCTTAGGAAACACGAGTATTGGGTGTGAAAGCGGTGTTTATTATAATTATAATTCTATTTGAGGTATGGACAAAGTCCCTCCTGAGAGGCTCCTAAGAAAACTAAAAAGTCATGAGATAGGAGGCGATGTCCTTTCGTGGATTACAAACTGGCTAAAAGACAGGAAACAGAGAGTAGGATTAAATGGGCAATTTTCTCAGTGGAAAAGGGTAAACAGTGGAGTGCCTCAGGGATCTGTACTTGGACCAGTGCTTTTCAATATATATATATATATATATATATATATATATATATATATATATATATATATAAATGATCTGGACAGGAATACAACGAGTGACATTATCAGATTGCAGATGATACAAATTTCTTCAGAGTAGTTAAATCACCAGCGGATTGTGATAAATTGCAGGAGGACCTTGCGAGACTGAAAGATTGGTAATCCTAATGGCAGATTAAATTTAATATAGACAAGTGCAAGGTGATGTGTATAGGGAAAAATAACCCTTGCTGTAGTTACACAATGTTAGGTTCCATATTAGGAGCTACCACCCAGGAAAATGATCTAGGCTTCATTGAAATCGTCTGCTCAGTGTACTGCGACAGTAAAAAAAAAAAAAAAAAAAAAGCAAACAGAATGTTAGGAATTATTAGGAAGGGAATGGTGAATAAAACAAAAAATGTCATAATGCCTCTGTATCGCTCCATGGTGAGACTGCACCTTGAGTACTGTGTACATTTCTGGTCACTGCATCTCAAAAAAGATATAATTGCGATGGAGAAGGTACAGAGAAGGGCAACCAAAATGATAAGGGGAATGGAACAGCTTCCCTATGAGGAAAGACTAAAGAGGTTAGGGCTGTTCAGCTTGGAGAAGAGACGGCTGAGGGGGGATATGATAATGATCTTTAAAATCATGAGAGGTATAGAATGGGTAAATCACTTTTTTATCCTTTTGCATAATAGACGGATTAGGGGGCACTCCATGAAGTTAGCATGTAGCACATTTAAAACTAATCAGAGAAAATTCTTTTCCACTCAATGCACAATTAAGCTCTGGAATTTATTGCTAGAGGATGTGGTTAGTGCAGTTAGTGTAGCTGGGTTTAAAAAAGGTTTGGATAATTTCTTGGAGGAGAAGTTCATTAACTGCTATTAATCAAGTTGACTTAGGGAATAGCCACTGCTATTACTAGCATCAGTAGCATGGGATTTTCTTGGTGTTTGGGTACTTGTAGCCTGGATTGGCCACTGTTGGAAGCAGGAAGCTGGGCTTGATGGACCCTTGGTCTGACCCAGTATGGCAACTTCTTATGTTCTAGTGAAATAAAAGATCAGAAAAGAAAATAAGAATCTCCATAATATTACGAGTTTATTTTTAATCTGCCTGCTCAGTTATTCTGGTTGAGTTGCTGCTTTCTATACATAGCAGGCGTGCCTGGTGATTCTGCAGATGGAGAGACCAAAAGGTTTCATTCCCCTGCCTGTAAGTGAAGGCCGCACCAGCGCTGCCTTGTAATTAGCCTCGGCTCCGCTACATCTTCCCATGCACTGGAAATGGGTGGGAACCCCACACACGAGTATGGGTTTCCTCTAGCAAGTATCATTAGCGTGCTCAGCACGCAGCTTGTTCAACCTCAGAAGACGTCCTCCGTGATTTATGTAGGAAAGGGTGGGCTATGTCCCAGTGGAGCGCCCTCGTCCCTGACCCACAACCCCTAATTAAGCAATCAGAATTTTGCAGACAATGTTCATTAGCTTCTAAGTTGCTTCTTTTTTTTTTTTTTTACTTTCCATATTTTTTTTTTTTTTTGGTTCGCATTCCTATGTTCCCTCTTTCTTTGCCCACATCAGGCTCGGAGAGTCAGCCTCTCGATCTTCACTTGGTTGCTTGCGCCTAAGACTTTTGTAATTTCATTTCTCTATTAGTGAATTGCCAATGACTGTTCAACGATTCCCGTCTCCTCCCTGCACTCGGGAGACTGCTTATGGAGTTAAAAAAACAAAAACAGACATACAGTGGAGCTGCTGGAAGAGCGTGGCACGCAGACCAAGTCTCCCCCCTGCATTGCAAGAGACTCCTGCAGTTGTAATAAGCCAACTTCTCAGGTGCTTGCTTAGCGGTGGCAAAACTGCCGCAGGAGCAGGAAAGCAAGGGGGACAAAAGAAGGCTGCGTGCACTGCAGCTGGCAGAGTGCATGGTGCCAGCTGCCAGAGGCAAAGAGAAAAGCCCATGCCACCGAAGAGCTGGTAAGAGGTACTGAGAGGAGGAAAGGAATAGAGGGTGGAGGAATGGAGCGAGAGAGAGAGAGAAAGCACAGGGAAAAGATAAAAGCAGGGAGATTGACTGGGGGGGTGGCTCCTTTCCTATGCTCCTCCTACCCCCTCCCAGCCATCCACAAAGTTCCAGGCCTCCAGTTATCCTGGCATCGCCGTGCAGACTTGGCTGGCACCTCCAAGTCGTTATTACCACCAGAGCTTGACCTTCTCGTCCCACCAAGGAGACCTGCCAAGTGCAACCTATTCCCTTCATCTAGTTAGAGAGGGATTTATGAGCTGCGCTGCTCTAGGACTAACTTGAACTTTTAAATTCTCCAAGGCAGAGGAGATTTTTTAGTTTTCTTTGTAGGGGACTTTATTGCTTTCATCTTCGGCCCAGTGCAAGTTCTGTGGAGCTGTAGGAGGACTTGGTTTGATTTATTATTACAGTTTCCACCTGCACTGCTGCCCTCTGTCTTTAATCCCTCCTGGATCTGCTTTGGAGGACCTGTCTGCTGGCTGAGCTTTGGGAGATCACAACACTTACCCCGGCTGTTTGGATTATCCCCATCTTGAATAGCTGAGGCGCCAGCTGGACCATTAGCGGTGCACATAGCTGCTGGGGTGGGAATGTGTTTTATTTCATTGCACTTACTTGGCAGCCATGATTTCACTTTCCATATTGTTGCTTAAACTATTTTGCCTCCATATGCTAAAGCTGTTTTACATTTTGAAAGGGTCAACTTGTGTTAGCCTTTGGATTAAACTTCCATTCACTAAAATGTAATGAATTGATTAGACATGGCGTGCTTCTTATGACTCTCTTTTAAGGGCGGGTGCTGGGATCTATGGCGCACTCCCCTTTCTCCCCCCAGCCGCACCAAGACCACCCTGCAGCATCTTTTCCCATTTAGCAAGTGCTTGCTAATGACCATCGTCTCGTACAGGAAGAATGAGTTCCTGAACCCACACTGGACCCTGGTTCTGCCGCCGTTCAGTGAAGTCCTAGTGAGCCAGTCAGAGAAGCAGAGAGGTTTTATTAATTAAAAGTTATCCTGATGATTACAGAGTAAACTGTTCCAAAGGCATAGCCAGAGAGTCATATTAGAAGCACAATACTAAGATTATATGGCGTGGGTTCTGACTGATCAGTGTACATTAAATGCATACCATAAGGCAGGGAATACGTATAATGGCAGAGGACTACCAAGTTCATCTGATCCGCCCAATTTTCTCCTCCTACTGCAATACCAGACCCTACTCAATCTCTGGCTTCTCCACCAATCAACATCCTCTGTGCTTTTTCCCCCCTAATGATCTTCGTTTCATTTCTGATTACAAATGTTTTCTTAAAGTTTTGAAGAGTTTGCTATTTAAGGAAGCCTTTAATATATTAACTTGTATTTTATTTGGTGCTGTGTTGATTGCTTTGAACTGTTATGTCGTAATCCATCATGAACAGATCTTGTCAAAATGACGGACTATAAGTATTGTAAATGAATAAAGAAATAAGCGTATATGGCGCTTAGAAAATATAACATGCTGGACAGCCCGTCAGTTCAAAGTTTCGGCAGGCTCTGTCTAGCACAAGAGGACTGCTTGAACTTTGTCTTTGATGCAGCAGGCAAAAATAAAAGATTATATATTCCTTTATTGTATACTGAAGGAGAAGTTTCTGCAGAAGACAGTTTTTTAATTCTTTGGAAGTGGCCTCCTCTTTGCCTTCAGTATCATCTAATTTAATCAATGAGCAATTATCCCAAAAGACAGCCTGCTACAGTCAGGACCTAATTAAAGATGTGCAAACCTCTTAAAAAAAAAAAAAGATTTGCAAGAATCGCAAATTATTTCATCAAACCCACTGAAAATCTGCACAAACCTTTTTTTTTTTTTTAAGACATGGGCCAGGTTTTTGGCAAAATCCGCAGTGGAGTCACACAAAATCTCCTGCAACTCTCAAAGGATTAGCAGGCTTCTCTGATCTAGGGCAAACATTGATCTGTGGAGTTTTTAAAATTGTTTCACACATCCCTGGCTATAGAATGACCCAGAAGACTGAACGTTTGGCTTTACCTTTACAATTGCAAATAACAAAGCTTGTCGGGCAAGTTGTAGTAAGTAATTTAGGGCGAAATATACCAAGCATTTTTTCTGATAGACACACAATGGGGGAAAAAAACTTCAGTAAATCTGATTCTTAATTAAGTAGTCCAATAAAAAGTATCACCTACAACTTGTTCGTTGACTTTTATTGCTATGCATCTAATTGGACCGACATAGTAGCCACACTACTTCATTCTGCGGCTAAAAAAGACTCTTTAACTTAAGGGGCAGAGCTCCCTTTTTTCTTACTGCTCCAAGTACTACTTATACTTATGACAGGCTGGGCTGGCTTGCAGCAACATTCAGTCCATTGCCCCTGCCATTCCCTCCTCTCCCCTTTCCTCACCATGTGGCATGATCACATTGGAAGTGACTACTGGGGTTTATTGGTGTCACAATATACTTTATTGATATTGTACCACTCACTACTACCACTCTAATACTGACGAAGCAACTGTCTGTCACACACACTCAGAATAACCTACGGTACCTGAATGCAATCCACATTGAAGTGCCACAAGAGGTGGAATACAAATAAATTAAAAAAAAAATCAAATTGACAAACTAAGTTCACTTCAGTCCTTAGCAAGCACTGACAACTTGCAAGAAGAGGCACAAACTCAGCCTCTGTATTTCTAAGGCTATCCTTCCAGTGTGTGCAAAAATAACTCACACACATAGACAGTGTTAGTGTGTACACTGCTGACTCCTTTTGCACACACACACACAAAAAAAACCATCACAAAGAGAATAGACTGAGAAGGCTAGGAAGGATGTGCCCTCTCTTTCCTGCAGTCTGTCTGCAGCCCTATGACTGCTTACTGTGCCACAAAGCCCTTTGCCAATGCCAAAATTCTTCACCTTCTTCAAAGCTTTTCTTTGACTCTAGGAGAGCTTCTGAAAAGATAAGCTTTCCCTGTGAAATCCAACAGAGAAAATGGAGTTTCTTTGCACATGCTCAGACCTTTCAGTAGGAGGACATCAGTGTCACTTGATTCTGATGCCAGCTATAGGCTAATTTAAAAAATGCTTCACTTGCTTGGTCCCTGTCCTGTCTACTTGCCTACTTCTCCTGCCTTGGCTCCTGCCCAGCTGTTACCTCACACAAGTTTTGTTTGGTTGCTAGAGTTACCAGTCTCACTGCAGAACTGTTCAATGTGTCATAGACTTGAATGGGAACCATAAACAAATGAAACAAAAGTTTTGTTTAAAGTTGAGGGCATCCTCCATTCATTTCAGGAGTCACAGTTGAAACAAAAATAGTCTAATTCGTTTCATTTTACTCACTCATTTCAAACAAATGTGCATTCGTTTAAAATAGGGAATAGCCACTGCTTATTACTGGCATTAATAGAATGGGATCTACTTAGTGTTTGGGTATTTGTCAGGTACTTGTAACCTGGATTGGCCACTGTTGGAAACAGGATACTGAGCTTGATGGACCCTTGATCTGACCCAGTATGGCAACTTTTTGTGTTCTTATACCACTTATTTATAGAGCCATCTGGATTATCCTATATTAGGGTTTTGATGTGTCCAGACTGCTTCAGGTTCTCCAGGAATGATTTCTGTCCTGTATCAGGTATGTGCTTTTGTTTTGAAATGACATAAGTGTGGGTTCATTTCATGTTGTTTCAAAACTGAACAAAAAAACACTAACAAAATTGCATTTGTGTCATTTTTTTGTTTTCTGTTTCTAGTGCACGCCATTTGCCAATAGTGCACACTATCATTTATGTATTTATTTAAAGAATGCTGGGCTGCATAGAGAGAGGAATATCTAGTAAGAGAAAGGAAGTGATGAACCCCTTGTATAGGGCCTTGGTGAGGCCTCACCAGGAGTACTGTGTTCAGTTCTGGAGACCGTATCTCAAAGAAGACAGAGACAGGATGGAGGCGGTTCAGAGAAGGTCGACCAAAAAGGTGGAGGGTCTACATAAAATTACTTATAAGAAGAGACTGAAGAACCTAAATATGTATATCCTGGAGGAGAGGAGGAGCAGGGGTGATATGATAGAGACAGATACTTTAATGATCCATGGTCAACAACAAACCTTTTCCGTTGGAAAAAAATAGTAGAACTAGGGGTCACGATTTGAAACTCCAGGGAGGAAGATTTAGAACCAATGTCAGGAAGTATTTTTTCATGGAGAGGGTGGTGGATGCCTGGAATGCCCTTCCGGAGGAAGTGGTGAAGACTAAAACTGTGAAGGAATTCAAAGGGGCGTGGGATAAACACTGTGGATCCATAAAGGCTGGAGAATGGGAATGAAGAGAAGAGGCATGGGGGTGGCTTGCTGAAATGGTGATGGTTACTTCCTGGTGATTACTACCCTTACTCAATAAGCCTTCACACGGTTAATGCAACTCCAACATTGCTCTCTGTATCAACAGCAAGGGGGAATGTGGATAAGAGGATTTGCATTCAGACAACAACCAACAAGGACTGAACTATACAGTCTGGGTAAACAAATAAGCGTGGGGGTAGCTTGCTTATTACGGCGATTACTACCCTAAACCAATTAAGCCTGATACTTCACTTGGAATGCATATAGGGGCAGATTTTTAAAAAATATGCGCGCGCGTACTTTTGTTCGCACACCAGGCGCGAACAAAAGTATGCTGGATTTTATAAGATACGTGTATAGCCGCGCGTATCTTATAAAATCCGGGGTCGGCGCGCGCAAGGGGGTGCACATTTGTGCAACCTGCGCGCGCCGAGCCCAGCGCGGCCTGCCTGTTCCCTCCGAGGCCGCTCCGATTTCGGAGCGGCCTCAGAGGGAACTTTTCTTCGCCCTCCCCCCTTACCTTTGTCGGCAAAGTTACGCCTGCTGAAAGCAGGCGTAACTTTGCGCACGTCGCCGGCAGCCCCGCTCCGTCCTCCGGTCCCGGGGGCTGGTCCGGAGGCCTCGACCACGCCACCGGGCCCGCCCCCAAAATGCCGGGGCCCGCCCCCGAAACGCCGCGTTGTTTCGGGAACGCCCCGGACACGCCCCCTCCCACCCCTTTTCGAAAGCCCCGGGACTTATGCGCGTCCCGGGGCTTTACGCGCACCGGCGCGCGCGGGCCTTTTAAAATCCGCCCCATACAGCGTTGCTCTCTGCTTCAATGGCAGGGGGAAATGTAGAAAAGAGGATTTACATTCAGACAGCATCCAACAAGGCAATGATCTGTGCAGTCCGGGAAACAAGCATCAGGGTAACTTGCTTGATGCGGCGGTTACAACCCTTATAAGCCTTATGCTCACCTTTGATGCAACTCCAACATTACTCTCTGCATCAATGGCAGGGGAGGGCAGGAAATTTGAATCAAACAGTTACCAACAAGTGCCTTGAACTTGGTGGTCGGTGAAACAGATAAGTATGGAAAATAAGTGTGGGAGCTTGCTGGGCAGACTGGATGGGCCGATTGGTCTTTTTCTGCCGTCATTTCTATGTTTCTATTCTGCCTTTTAGACACTTCAAAGCAGAAAACAAAATGAAACAAAATAAACAAAATACATTTTAAATGACAGAAATAGAATGAACTCTCCCCCCTCCCAAAATATAACCAAATGACATTTTTCAGCATGTGCACCCCTATCCTGTATGCTCTTGGAGTGGCTCTAGAAACACTCCGGCTTCAATTGTGTGCTGTATTTATTTATTTATTTATTTATTTGTTTTAATATACCGACATTCAAACATGGGTATCACATCGGTTTACATGAGAACTTGAGTGATAATGTGATAGCGGTCATATTATCTTTACATTGTAACATTGTGAAAAGTTAACAGTTATAACATTTTAACAAAACATTGACTGACAAACGCTATTTAGTTTCTTGCCATTATTATTATTGGCTCTGGATACTCCAAAGATTTCAGAATAAATATTTCTTCTGCACTGTGCACTCCCCTTTTTCAATGTTTCAGTCTCCACCTGAGAAAGGTCTCAGTAGATGAAAAACTTAGCATATGTGAACCACCTATTCACAATGGGGTAGATTTTCAAAGGGTTTTATTTATTTATTTATTTTATTTAAGGTTTTTATATACCGGCAATCATGAGAACATATCTTGCTGGTTTACATGAAACGGGAGTGCATTAAATACATCAAACTAGAACTGAGGTGACCGAAGGTACAGTTACAATTAACAAGGGTAGCAAAACTTGGTGAAGAGGAAGAAATAGGAAAGAATAAAATGGTTAAACGCTATACAAGTCAAATTACAAGTTATGTGCAAATGGCATGATTAATGGCTGGATGTTTTAGAGGAGTCCTTGGATTGTGTCCTTGGATTGTGTCATTAAATTGTGTCTGGGAAAGCTTGCTTGAATAACCAAGTCTTAAGTCTTTTCCTAAAAGTTAGGAGGCAGGGTTCTAGTCAGGGTTACGGGTGTAAGATACGCGCGTAAGCCCCGAAAACCTACCCTTGCACGCGCCGAGCCTATTTTGCATAGGCTCGGTGGCGCGCGCAAGCCCCAGGATGCGCGTATGTCCCGGGGCTTTAAAAAAACGGGCGGGCCGGGGGCGTGGCGGCAGTTTGGGGGCGGGCCAGAATCCTCCTGCAAAGCGGCCTGTGCCGGGGGATGGCGAGCCGGCGCGCGTAACTCAACAAAATAAGGTAGAGAAGGATTTAGGTAGGGCTGGGGAGTGGGTTAGATAGGAGAAGGGAGCGGCCTTGGAGGGAACGGGGAAAGCCATTGGGCCTCCCCTAGGGCTCGGCGTGCACAAGTGTGCACCCCCTTGCGTGCGCTGCCCCTGGATTTTATAACATGCGCGCGGCAGCGCGCGCATGTTATAAAATCGGGTGTACATTTGTGCGCGCTGCATAGCACCTTCCCAGCCCCCCCAAAATAATTACCAAACGTTGTGGGCCATAGCAGACCAAGGATCCTCTGCACCCCCTCCCCCACCCAATTTCACAGACAACACCCGGGCTCCAGGCCTTTTCCTAAGCCAACCCTACCTACAACCCCTACGCTAACCTTTCCATCTCACCTGGAATCCCCCCCCCCCCCTCCAAACTCCCAAGGGGTGTACTGTGCTCCCATTGGCTGTGCGAGTTTTATGGGGGTTCCGGGTGGGGCAGCAGACAAGGATGGCCCTGGTTCTGGCTGAGGTCAGAGGCAGGTGGCAGGAGAGCAGAGATGGATTTAGGAGTTTGGCACCCCCTAGGCACTGTAACTGCTGTTGTACCCCCCCCCCCCCCCCCCGGTAAGTTCAGACAACAGGGAGCAGGATGTGTAAGGCATGGCCCCCACAGTTTGCTGCGGCAGCTCAAGCACAGATTCTGTGGCAAAAACTGGAAAAATCTGAAGCACGTTGGCAAACATTTCCATCTTTCATATTATAGAAAATTAAGCAGTTTTCCAACCTCGTTTGTGTCTGAATAATTTAATTAAATTTTTTTTTTTGTTGGGTAAGGAAAAGGGATCTTAATTATCGGTAGAGGGAGGAGATCTCAGGGTTGGGCAGAAGAGAAGGGGAGGATGAGGGGACCAGGGATGGGGAGGGGAAAGGACGAAGACTAGCAATGGGGTGAGGAGAAGGTGAAAGGACTGGGGATAGGAGGGAGGGGTATGAGAAGGGAAGAGGACTGAGAATGGGAGAAGGAGAGATAGAAAGGACTGGGGATAGGAGGGAGGGGCATGAGAAGGGAAGAGGACTGAGAATGGGAGAAGGAGAGATAGAAAGGACTGGGGATAGGAGGGAGGGGTATGAGAAGGGAAGGGGACTGAGAATGGGGGAAGGAGAGGTAGAAAGGACTGGGGATGAGGAGCATGAGAGATGGGGAAGACTCAGGAAAGGGGGAAAATCAGGAATCTGAAATGGAAGAAAATGAGGGAGAGGGAGGGAGGGAGGTTCTGGGATTGAGAAAGGGGGTAAGGGAGTAATGTTGGGTGGGGGGCGGGGTTCCAGAATCTGGAGAGGAAAGGAGGTTCCAGGACCTGGGAGACAGAATCTGAGATCAAGGGAGACCCTGAATTACAGTGGGTGAGGGGGAGGGGGAGGAGAGGAGGTAGTGATCCCTACTATGCTGCTCTGGTCCTGCTCCCCCTTACAACTCCTCTCTAACCTCTCAGTTTGGCACACACACTCCGGTATCAATCTCTTGTCTCACACACACACACAAACACTTTCCCCCTTTCCCCATTTGATCCACTTTTATCCCTCTGCCTCTCTTCTCACCCCCAGTTGATCCCCATTTGGCCCCTCCTATTCTTTCCAAAATGAACCCTCTTTGCTCTCTGTGCTCCAGACTCACTCTCCTCCCAGTTTGTTCCCTGCCTGCTGCCTGAGAAGGGAGGGAGCTGGGTCAGGAAGCAGAGGGCTGTTATACAGAAACATAGAAACATAGAAATGACGGCAGAAGAAGACCAAACGGCCCATTCCGTCTGCCCAGCAAGCTTCGCACTTTTTCTCTCATACTTATCTGTTACTCTTGGCTCTTAGTAACCTTTTGGTTTTATTTCCCTTCCACCATTAATGTAGAGAGCACTGTTGGAACTGCATCTAAGTTAGTTAGGGGTAGAAACCACTGCAATAAGCAAGCTACACCCATGCTTATTTGTTTACCCAGACTATGTAATTCAGTCCTTGTTGGTTGTTGTCTGTATATAGATACACTTTTCTTCATTCCCCCTGCCGTTGAAGCAGAGAGTTATGCTGGATATGTGTGAAGTATCAGTCTTTCTCCCCTGCTGTTGAAGCAGAGAGCTATGCTGGAAATGTGTGAAGTATCAGTCTTTCTCCCCTGCCGTTGAAGCAGAGAGCTATGCTGGACATGCATTGAAAGTGAAGTATCAGGCATATGCGTGAAGTATCAGTCTTTCTCCCCTGCTGTTGAAGCAGAGAGCTATGCTGGAAATGCGTGAATTATCAGTCTTTCTCCCCTGCTGTTGAAGCAGAGAGCTATGCTGGAAATGTGTGAAGTATCAGTCTTTCTCCCCTGCCATTGAAGCAGAGAGCTATGCTGGACATGCATTGAAAGTGAAGTATCAGGCTTATTTGGTTTGGGGTAGTAACAAGCAAGCTACTCCCCACTTTTTTGTGAATGCAAATCCTTTTTTCCACATTTCCTCTTGCCGTTGAAGCTTAGAGCAATGTTGGAGTCTTAGAGCAATGTTGGAGTCACATTAACCATGAGTATGTTTACTGAAAAAGGTTATTATCTCCAGGCAGTAGCCATCATTCCCGTGAGCCACCCACTCTTCATTCACGTCCTCTAGACTTTATGGATCCACCGTGTTTATCCCACACCCCTTTGAAGTCCTTCACAATTCTAGTCTTCACCACTTCCTCCGGAAGGGCATTCCAGGCATCCACCACCCTCTCCTTGAAGAAATACTTCCTGACATTGTTTCTGAGTCTTCCTCCCTGGAGCTTCAACTCGTGACCCCTGGTTCTGCTTATTGTTTTCTGACGGAAAAGGTTTGTCGTTGTCTTTGGATCATTAAAACCTTTCAAGTATCTGAAAGTCTGTATCATATCACCTCTGCTCCTCCTTTCCTCCAGGGTGTATATATTTAGATTCTTCAATCTCTCCTCATAAGTCATTCAATGAAGACCATCCACCTTTCTGGTCGCCCTTCTCTGGACCACCTCCATCTTGTCTCTGTCTCTTCGGAGATACGGTCTCCAGAACTGAACACAGTACTCCAGGTGAGGCCTCACCAAGGACCTGTACAAGGGGATAATTACTTCCCTTTTCTTACTCGATATTCCTCTCTCTATGCAGCCGGCATTCTTCTGGCTTTAGCTATCGCCTTGTCACATTGTTTCGCCAACTTCAGATCATTAGACACTATCAACCCAAGGTCTCTCTCCTGCTCCATGCACATCAGCCTCCCCCCCCCCCCCCCCCCCATCGAATACAGTTCATTCGGATTTCCACTCCCCATATGCATGACTCTGCACTTCTTGGCATTGAATCTCAGCTGCCATACCTTCGACCACTCTTCCAGCTTCCTCTAATCCCATCTCATTCTCTCCACTCCTTCCGGCGTGTCCACTCTGTTGCTGATCTTAGTGTCGTCCGCAAAAAGACAAATCTTACCTTCTATCCCATCCGCAATGTCGCTCACAAAGACATTGAACAGGACCGGTCCCAACACCGATCCTTGCGGTACCCCACTTAAAACTGCTGAGTGAGATTCGACACAGCTGGAAGGCAATAAATCTTCCACCAGCCTGCTGCCCCATCCCCCTGAGTGTTGCCGCCCTAGGCACAGGCCTGCAGGTGAGAGTGGTCCGTGTGAGGTCATCGGGGTGCGCCGGGAGGAATGGTTCCCGCTGCGGGGGGTCTAACGGCTGCGTGCGTGCGCCTAGAGGAAAGAACCAGGAGAGTGAGGGGGGCGATGTCCCGGCCTCGAGGCGGGGCCAGGAGTACCAGCACCTTCTCCTCCACGGCTTGCAATTGCCCTGTAGCTCCCCCATAAAAACAGCCACCTGGTGCCATCTCCGTTCCCCCTCCTTGTGTCCTCTCTTCCTTGCGGAGGAAAAGCTTGGCGGAAGAGAGACTGCTGCCTGGGAAGAGAAGTGGGAGAGGGTACTGGGACCCTCGGGGAAACAGAGAGGGGATTCAGCCTGCCCGCTGGAAGGAGGGAGGTAGAGGACCCTGGGGGAGAAGGGAGAGAAAGAGGGCAAAGCAGTGTGACAGGGGTGCAAAGTGTTATGTTCGGACTGCTGAGACCCCGTTATCGTTCTTGTGTGTGTGTGTGGAAGGGAGGGCTTATGTGGGACCACCAAGTGCTATCATCATCCATTTGTGTCGGGGGGGGGGGGTTATGTTGGAGCTGCTGAGCCCCTCTCATTATTGTGACCGCTATATTAGAGTCCATAATACTCAGACAACAAAGGTAGAGGAAAAAAAAGCCTTTTCCTTTCTGTTTAATGATTCAAATATGTACATTTTGGGAATGTAAATGTGCAGCATCGCTGATATTTTGCATGGTGTTTCTTTATTTATTGAAAGTTCTTATATTCCACAGATTTGGTAAACCTTACTAAGTGGATTACAAAATAACATAAACAATGCTCAAAAAACAGATACCAGACCTCACATCACACAGAAATGCATTCTGGTTTCTATTTCTCCAGCGTTGCCCTGCATGCATAGGGTGCCTTCTTGAGGTTTCCAGTTCAGTTTTTGTCTGCACATTTCTATTTATAATTTCTGGTCACTTATTCTGTATTTCATGAGGGTCTATGTTTTTGTCTGTTTGATCACGGTGAGGTAGTCTGCTAGTGTGTGTGTAGTAGTCCGATTTGATCTATTTTCCCAATAGGAGATGTATTGGTATTCTAGGGTGGGTTTTATTTATATTCCACTTTTCACACTTTTTTCAGTGCTTCAAAGTGGATTACGTTCAGGTACTGTAGGTATTTCTCTATCCCCAGAGGGCTTACAATCTAACAGGCCGATACAGTACAGTACAGTACAGTGTGCTCCGACGGAGCGCACTGTTAGCCTGCTATTGGATGCGTGTTTTCCCTTACCCCTTATTCAGTAAGGGGAGGAAAATGCGCGTCCAACCCGCGGCACCTAATAGCGCCCTCAACATGCAAATGCATGTTGAGGGCGCTATTAGGTATGCGCGTGGGATACAGAAAGTAAAATGTGCAGCCAAGCCGCACATTTTAATTTCTTCCGGCACCGACTTAATATCATGGCGATATTAAATTGGAGGTCCCAAAGAGTAAAAAAAAGTAAATAAATAAATAAATAAATTTGAATTCGGCCCGTGGCTGTCGGGCCGAAAACCAGACGCTCAATTTTGCCGGCATCCGGTTTCCGAGCCCGTAGCTGCCAGCGGGCTCGAGAACCGACGTCGGCAAAATTGAGCATCGGCTGTCAAACCCGCTGACAGCCACCGCTCCTGTCAAAAAAGGAGGCGCTAGGGATGCAATAACGTCCCTAGTGCCTCCTTTTCTGCCAGTGCACACAGGTGTTTGTCTGCTCTCCCGCAGACTTTACTGTATCGGCCCAGAAGTTTGTACCTGAGGTAAGGGAGGGTAAAGTGACTTGCCCAAGGTCACAAGGAGTGACAGCAGGACTCAAACCCTGCTCTCCTGGTTTGTAGCCCGCTGCTCTAACTACTAGGCTCCTCCTCCACTGCAAGGCTGTCTTTTCAGAGGCTCTCCCAGCAGTTTCAGGGGGGATGAGGTGCTGGGTGGTTGCCCCTTCCCATCCTATCCCCAAGGATGGTCCTGTAGGTGAGTACCAGCATTTATTTATTTTTTAGAAAAAAGCACTGTGCTTTTGTAAATCTTTATTTTCTTCCTCAAATAAAATGTATATTCTTTTGGGAACAATATACAAATGTGCAGAGCGTTATTTGTGATATCCACAAGAACTAGAAAAGAGAAGTTTCTTCACTGAAAGCTTGTGGAGATTATTCTCCCTTCCGGCAGGCAAGAGTGAGCCTGGGCTACACCAGTACAGCGTGTGTGCACTCAGAGCTGGGACATTGTTATTTTTTAATCCAGTTCTATCCAGCCTTGGATCCTGCCCACATGGATTGCAGAAGGGATTTTGGATTGAGTCCCAAGATCCTGACTTTCGCACCCATTTCTATTTAGCAGTACATGTACACGATGCAAAGTAACCTTTTCCTCACCTTGCCTTCTTTCCTGCTGTCAGTACATCAGCAGCACTGGGCAGCAACCTTCTTCCAACAAGAGAAGGAGAAGCAGGAGGTAAAATTAAATGTGTGCATCCCCTGGATTTTCTGGAGCTTTCTTTTCAGACGATTTTCAGTTTCAGGTACACGAACAGCATGTAATGATAGTACACGTCTGCAGGCAATGAATAGTTTCACTTTCACTTCATAGGAATTGCTACCTTACAATGACATTGGGGGTCATCATTCTCAAAAATCAGGGCATAGGTGGTGAGTTTTTAATTTCTCTTCTGCTAAATCTAGTGTATAATCGACTGGGTTACCAAAGACTTTGGTTTATTATTATTATTTTGATCTCAGAGCTAGTGACAGGTTTTCCTTTGAAGACTTTCTGTCTCAACAGTTGGAATTTTCCATTTCTTGCACCTGCCTTGCTGATTGCCTTCACTCTGTCACGAACCTGAACTTATTGATGAAACAGAAAACCGTAGCCCTTACTCCTTTAGAAGCAAATCTCTTCTTGGTGCACCCTGAACCTTCCAGTTGTCGCCAGATACCATCAGAACTCATCTTTGGGTTTGCTTCTGGAGTCATTTCAGTCCCCGTCCCCCCCACCTTCTTCCCATTAGACATAGAGATATGTTTTCTTAAGTGTCAGTCTCTGAGGAAAGGGAAAATAGCCTCAACCTGCACCATCCAATGCTAATGCATCCCACCCAGAATGCTCCTACTATTCTACAGATGAAATGCCACTGGAACTATCCGCCTGATTGATCTGGAGTTTGCACTTACTGTGCAGAGCCAGATCAAAGCGGCAGACCCCCAGTACTTTGTTCCACTGAAGACGCCCATTCTTGGTAATATTCAATATCATAGTGAATAGCATTTGGATGTTTTCAGTGAAAATATCAAGCTCCTGTGACAAGAGTACCTGTCCCCATGAGTGCGTATATGCCTCTGGGTTGAGCAGCACAAGGACTTTAAGTGATTTAATATTGACAAGCTGCTTTTAAGTTTCATGCAGGGAAAATATCCATCAACTATGACAGCCCTTTACTGAGGTAAATGGGATCAATAGCAAGAAAACCTTCAGAGAACTGACAGTGAATGCTGCATACATTTTCACTGCTCTTCAAAGCTTCCCCCTCCCCTCCTGAGGACAGCCGAGCTCTCCTGTTGCAGGAAGTGAGTTGGACCAATGGGAGCCTCAGAACTACCTGGGCAGCAAGGAGGGTTCTGACCAATGAGGGGAGAGGAAAAGAAGAGAGTGGGAAAAAAGACAGAAGCAACAGGGAGCTGGGAGTGAAAGGAGACAAGGATCTGGCTTTTGTGTGAATTCCCAAGAAAAAAATCTCATGGAGGTGTGCTACACCAAGAGGAGCCCTGCTGAGTGTTGTTGTTATGTGTGTGTTTGTGGATCCTTGGGTGCTGTGGAGGTGACCACGCCCACGGGGAGGAGCCCCGTGAGAAGCCATAGCACTGGCCTAGATTCGTATCACACAAACACAAGAGTTCTTTTATTAGACAGCTTGAGGAGAACCACCAGAGGTGGCAGTAGTGAGGCAGTCTGGCAGTCGCAGTCTCAGGAACCTCTGCAGAGGGAGCCCTTCTCTCCTTGATGACGTCAGGAGGTCCCACAGCAGGTCTCCCAGCAAGGAGATACTGCAGATGAGAGTTAGCGTACTCACTAGCGGGCCAATTCAGTAAAGTCCACGGGAGAACGCCCGCTCTCTCGGCACGCGCACAGGCCACTCGCCTGTGCACGCGATACAGTATTTAAATTAGACCCGGCAGTAGAAATGGGCAAAAGGAGGCGCTAGGGACACTAGCACGTCCCTAGCACCTCCTTTTTGACAGGAGCGGCTGTCAGCGGGTTTGTCAGCCGACGCTCAATTTTGCCAGCGTCGGTTCTCGAGCCCGCTGACAGCCACGGGCTCAGAAACCGGATGCCGGCAAAATTGATACTTACTGAATCGCGCGGGCATACCTAATAGGGCCATCAACATGCATTTGCATGTTGAGGGCGCTATTAGGTTCGGCGGGTTGGACGTGCGTTTTCCACCCCTTACTGAATAAGGGGTAAGGGAAAACGCGCGTCCAATGACAGGTTAACAGAGCGCTCCATTGGAGCGCACTGTACTGTATCGGCCTGTAGGTGTTTGCTGTTGATATCGATTCCACCAGATATGTTGAAGAAGGTACAGGCACCGAGGCAGGGAGAGCAGGCCCTCGAGGAGCGAGTACCTGTTCCCTGTAAGGCACCTGAAATAAAGCAGAGGGCCCCCGAGGAGCGGGTACCCAGGTTAGCAGTTACCCCAAAGGACAGAGAGGGAGAGAGCTTCCTGCGGCAGCATGGAAGCGGCAGAGTAGCGTAGACAGGAACAGATTTGAGTCCTTGCTAACTCAGGGAGCTAGCAAATGAGTGAAGGTAATATACCCGGATGGAGTGACGTCAGCATGAGGGAACACCCTCGAGGTTCGTACCCAGGGTGGTACAAAGACGTGGGTTGCACACGCGAGCACCCTAGCAGGTACCCGGGAGGAGAAATGGCGGGAGGCAGCACCATAGCCGTTCCAGGGACGCCAGAGAGGTCGGCTTGTAGACGCGGGAGGAGCGGTGAATAAGGCGAGGCAAACGGGGCGAAGCATTCGAGGACCGACGGACGCAACACTGAGCACCAGTGAAAGGGAAAAGAACCTCTCAGCAGGGGACAGGGTCGAGCTGGGAATAAACTCCTCCCCTCTGTCAGGCTGTGCTAGGAGTTGGCTTTACACTTGCCGGTACCAAAAGAGGGACAAACTGCAGTTGGGGTTTCAATCCTGAGAAAAACCCTCTATGCTGCAAACCCTGGGACCAGCAGTGGCTGCCCGCTCAAAACAAATACACGGTTTGGACTAAACCCATTTTCACAGGAGGGTCCATGTCAACCTGCCACAGCAGCCTTGTGTGGACATTCAGTTTATTCAGGAAATCAGGGGCTCCAAAATGGTTTGGGGTTTTTTTTTTCTTGTGCATGCACCACCAGGACTGGGAAAACCAATTTTTATTAACAGCAGCTTACACTGGGGTTTTATGGGCTGCTTGCATGCTTCTTGCATTTTCTGCGGTTGTCGTTATCAAAAGGGACATCCTGCTAATGTTAGATAGATAAATAAATAATCTGTCTGTCTGCTCCTGTGGGGCTTTATTCTGCTGCTGTTTTGCTGGCCATTGGATTTATGTCTCTTCGCCTTTGACAAACAGTAAAGTTGTGTTGAAAGTTTCAGCGTGTCATGATGTACCCTGGGCCACCTGCTCGGGAACAGGGGTACTAAGCGCATTGAATCTGGGGTGCCTGGGTCATTTCCCCCAGTATCTAGAGAACCCGTAAATCCCTTCTGGTCCTGTCACACATGGGATAGTGGGGGTCTTCTGTCCCACCTCCAGCTATTGGGGATAGGTTTTCCCCCACGGTGCATGGTGGGGGCGCTACACTGCTGTGAATCAGTTCCAATATATGTATGAGAGATGTGAAAAGAAAGTAGCCAGAAATGAGAATGGATTGACAAGTGAATGTCACAATTTCTCTCCGTAAGAAGGACATTTGGTAGATCCATACTGGATACTTAGCCTTGGAAGATTCCTCTTTTTGTTAAAATCATAAATTCACCTTGATACTGAACTTATCTAAGGATATTATTATCAATTACAAAGTCTTTATTTTTTTTCTTATTGGAAAGCCCATTGTAGGGGGTCAGCAACTTTTTTCGGCCAAATGCCTAAAAACTTTTATTAGGAATTTTACATAGCATCTCCGAGTTCTGAATCAGAGATCTTGGATTATTTACACTCTGCAGAGCTACCACACTTAACGGGGAAGCAGTTGTGACAGTTAAACCAACCTATCCAATTCCAAGAGATAGCATAGGAAATGAAGGGGACCAAGCTGCTAAAAGTGCCAGGACCAGATGGTCTTCCAGCCAAATTTTATAAGCTGTTAATACCAAAGATGGTTGCACCTTTGGGAAATATGCTCTTACATAAGAGCATAAGAAATTGCCATGCTGGGTCAGACCAAGGGTCCATCAAGTCCTGGTTCCTGTTTCCAACAGAGGCCAAACCAGGCCACAAGAACCTGGCAAGTACCCAAACACTAAGAAGATCCCATGCTACTGATGCCAGTAATAGCAGAAGACATTCCCTAAGTCAACTTGATTAATAGCAGTTAACGAACTTCTCCTCCAAGAACTTATCCAAACTTTTTTTAAACCCAGCTACACTAACTGCACTAACCACATCCTTTGGCAACAAATTCCAGAGCTTAATTGTGCATTGAATGAAAAAGAACTTTCTCCGATTAGTCTTCAATGTGCTACTTGCTAACTTTATGGAGTGCCCACTAGTATTTCCATTATCCGAAAGTGTAAATAACCGATTCACATCTACTCGTTCAAGACCTCTCATGATTTTAAAGATCTCTATCATATCCCACCTCAGCCGTCTCTTCTCCAAGCTGAACAGCCCTAACCTCTTCAGCCTTTCCTCAAATGGGAGCTGTTCCATCCCCTTTATCATTTTGGTCGCCCTTCTCTGTATCTTCTCCATCGCAATTATATCTTTTTTGAGACGCGGTGGCCAGAATTGTATACAGTATTCAAGGTGCAGTCTCACCATGAAGCGATATAGAGGCATTATGACATTTTCCATTTTATTAACCATTCCCATCCTAATAATTCCTAACATTCTGTTTGCTTTTTTGACTGCTGCAGCATATTGAGGCGACGATTTCAAAGTATAATCCACAATGATGCCTAGATATTTTTCTTGGGTGGTAGCTCCTAATATGGAACCTAACAGCAAGGGTTATTTTTCTCTATATGCAACACCTTGCACTTGTCCACATTAAATTTAATCGGTCATTTGGATGCCCAATCTTCCAATCTTGCAAGGTCCTCCTGCAATTTATCACAATCTGCTTGTGATTTAACTAATCTGAATAATTTTGTATCATCTGCAAATTTGATAACCTCACTTATAGTATTCCTTTCCAGATCATTTATAAATATATTGAAAAGCACCAGTCCAAGTACAGATCCCTGAGGCACTCCACTGTTTACCCTTTTCCACTGAGAAAATTGACCATTTAATCCTACTCTCTGTTTCCTGTCTTTTAACCAGTTTGTAATCCATGAAAGAACATCGCCTCCTATCCCATGAATTTTAATTTTCTTAGAAGCCTCTCATGAGGGACTTAGTCAAATGCCTTCTGAAAATCCAAATACTATATTTACTGGTTCACCTTTATCCACATGTTTATTAACCCCTTAAAAAAAATTGAAGCAGATTTGTGAGGCAAAACTTCCCTTGGGTAAATCCATGTTGACTATTTCATTAAACCATGTCTTTCTATATGCTCTGTGATTTTGATCTTTAGAATAGTTTCCATTATTTTTCCCAGCACTGAAGTCAGGCTCACTGGTCTATAGTTTCCCAGATCGCACCTGGAGCCCTTTTTAAATATTGGGGTTACATTGGCCACCCTCCAGTCTTCAGGTACAATGGATGATTTTAATGATAGGTTATAAAATTTAACTAATAGATCTGAAATTTCATTTTTTAGTTCCTTCAGAACCCTAGGATGCATACCATCCGGTTCAGGCGATTTGCCACTCTTTAGTTTGTCAATCTGGCCTACTACATCTTCCAGGTTCACAGTGATTTGGTTTAGTTCATCTGACTCATCACCTTTGAAAACCATCTCCAGAACTGGTATCTCTCCAATATCCTCATTAGTAAACACAGAAGCAAAACATTCATTTAGTCTTTCTGCAATGGACTTATCTTCCCTAAGAGCCCCTGCAGATATTTCCTTTAGCAGCAAATAGTGCCATTATAACAGTAATACCAAAAGCGAGGTGAGATTTGACCTCTCCCACCTCTTATCATCCAATCTCTCTTTTAAATTTTGATATAAAGCTTTTAGTGAAGATCATGGTTAACAGGCTAGTGAAACTTCTTCCAATACTTATAGGACCGGAGCAGGTAGGTTTTGTAGGCTGTTACACTATTATGAATATTCACAAGTTTATTGCTTCTCTAATCAGCAGCAAACACAAGCAAATTCCTTCCATACTTCTGTGTCTGGACGCCAAAAAGGCATTCAATAGATTAGATTGGAGATTTATGTTGAAGGCCCTGGAATTCTTTGGAATATTGGGATATTTTCTTCAGGTGATATGCACCTGGTATCATGACCCTTGCACCTATATGCCAGTTAATGGTTGCAACTCAGAGGAATTTTGTTTGATCAGGGGGACAAGGCAGAGATGCCCTCTTTCTCCGCTGCTATTTATTTTCTCTTTAGAACTTTTTCTATGCATGTTTCGGGGTAATGGGGATATTGCAGGTATTCCCATTGGGGAGCATTAAAAAGCATCTCCTGCACATTGCAGATCCACAAGCATCCATGAAAGCTTTCCTCGGAGAGGTAGAGGTTTATGGGAGGTTAGCAGGCTTTAAATTGAACTTAGACAAGTGTGAGGCTCTCCTGACAGTCCGGAACATAAGACAAAATTGTGGAGGGAGTTTCCCAATGCAGTGGGTCAATGATTCATTTACATATTTGTATTGATCTGGCAAATTTGTACAAGGTCAATTTTCAGAAGATGTCCCCCTCTCTTTGTCGGGTAGAATTAATTTATGATTCTCTTACTAAAATGGTTATATGTGTTTCAAACAATTCCTTGCTATTTATTGAAATATAATGTGTCTCAGTTATGATGCCATCTTTGGAAAAATAAGAAGCCTCGAGTAGCCTGGGCTAAGTTGATGTGCTGAGACCGCTGGGTTTAAAATACGGATTTATGCGTGTAACCGTTGGGCCCGCCCCGTAACGTCTCTAGCTCTGCCCCCTTTTTATTACTCATGCTCGCATATATACGTGCAGAATTTGCAGCTTCAAAAATACAACGGTGCTGGTGCATGACCCAGATACTCACATACATGGGCCTTCTAGTGCAAGCAACGCTTTAAAAAATCACCCCCAACTCTGCTCGCGGTGGATCTTTTACCCTTGCAGTCCTATAATGTCGCTGAGTTCATTTCCTTGGTCTGGTAGGTGAATAACGGTTCAATTTGGTTTTGGGTATTTGTGCCCAAGCCTGGCACATGCAGTCCTACTGTCTCCACCTGGAATTGCTTCCTGTGGGGCTGAAACTTCAAACAGCAGGAGCAATGGGCAGTAGTCTTGCAACTCCAATGCTTCTCAGCAAATCTAGCATACTTTTATTTTTTCAAGCAAATAATAATATTAAGGCCCTTTCCCAGGTTTTCATTCAGAACTCAGTAATCTCTGAACATGACTTTCACTGCAGACCTCTGCCCGTTTGATGGAGCCAACAAAAACTCAGCTAGATAGGAGACTTCTGGTGATTCTTGCAAGATTTGTGGACATCATAAAGGAACTTCACTTCTATGAAGTCTGTCAGAGCTGGAATTCACAATAAGTATTCGTCTATAAGGCCAGCACCGAAAACCGAACAAATTAGGGCAACACTGAAGTTGCTATTCAAAAGGTTTTGTCTGGATAACTTTTGGAGGAAGCCAGACACAATCTGAGATTTGAATATTTCCCCCGATTCCCAGCTAACCTTCTGTCCAGGCACCTCGTTATCAAAACAAAATTTAGCCAGATAAAAAGAAGCAGCACTGGAGGCATTCCCGGGGCATAATGTTGCATTGGCCGGCTAGCACTGAATAATAGTGGTAGTCAGACTCGGCGCTAGCCGGACAAAGCTACCCAGCTAGCTCTGGTCAGTCAAATAGCATAGCTGAAGTTTATTCACCTATTTATTCCATTTAGCAAATGGCCTGTGACCTGAAAGCCCATAGCAATTTACAACAGACATAAATCCAAACAAATCATCATTAAAACAAAAATACAAACCCAATAAAATCATCAACAAAACCACCCCATACTAGCTCACAAAAGAAAACTATACGCCCATCATCAACCCATAGCATAAATAGTTCAAGAAGTCACAGCAAATCACACTACCACTTAGCAAATCCCTTTAAGAAGAGAAGCTTTGCTAAAGTAATCAAAATAACCGAGTATTCCTGCAGAAGTCCTGCTCCTATCGAAAGAATCCATAATATAGAAGCCAGAACAGAAAAAGTTTGTCTTCTGCAAACAAATTTGTTCTTCCGGAGGGAAGCTACTGTATAACAATTACCCTGTGAGCAGCACATATTGCACTTACATACCTAGCTCCTCAGCTTCTCATAATATAGACCCTATGTGTCTTGTATTGATTTGATTGTAACGTACGTTTTATGTATGAATCTTATTTGTAAACCACGTAGAATGTAGGATAATATAGCATAAAAACTTTTAAATAAATAAATAAATAGATAACTGTAATATGCAACCCTGTAAACTTACACCAAGCCACAGTCTGCAGCTAGTGCAAATTCTGTAAAGCAGATGTAACATAATCCTTATATTTCAACCCTCCTGCAATTCTGGCTGCCCTAAGTTTCCCAGATAACCAAGAATAAAATGTAACAGGGCTGAGCAGTGCTGCTGGATCCTACCTACTGGGTAGGCTATGGACCAGAAGAAAACTAGTGGGAGCCGCTGGCCAACATCATGGATAAGGACATGGTACATCAGAATGCATGAGATTTAAAAAATATCTGATGATATTTTAAATCGTCAAAAAAATGATTCACATCCCTAGCACATACCAAGAGAGAAAAACACCCCTTAAAATGCCAAACAAACCTTCCACGCCAAAACTAGCACGACCCCTCTCCATGCACATCCATGTTATGCTATATTTATAAACGACCTCCCTCAAGCAACAGCTTGATCCATCCATAAATAAGTAATTCGTCACACTACGTATTGTGCATCGGCAAATACAAATGTTTATTGCTTTCCGCTTCTCTCTGCCTTCACTTTCAGAGTGGATGGCACTGACAATCGTTATCCGCCAGTGGGCAGTGAGGGGCTGGGAGCAAATCAGGATTGTGTGTTTGTGTGGGGGGTGTTGGCTTAGTACCTCATACTGGACTTGCACTGTGCACTCCATCAAGACCGTGGTGTGACGAAGACTGGAATCCAAACTGATTGGTCACACTATATCTCCTTTCCAGTAAAGTGCATAATGAATTCTCCGCCACATCTACACTGCTTAAAAACATATTATTCATTTAAAAGGGCTTTGCCAGGCTAGGCTTTAACAGTGAGCATTCAAGTCTTATTCTTTTAAGGGACCGATTTTCTTTTTTTCTTTTGTAGCTTTTAGTGAACTAGAAAGTTGCTTTATTACTAGGTCAATTCTTTTGTGATTTATTTGAAAGACTTCCTTGAATTTCTGGTTTGATAGGCAAACTGTTTATTTGAATAGGCATTTGAGAAGGCTTCACTGTATTACATGAAGTCAGGCCAGTGACTCAGTGGTTGGAATTCTGTGCTGGGAAGGCAGCACCTGGGTTTGATTCCCGTAAAGGGGCTTAACTTTGCAGCCTAGTGAGGGTTAAATATGCTTCATTCACTTTCGTAGCCCCTCATTAAGGAGAGGAATGGGGGATGGCAATAGAAATATTAGTTAGTATTCATTAGACAGTCAAACCTATAGGCATTAAATCATCCAAGACTACAAACTCATCTGCAAAAATGTCTTATTACACACTTGGATATGTTTAGAATTGAGGCTCCACCCACCCAAAAAGATTCCATATTAGAATGAGGCTCATGCTTTCATTGCCTGTCTGTGTTATTTCATAACTACACTGGACTAAGATCCTTGACTCTCCATGCTTTAAAGTGAGCTGTATTCTATCCCCACAAGAAATTCCCAGAGTATTTGGCCTATCTACATCCAAAAATACTATAGCCTAGAGCAGTGATGGCGAACTCCAGTCTTCGAGTGACACAAATAGGCTAGGACTTCAGGATAACCACAATGAATATGCAGAAGAAATGCATGAGATAGATGTGCATACAGTGGAGGCAGTGCATGCAAATTTTTCTCATGCATATTCATTGTGGATATCCTGAAAACCTGGCACTTAAGGACAGGAGTTCACCATCACTGGCCTAGTGATTGGCAACCCTTGGCATACGTGCCATATAGTGGCATGCAACCAGCCTCAGGCCACCATGCTGCACTCTCAGAGCTGCCAGCATTGAGATGGTTTTCGAAATTTGCAGGCCAGCTGGGCTAATCTTGCACTGCATGAGATTAGCCCTGCTGGTCTATGAGCTTGAAAATGCTTGTGCCGTACCGGCACTTGCAAGCAAGCAGTATGCTGGGTAAACAAAACAGAAAGAAGAATAGACATATTGAGGTCCATATTCAAAAGTTCAGGGAGCAGCAAAGTTACCTGGATAACGGCAGTTATACTCTGCTAAAATTACTCGGATTGAAGTTATATGGGTAACTTTGCCACCCACCGAGCTTTTGAATATTGAAAAAAAAAATGAGTGGGCAAGCAGCACCAGATTCCCCCTTCTTCCCACTCCTAAGAGAAGTAAACAGTAGTGGGCTGAACTGCCCTTGATCGGCCATCCATACTGCTTCCAAGAGAAGAAAACATAGTGGAATGAGCCACATTCATCCCCCTACATACCCTAACTAAAAACTATTGAGGTGCCAAATTCCCACCCCCTATCCCTAACCCTGAATCCCCCAAAGTACCTGTAAATCCAGTGAGAGGTGAAGAGGTTTTTACTTCTATTCACTTTAGGGTGAACAGACTAATCCCCATTCAGAACTCACCGACAGGGAAGAGACCAATCCCCATTCATAAGAACATAAGAAAATGCCATACTGGGTCAGACCAAGGGTCCATCAAGCCCAGCAGCCTGTTTCCAACAGAGGCCAAACCAGGCCACAAGAACCTGGCAATTACCCAAACACTAAGAAGATCCAATGCTACTGATGCAATCAATAGCAGTGGCTATTCCCTAAGGGGTAGATTTTCAAACCGCGCGATTTGGCGTACTTTTGCTGGCGCATCAGGCGCCAGTAAAAGTACGCGGGATTTTAGTAGATACGCGCGTAGCCGCGCGTATCCGCTAAAATCCTGGATCGGCGCGCGCAAGGCTATCAATTCCGTTTAGCTGGCGCGCGCCGAGCCATGCAGCCTACCCCCGTTCCCTCCGAGGCTGCTCTGAAATCGGAGCGGCCTCGGAGGGAACTTTCTTTTGCCCTCCCCTCACCTTCCCCTCCCTTCCCCTAACTAACCCACCCGCCCGGCCCTGTCTAAATCCCCCCCTTACCTTTGTCGGGGGATTTACGCCTCCCGGAGGGAGACGTAAACCCCCGCGCGCCAGCGGGCCGCTAGCACGCCGGGACGCGACCTGGGGGCGGGTCCAGAGGGCGCGGCCACGCCCCCGGACCGCCCCGGGCCGTAGCCACACCCCCGGGCCCGCCCCCAGACCGCTCCCGACACGCCCCGAAAACGCCGCGCGGTTCGGGCCCGCCCCCGACACGCCCCCTCAGAAAACCCCGGGACTTACGCGAGTCCCGGGGCTCTGCGCGCGCCGGTAGGCCTATGTAAAATAGGCTCACCGGCGCGCAGGGCCCTGCTCGCCTAAATCCGCCCGGATTTGGGCGGATTTAGGCGAGCAGGGCTCTTAAAATCCGCCCCTAAGTCACCTTAATTAATAGCAGGTAATGGACTTCTCCTCCAAGAACTTATCCAAACCTTTTTTGAACCCAGCTACACTAACTGCACTAACCACATCCTCTGGCAACAAATTCCAGAGCTTTATTGTGCGTTGAGTGAAAAAGAATTTTCTCCGATTAGTCTTAAATGTGCTACTTGCTAACTTCATGGAATGCCCCCTAGTCCTTCTATTATTCGAAAGTGTAAATAACCAAGTCACATCTACTCGTTCAAGACCTCTCATGATCTTAAATACCTCTATCATATCCCCTCTCAGCCATCTCTTCTCCAAGCTGAACAGCCCTAAACTTGCAAAATTTGTTATTTCTATGTTATACAAATAGCACACATATGAGAAAGGTCTTGGGAAAAAAGTTCCATTCTGGAGCAGATTCTCACCACCTTTAAAGTGACAGTAGCACGATTACAGCAGCACGTTTGGGTTAAAAAGTCCTTATCTATTTGGCAAGCATCCCAACACATTCATCTAGCCAAGCATGCCTTCTCCCATCCAGCATTCATGCTTCTTTCTCTTAGTAATATGGGCTTCTCTCGTCATCTCTAGATTGCGTGGACAGCGCAGTGAATTGTCTGAATCAATGTGGAAAATTTTGTTGTGGTAGGCTAGGACGTAAATTAAGGCTTTAGTAGTGGTCAGCAAAGTCAGTCTGAGCTGCAAATCTCCACAGAAGTTTCCTACTCAACGGGAGTCACTTAATACGTGCTACCTGAGGGAGCTGAGTTGGTTTGTATGAAGGATTTTGTTATACAGTACCCTCTGAATTACTCCGGCCTTCTGTTTATGCTGGTTAACATAATTTCCTTCTGCAGGTTGTCTCCTATGACTCTGAACTATGCTTGGGGTCAGAGTATAGCATTAGGCAAGACAAGGATAATAACTTCTATAAAAGGTTCTCCTTTCTGGCCATTTGTCTTTGGTTCAAAGTTATATCCCTTGCTGTTAAAAATGGGGACTGGGGTTGAGTTTCAGGGTCTTCCCTCCCTCTCACCCACCTACCCTAATCCCTGTTTTTCTAATAGAGATTGTTAAAGGGGCAGAGGCTTGATTTCTTGCAGCTTTACCCAATTAGATGAAGTGTTCCTGTCTTCAGTTAAAAAAACCCAAAACCTTTTAAATTACTTTTGAGACTTCAAATCTTACCCCTGGTTCTCCCCAAATGCATATTTGTCTTGTCTGTCTGTCCTGACTAGATTGTAAATTCCACAGATGAGGGACTGTCTGTTTTGAGTGTCTGTACAGCATTGTGGATGCCTTGCAGAGCTATAACCATGTTTAGAAGCAATAGTGTAACTCTAGGGCTAGCGTCCCAACACAGGACCACAAAGACCACTCCTCAAATTAGGTTTAAGCTGTTAAAATCCTCTCCTGATGTTAAGTAAAATCTGATGCCCAAGATTCCCTGTCAGCGGAGGGTGAGATTACATCCTAGTCTCTGAGTGTAATTTATCAATCAATTCAGGATTTCAGTCTCTTGTATACAGCAGTAATAATCACACTGGATGCTGATCTGGTTTCCAACTTTACTTTTATTGATTAATGATGGAAAGTTGATAAAAAAAAAATGTTCAGTTATAAGTTCTAGATCTTTACAATACATTCCCAGCTTTGATTCTTTCAATAAATCTGTGACTTTACGTTTCCAGTCAATTGATTCTGATAGTCCTAATCCTGTGCAATTAATGGCATACTTTTGGTGCTTCCTTCCAAAATTTGGGGAATAGGATGATATTTTCCCCATTTAGAAACATTTAAGTACATTCCCATTCCTTGCACCTTTAATTCAGTTATTCAGTCATTCTCCTTACTTCCCTGTTAGTACTGGGATGCTACCTCCATGCTCCTCGCTTCACATCTTGATGACTGATGGGTAACATCAGATGGATACCACAGATCTTCTTCTCCTTCTCCTCCCCCAGGAATGAACCCAAGAGTTCTTTCCTAAAAAAAAACTTTAAAAAAAAAGGGCGCACGCATCGTGACCTGCTGCCTCTAAACATGCTGGCTAAAGAGTGCACACCCGAAAATGGAGGCACGGGTTTATATTCTCTGGGGACTCAACATTCCTGTCTCCCACATGGGGGGGGGGGGGGGGGAGCTAAAATCCACAATAATACAACCTTTGTTTCCCTGTGACAAATGGAACAATCTTCTTCAGTGGATGTAACCCACCCTCAGTCATAGGGTGCACTGTATTAAAGGGATCACATAGTTCCCAGGGCAGATCCTCACTGTCTTGGACCGCTTTTCCTTTCGCACTGTCCATGCCGACCTCTGGGAATGCTGACATTTATCCGGGGGGGAAGGTCGACCTCCTAGGCGCCTGATGCAATAGTGGGCAACTCAGTCTTAGTCATGAGCTCACACCTCAGCTCTCTCTCTCTAGTTTCATTGATTAGTACTCACAATAGAAGGATCTTCTTGGGGGGAAGGCACTCTTGAATGAAGCACGGAGTTAAAGGATGGTGTTCAACTGAAAAATGTACTTTAACTTACAAATCAAGATCCAAGCTAGGATCGCAAACATCATGAACAACAAAATAAAAATCACACTAACAAAAGCAGTGGTTTCTTTATCCATAGTGCAATCGCTCTTTTTTTCTGGAGCTGAACCAGTGTCTAAGATCCCTTCCCCCATGAAGGGTGCGATAATCCTCCTCATCCACCTGCATGAGGCAAGGGTGGAATGGAAAAAAAAAAATCCCCATTCTCTTAAACTGGATGATAAAATAGATGACTCCACAACTTCTTTACAAAAAGTTCAATTGTTTTTTTCTCTTGTTGTTAACTAGGCACAAAGGTGAAACAACAGGAACCTAGTCCTTCAAGATATGGGGGGGAAATAGCCTTTCTATCAGGAGCTGGTCAAAAAGGTCCAAATAACAATACTCCTCACATCTCAACAATTTGCCACTCTCCAAGCTCCTCAAAACTTCTTCAAAAGCCTTTACTTGGCAAAATGGAGGCTCACCAAACTCCACCTTCTCAAAAACCTCCATGGTCAATCCCCTGGAACAGGAGAAAGTCCCTTCATGGGCAATTTATATCTCAAAAAAGGGGAAGGCCAAAACAGGGGAAGGACGCCAAAAATGCAAAAACCCTTCCACAGCTGGAAAAAAACAAGGGATAATATTAGTTGCAGAGGCAAAGCCCTTTACATAGAGATCCTTTAGGCTCCCTACATAGTAATAGTACTAGTAACATAGTAGATGATGGCATATAAAAGCCGACCAACCAACCAACCCATGAGGTCTGCCCAGTTGTTCTGGTGGACTTTGCTGAGGATACATCCCATATAAATAAGTTTTTGTTTTCTTCCTTGTTGGATCTTTAGCATTCTGGTAGATAATTAGAAAGTTCCCATGTATAAGGGTCTACTTGCTAAAGTGCACTAAAAGCAATATTAATGTATGTTTTTAATGCTTCTAATTGAAATGCATTGAACATGCTATTCTCTAATAACTTTATACCTGGAAATGAATAATGCATTAAAGCACTGCAATTACTTGCATTAAAATGAACATTTATACTTGCTTTTAACACAAAAATATTTTAACTAGACTTCTAAAGATGTACTAAAAGGTTTGCATTAATGATGGTATTATTGTGGATTCACAAGTGAATGCAAGCTGTATTATATTTGAATGAGCAGCTTTGGATACATTTTGAATTTTAGCAGCTCTTTTCAATGTTTTATGTATTAATGTGCATTAATGGGACATACATTAATATATGAAATGCCCCCTCACAAGAAACAGAAGTTTGAGCATGCTACCATTTAAGTGAACTACAGCAGAAAAAAAGAGAACAATGCAGCTATATAACTTGAGCTACCAGCCCAGGAAACCCAAAATACCTCTTACTGTGAAAGTGCTTAACTGACCATTGAATAGATGAGTCACAGATTCAGGAAGGGGATTTTCATGTCATAGCCTCCTGGACTTCTGCTAGTAATTTTGTAGGAAATATCACAAAAATTTAGAGGATTCAAACTCCTAAATTGCAAAACTATGACTTGGAAGGGGATTTATGAGAGAAATGTACTGGAGAACAGACGCAGGAAGAAAACAGAATCTCACCCTGACTAACTAAGGATATTCAGACATTTGGGTGCCGAGATCCCAGACAACAGGGGATGGCCAGGCAGGATGGAGGAGTGTGTGCATGGTCTCTCTCTGTGGTCCTGCTTGAGTCTTGACCTTTTGGCTAAGAGAAAGTGACCCATGTAGGGTCAGACAACAGATATAGCAAAAGCCTGGCTGAGAGAAGGCTTATCCAGGCTGGGTAACAGCATACGACTGGCCATGAGCTTAGTGGAGCTAAAATCACTGAAAGCTGAGACTGCAGAGAGCCAGAACCACTGAATGCTAAAACTGCCATGAGCTGTAAATTCAAACCAGGGAAAACCTTCCTACTGAGGGAGGAGAACTGAAGGACAGCAGTAGGCCAGGAGGTGGAATGGCCCCCCCCTTGAGTGAGGGGGACCCCAGCGGCACATCTGGAGATCAAGCGGTCCCACTTGAGCAAAGGGACGCCAGCGGCAGTTCAGGAGGTGGTTTCATGTCCCCCTAGGAGGTGTGGACCCCAGCTGCAGAATGGAAGACAGAGTTGGGTCCTCCAGGAGGGCATGGACCCCAGCGACAGACCAGGAGGTGTAGTTAGGTCCCTATGAGGACATGGACCAAAGCAACAGACTGGGAGGCAGAGTCAGGTCCCACATGGGGGCATGGACCCCAGCACTGGCACGGACCTTTCGGCAGAACGCATAGAGACGGTTTAGCTACAGCAGGACCCCCCCTCCCAGACCAACACTGCCCACCAGCCCAGTTGCATCTGTTCACATGGGTGAGACTTGGGATGAAAGGGGGAGGATAATAATAATGCTTGAATAAGCGGGAACGCAAAAGGTCCCTTCTATTCTATATAGTGGTATATTGTGGGGGCCAGCAACCCCAAATTACCAAATATTAAATGTTCTTGCTGCCTTGTAGAAATGTATAGAGTTGTGTGGCCTGAGACTATTATCCACGAGTAGATTAGTGTGCTGATTGATATCCTATTAGTAATGTACATAATCATGTGGAAATGTATATACTTGTATAGTCTAATAAACCTGTATATATCTGTACATACTGCCAGCCTTGTTCACAGTCCCATTTGTTTCTTGGGGTGAAGGGAGGGAAATCCCACCCACTAACACCTTCATCCCCAGGTGGATGCACCAGGCGCCAAGAACGTGAGGACTGACAGAGTCTGCCTTAGGGAGACTCCCGCAGGTCGGTCCTGGACCCAGGAACGTCCCGCGAGATAAGTGGCCAAGGGGACATTACAATACATTAACACAGACTCATAAGCATTTGGGATGTGCAACAACATTGTCTATTTCGTTTCATTTCATTGGAACCACGAAACAAAAGAAAAAAGGATGAAATTTTGGGTTTTTTTAGTTTTGTGTTAATGTACACTAAATTCCGTAAGTGAGCATTAACTGGATTTAGTATGCATCAAATCCAGTTACTGTGCACTAACCATTAAATTAGTGAAAAATGAAAAAAAAAAAAACAACAAACCATTTTAAAAACAAAATCAATCAAAAAACAACACAAATCAAAAATGACACAAAAAAAAAACACTGCACACCTCTAATTAACATGCATCTGCACCTCTTTAATGTGTGTTCAGCTGTAATGCAGGCATTTACTGCATCTTAACGCATTAACACTATTTAGTAAATAGGCCCCTTAATCTAATACACAGCACCCTCCCCTTAGGTCTTACTACCAAGCTTTGCAATAATCTAAAGAGCTACCACAGCTAGTGAGGCCATTGCTTGAACCTCTGGCTGTCTAAGTTCCTTTAGCTTGCCGAATGGTACCCAGCCATCTTCAATATGCTGGCATCAACCCAGGCGGTTTCTGGGGAGTTGTAGCCTGCTGGTTCCAGCCCAGTTACCACATGGCTTGTGGTATCCCTTACATGCAAGATGCAATCCTCATCCTCTGTACTGCTGTCCTGGCCACATCATCCCCTTCCACAGAGGCCTGTAAGGCTAGGGGCACAGGCCGCTGGAGCATCATCTGTCACATATAAGGGTTTCCATTACTGCATCCCAAGCAGTCGTTCCGTAATAGAGGAGTTTCTGCCTTCATATATCATACCCAGTCCCGGACTCCCCACCAGGCAGCATGGGGGCAGACTGAATACGTAAATGTTCTAAGGATACATGTTTGAAGAGCAACCTTATCATAAATTATCTGACAAATGGCATGCGGTCCTCTCCCAGGCCTGCAGCCTGCACTTCTTTTGGCTTGAGGACCTCCCCGAGGAATCTCGTCCAGGCAGACTTTGTCCAAAGAAAAATGAAGCCTGCACTCTTTGCTCAGGTCTGGCCCCTTGCTGTTTGCTTTCGCCTCTCCCAGCAGCAGCAGCCCCAGTGCCGTTTCTTAGGCCTCCTTTCATTCCTTCTCTCTGCCTTCCTCCCTGGAAAGCGACTCCCACCGTCTTAAAAGAAAGAGCTTGCTGGGCTGGGAAGGAACCCCCCCCCCTATCACCGGAATCGCAGGCAAATCGTATTCATTCCGTAAAACGACAACGAGAAGCATCAGATGGAGTTCTGTCCGGGCCAAACGTAAAGCAAAGACGCTGAGAGGCAAGTAATGATCAGATGGTTTACAGGTCACATGGAGGTTTTCTGTCTCCCAGCAGCAGAGAAAAGGGATATGGAGGGCTCCAGAAGACAGATCCTTTTAAAAGCAGCCTCACAGCATCGTCCTAACAACAACGGGATGCAAAAAGAAAGGGGTTAGTGATTCAATAAAAGGAAACGATCCTGCAATTATAGAGGGCTCGGTCAGGTCCAACCTAAACCTCCCCTTTGTGTAAGTTAAGAGCCCCCAGCTATTAACACATTGAGCATTAGCTGGTAAAAATAAATAAAAAAAAAAAAAAAATCCAGCAGCAAATAGCGACACTGATGATTGGGCGTGGAAGAGTAAAGCTAAGCGTGAAAGTTAAGCATAAAAAAAAAATTGATCTGTGATATTTCCACCGGAAAACTGGAGGCAAAAAAAAAAAAAAAGGCTACGGCCCGAGGTATTCATAATGTTAAATCTCCAGAGGTTAAGAGGATTAGTCAAGGATGTTTGCATTGGCACGAGAGAATGGAGCATCGGGCCCGGCCATTAAACCTAGAAAAGAGACAGGAATTCAGCAGTGGCGCAGGGAAGATTTATTTTGCCAACAGGTGACTTTCTTCATGGAATAGCTTATCATGAGGAGTAAACTGAACGATGCGGCTGGGGCATCCTCTTACTGACACAGGATAAATAATGCGAGGCAAAAAAAAACCCAAACTGCGGTCAAACACAAGCAGCAGAACAGAAGGGTGAGGCGCGCTGCGAGCACGGACAGCGACCCTCTCGCTAGCAGTATCTTCAGCAGGCTCACCAGTCGGAGCAAGGGCTGAGGATCACTCACCTAGTGCCAGGTCTCCAGGATCTTTTCCTGTTTTCATTTGACTCGGATCCAGATCACATTTGGTATCCCCAATGTCAAGAGCGGGGACACGCTTAATGGGTTTTGCTGGATGGGCAGGGAGCGCGCCCATGTGATCCTGTAAGCTTTTTACTGTAAGAAGCCTGGAGTATGATGAAGGCCTGGCTCGCAGACATGTTGACCAGAAAAACGAAAAGAAAAGAAAACAAAGGCATTTAGCAGAATCTAATAAAGACAGATTAGACTTTCTCTCGAGCATCGTACCACTCAAAGGGAACAGAGGAAGGGGAACGTTGCCAGAATTGTTGCCCTCTGAGGGAAAAAAAAAAGAAAAAGGAAAATAGCTGCCAGTATTTGGGAAGAAACTCTGGAAAGCAATCCGTTGCAAAACCATGGCCCTGTGCAAGCATGTGGACATAGCGGCTTGTAAGTTGTCTTGCAGATAGTGACTCTCTCTCTCTCTCCCTGCATTACAGTTCCTGGCACAGACGTTTCCCCTGGCTCACCCTTCCCTTCCTGAGATTAAGCTTGCTTTCTCCTTCAGGTCCACAGCAACTCTCCCATGGGCTGCCGGTGTTCCACACAGCCCTGCAGAGTCCTGGTCCTTCCTATACACTGCAGCAGCCTCCAGGTGGGAGCTTTTATTTTCCTTGACTGGGCAGGAAGGCAAGGGGCAGGGTGAGAGGTGCTGGACTCCCAGACAGAGGCAGGGAATGCAGGACTGTCTGGGAGAAAGCAAGATATATGATCACCCTACTTTCAATGGAAGTGCTCAGGGCAGTTTTCCAGTCCCAGGCTCTCTAAGTGCCTTAGTTAGGGGCCGATGCAAAAAATCAGCGAGGAAAATGGGCGCTCAGTGTTGAGCTCCCACTTTTCTAATGTGCGCCCAGCCACCTCTCCTGGGAGCTGCCAAGGAGGCCCTAGGGACAAATGTGCACCCCTAGCACCTCCTTCGCAGAAGGTGCCCAGGAGAGGTGGCGATCAGGTGGCTGTCAGAGGGTTAGGGAAACTGATGCTCAATTTTACGAGTACCCATTTTCCTAACCTGTGCACAGCATCCCTTTTCCTAAACTGACTGCTGGCACGCTTATTTAAAATAAAATTGTTTTTAATCTATTGGTTCCTCTGACTTAATATCTCCATGATATTAAGTCAGAGGAAGTACAGATAAGCACTATTTTCTGCTTTTCTGTACACACTTTTGGGTTGCTCAGAAATTAACGCCTGCTCCGTGCAGGCGTTAATTTCTGAGCATAAAAATGTGTGGGTCAGGGCAAAATAGCTAATAGCCTCATCAACATGAATTTGCATGTGATGAGCGCTATTAGTTTCATGGGGGGTTGGATGCATGTTTTGGACGGGTTAATCCCCTTACAGCACAAGGGGTTGTGGACGCGCGTCCAACCACAGATTAAACAGTGCGCTCGGCTGAGCGCACTGTATTGCATCGACCATTTTGATATCATTAATTGCCCTGGGAAGTGTCTTTTGTGTAAATTTCGTTTCAGCATCCTCAGTGTGTGGGTAGAGGTCAGACGTTAAATGCCCTTTTCAGACTTTAAGTTCTGAGCAACTAATTCAATGCCTAACATTTTCAGACCATGGTTTTGCAACGGATTGCTTTCCAGAGTTTCTTCCCAAATACTGGCAGCTATTGTGTGTAACTTATCCAGACAAGTTCTGACTTATCAGGCTAAGTAGTGGCTTTACAGCTACTTAGCTGGATACATCTGAAAGGTTCTACTTATCAGGATAAGTAAGATAGATAAGTCTCAAATAGAACTACTTATCTGTATAAGTAGCACTATTTATAACCCATGCATATCATATAGGCGCAGGTTATAACATACAGGAAAAGATTTTCGTATGCCTATATGTATGCGTGTATGTGCTCATGCACAGCTGTTTTAAAGTTATTCTTATAAAGTGCATGTAACATAGGTAACATAGGTAAAACCTATTAATAATTCAATGGCATATATTATAACAATTTTCAAAAGCTCACTTACATGCGTTAAGTGCATTTACACATGTAAAACCTATTTTTAAGCATGTAAATCCTTTTGAAAATTACCCTCTTACCTTGAGATACATTCAGAATTACAGGGCATGGGAAACAATCAAGGCATGAAAGAAACTGGTATATCCACTGTAAAGTTTCAGTCCACCTCTGTACAGAACACCAGGCTTTAGAGATTGCAAAGCACAGCTACAACTGTTTATTTATATGTTAAGACATCCAGTGTTCCACCAGAAAGTGATGTTTAACAGGGAACAATCCTTCCAACATCCCACAATACTTTTGCAAGTGATTGAAAGTGAAATGTTCATAAGCTTTCTGGCAAAAAAAAAAAAAGGAAGGGAATTGTGAAACAAAATGCATTTTAGGATTATCAAAGGATAGAAAATTGGAACCTTTTCACCAAGTTTATCAACTGATACTATGCCAAACATTCTGTACATTAGGACAGCAAAAGAAAATGTGATTTAAATTCCTCACATCGGCCACACCAAACCAACAAAGATTAGAGCAGTGGGGATTAATCTTATGCAGCTTGACCGGAGTCCACAGTACCAGCTGAGCAAGAAAAAAAGACTATGTCAAGGAAACAGCGCGCACCAAACTACCTTTTCTCATGTAGATAAAGTAATATTCAGCTCATGCTCACACACCTTTTCCACACCCCCTGATCTTGCATTAGTACTTTCTAAAAGCCAGACGCAGCATGGCCTTGAAAAATAATTTTTTGACAAATAGTAAAATCTTCAGGGGTCTCTATCAGATCATGAAATGTCTGCTTCCAAAAAGATATGCAATGTCTTAACTCAACTACTGAAAAGAAAAGAAAAAAAGAAAAATTGCGTTTGAGATGCAGCGCCTGAAAAACAGAAGCTGGCCATCACGTAGGACATGATCAATAGACCAGTTATCTTTTAGAATTGAAGAAAGCCAGCCTATGGGTTTGCTGTCAATTTCAAATATTGAATTTTTCCACAAGGAAGCAAATTTCGAGTGGAGTTATTTACTGGACATTTATTTATTTATTTATTTAACATTTTTTCTATACCGACCTTCATGGTTAAAATACCATATCAGGACGGTTTACATCGAACAGGGGTAAAATAACTAGATAAAGGAAGAAAAAACAAAGTTACATTACAACGAGGACTGTGAACTTGGAAGCTTAGGAAGCTAGAAGAGAAATATAAAGTTAAGTTAAAGGGAGAGAAACAAATTCCGGACTAGAGGTAGTCCAGACTAGAGATAGTCCACATGTTAGAGTCGGACATAAGCTTCTCGAACAACCTAAAAGCCAAATAGGTAAAAAAAAGAGTATAAGATTATCTCGAAACCATGCTGGAAAAAATAGAAGCAAGAAAATATAACAAACTTAAAGGAGCTCCCAATTGCCTTTCAAGTGTTAACCAAGTTGGGGGAACAATATTGGCATCCTGTGACACCCAATGCAATGCCTATCTTTTGATAAATCAATTGTGATACATGAGAAAATTAGGAAAATTACCCCCTGTGAGGCAGTACCCTTAGTGTTCCCCTATTTACCTGTGCAGGACTAGGCTTAGATGCCTGATCCATCTTAAATTCCTTAAGGAGAGTGTGCTCTATGGGCAGGATCCTGCAGGGCAGGTGGGGCTCAGAAGACATAACCAGAGACTGGGGAAAAAGAGCTGGGATTCCAGGTGGGGATAACCAGACCAGGCCGAGGTCTCCAGGAGGAAGGCAGCTCCTGTAGAATATTGCTGTCCAAACACTGAGCTGAGATGAAGCTGAACTGTGAGTAATTAAGTACTCTGTTCTGAAGGGAAGGCAGTCTACTGTTGTGTGATTGTGAAGCTTTAATAAAGATAAGTGTTTTAAGAAAGGCTGGAATCAGACTAGTTTGTCTCCAGGCCTGTGGGAATTGCTGCTTGCTCATCCCCCCCCCCCCCCAAGTATTGTAGGAAGATTTAGAAATATTTCTTCATGGAAAGGATGGTGGATGCTTGGAATGCATTCCCAGAGGGAGTAGTAAAGACCAAGTAGGTAATGGAATTCCAAAGGGCATGGGGAAACACAGAGGATTCTTTAGTGACAAAATGATGGAGAAGAAGAAAAGGAAAGCTCATTTTGACTGGGGTAATCACACAAAGCAATACTTACCCTAAGAATAAAATAAAATAGAGAGATCCAAGATGGCGTGCTAGAGGCAGGATATGCGCCATCTCTCTCTCTTTGCCTTTATGAATTTTACCTGATATGCCTCATTCTGGATGAAAACGGAGGGCCCGTGACAGGCTGAATTTAGAAGCCTCGACGCCGGGTCCCCAAAGAGGGCCGATGGACGCCCATGTCCTCAGAGGGGCTGGAGAGCCGTGCGAAGAGTCGCTGGAGGTAGCTCGTAGAGACGCCATGACAGCCGACAACCTCCTTGACTCGCTAACGTCTTTATCCCCGGCAGAAAGGACGGCACCTGAGAACCCGGCACTCAGTCAAACAACTACTCTGGCCCTGACGTAGAAGTACCCGGATGGCGCCACGGAGGAGCCTCCACGATACTCGGAGGGAACCCCGACTGGATTGGAGCCTCTGGGACTAGCCGGGCTGGAAGGGAGAGAAACTCACCGAGGAGAGGCTCAATTTCTGGAGGAGATTTTGGTTTGGCAGTCGGACGGAGAAAATGAAGAAGCTTTCATTCAGGAAAAGGAACCCGAGTCACTGCCACTGGTAAGACCAGAACCTTTCACGCTGGAAACCATTTGGTTAGCCATTGAGACAGTTAAAAATGTAACAACACAATTAAATTCTGTTACAGCCAAAATGGGCCAAATGAGCATGCAGCTTAAGAAAGTGAAGGAAAAGCAATCAGAAACAAAAAAGGAAATGAATATATTAAAATCAGATATGGGGCAATTGAAAAATCAATATCAAGAAATGGCAATGGATAATTATATACCTCTTAAGAAAATTAGAAAATCAACAAAGAGGTAAAAATCTTAGGTTAATTAATTTTCCAAAGAAATTGACGATATCACCGTTAGAAATGTGGAAAAAATATGCCTTGGAGAATTTGAAGATATCACAGGCAACTTTACCACCACTTTCAAAAATATATTATCTGCCTATAAGGAAAAAATTACTCACTGAAAATAAAGAAATGCAGCAGTTGTCTCCTACAAATTTAAATCTGACTGAGATACTGGAAACATCAGTAGAGGAAGAGCCCATACCTGCAACTTTAATTATAATATTTCTACTAGACTCGGACAGGGACTGGGTTCTAAAAGCTTACTTTCGGAGCTAACAGGAACCTTTTCTTGGTCTTAGAGTACAGATTTTCCCTGACTTAGCCAAGGAAACACAACTCAGGAGAAAAGAATTCTTAGAATTAAAGCCCAGTGTGTTGAAACTGGGTGCACAGCTATTTATCAAATTTCCATATAAATGTATTATAAAATATAGAGATCTTACATATACTTTTTTTTGCCTTCTCAGTTAAGACAATTTGTGAATGATAGAGTTGTAGACATGGTAGAGATGAATACTTAGTCTAGAGATTGAACAGTAACCTCATAGAGTCAGTAGACCGTTCTGTTAAACAATACTGTCCCCAAATAGCACTTTTCATTGAGATAAAAGTTTTCCATGTATAAATATAAATTGTCTTCTTGGGATGGATCTCCCTCACATACAGAGGGCTATTGATTGGTATAATTTATGTTAATTTCCTTGTAAGTTTATGTTAAGAAAATGTATGTATTATGCCATTTTCTATTCAATGTATTTTGTTTATCATTGTAAAAACTTAATAAATAGTAAATAAAAAAAAACAAAAGAATAAAATAAAGTATAATAATAATAATAATAATAATAATAATAAAAGATGGCTTGGCAGACTGGATGGATTGCTTGGGTCTTTTTCTGCTGACATTAATTATGTTGCTATGTAGAGTAGATTTACAACAGTACACATTCAAAGGCATAATCTCCAATTTAGACTAGTTCATTTCATAGCCCGAGAAACCCCCAAAACGCTTAATCAACTGCAACAAATTAGGAATAGTTACCTCCGAATATGAAAGATATATCAAAATATCATCTGCATAGTTTATAGTCACAGTCATCAACCTGCAGCCCAGGGATTTCAGACTTCTTTCATATAGCAATAGGCAAGGGCTCCAAAGCTAGATGAAAAAGGCGAGGAGAAAGAAGGCACCCTTGTCAAGTATCACAAGCCAATTGCAAAGGAGATGAAAATAGATTATTAATAGAAACCTAGCTTTTGGGTTAGCAAATAGAATTCTAATCATGCGTGTGTAATTAGGACCAAATAGGTGTTCCCATTCCATCCGATCATAAGCTTTTTCTGCATCCAAAGAAATAAGAAAAGTAGGAAAGTTGATCAATTTAGTCTCGTACAATAGATGACATAAGGGATGAGTATTGTCTGAGGAGTCTCTGCCACACATAAAGCCAGTTTGATCATTATGAATTAGTTTATCATGGACCTTCCACAGCTAAACTTTTTGCATAGACCTTATAGTCCACATTAATAAGTGAAATTGGTCTGTAATTCTGAACCTCCAGGGGGGGTCAGGGCCAGGTGTCTTAAGTACTACCATCGAGACTTCTGCAAAAGTAGCAGCCATTCTACCAGAAGGAAAAAGTTCCTGATAAAGCTAACATGGTTCGGCGTAATTGAAGAATCAAACTCTGCAGTAATGCCATCACCACCCAAAGATTTGTGGGCCTGAAGAGAGTGGATGGCTGCCAAAATCTCCAATTCAGTTATTGGCACTTCCAGCGCATTCCTGTCATGTTCAGAACTGGACAGCCCTGCATAGGACGCTAGAAATTCAGAACACTCCTGAAAATTAACAGGGACCTCGGATCAGTCAATTATATCAGCAGCTGCAACCAGAATTTCATTATTGGCTGTTCCAAAAGATTTAACTCACTCCCTATTTTTCTTCCCTCTGAGAAACATGGACAACATATGATGAGCCTTATT
The DNA here is from genome assembly GCF_901001135.1 of Rhinatrema bivittatum. Taxonomy (NCBI): domain Eukaryota; kingdom Metazoa; phylum Chordata; class Amphibia; order Gymnophiona; family Rhinatrematidae; genus Rhinatrema; species Rhinatrema bivittatum. Next base: position 26,433,266 of record NC_042619.1, read on the forward strand.
ATTATTGGAATAATAATTCATTTTTTGCATGAAAATGGAATTACTAAGCAAGGAAGTGTATAGATGCTTTAATTTCTGCAATTGCTGATATGAAAGATAATTAAAAGTGCACTTGCATCTGTCTTCCATATGCTTTATCTGTTTCTAACTTAAGCAATTCAGTGTTACGTAATTTATTACATTTGGCTGTATAATTAATGATAACTCCTCGGAGAGTAGCTTTAAGAGCATCTCATTTCACAGCAAAAGGGAGCACATATGGATCATTAAATTCAAAGTACTCTTTTATTGCCTGCTTCGCAACGTTCACAAGTTCTTCATCCTCCAAAAGAGAATTATCGAACCTCGATAGGGAAGGAGCCCGAACACCAGACTGCCAATTCAGAAAGGACACTGAATTACCATTGTGATCGAAAATTAGAATATCCCTCACTTCAATACCACCCAGAGAGAAAAATAAAGAGAAAAGGATTGATGTGCATGGTATAAATCAGAAAAAACCCTCTGCAAATCAAGAACCAGAAAAATGTAGTCAGCCAGATGCAGCCGTGGGTTTGCGGGAGGATTCGTCGAAGACCCGCCGAAAGGTGGTGACAAACTGGTCCAAGTTGTCCAGGCGGGAGTCCTGACGCTCCCAGAGGTTGGAGGCCCATGCCAGGGGTCTCCCGTCCAGCAGGGAGATAATAAAACTTGTCTTGACCCGATCTGTCGGAAACTGAAGCGGAAGGAGGTTGAATCGAATATAGCACTGGTTCAGGAACCCTCGGCAAAGCTTTGCGTCTCCTGAGAACCGCGAGGGTACTGGCATCTGTATGGGTGCTGCTGATCCGGAATTGGTACCAGCTCCAGGTACCAAGGAACTGGAAGCAGTGGCTCCACCTCCTCGAGAGAATCCCTGTGGACCTAATCCAGATTACCACTAAACGACCAGCTAACCCATTATTTTTTGTACCTCCCAACCCTGACATCAGAAATTTAACAAGAGAAGAGGAGAAAAGAAAGTAAATGTTCATATTTGCGGATATTATTCCAGGGAAAAGGAATATGAAAGATCTATATAACAAATATTAACAGCTAAAGCAGACACATGCCATGTTCCACCATGGTACTATCACACAACGGTTAACACAGAGACCCAGCATGGCACGGTGGAGAGAAAAGAAGCAAAGAATACCCAAGCATCTGCAGCCATAACAGCTATGACAAACCAGTCCAAAAAGAAAGAGAGCCTGCATCCTTCCACAAGGAAAAATAAAAAAAGAACAAGTAACAAGAACCTCATGATAAGAGAATTGCACTTAGAAATCCCAGCATTCAATCGGCAACTCTGCAAAGTCAGAGTCCCAATCGGTGTATCCATGGGTACTCGCCTCTCCACCAAGAAAGCACTCATTGTCCAGAAAGAAATCAGGGGATGACTGGACTCGCCAGACGCAAAAACACATGTAACCTTTACAAACGAGGGCTTCAGACAGAAACAGTCAGATCTTCAGAGGGACGGCCGTGCTAGTCTGGTGTAGCAAACATGACAGGGAGCGGATGGGCACCTTATGGACTTAACCAGTTTATTGAGGCGCGAGCTTTCCAGAACAGAGTCAACTTTCGTCAGGTGCATGAGGCGTAGTACGGGAGGTGGGTAAAATACACGGGGATGGAAGTGGTGGGGAAGATACACAACAAAGAAAAGGCATTTTATTAAAAATCTGTAAACTAATTGACAGTACTGAGAAGTCCACAACTGAAGGGCAAGTGTGGCCTGCAGGGAAAGTAGCAAAATGCAAACAGTTCAATTTAACCCGGCACATCTTCCCAGACTGAAGCAATAAGCTAGAAATTCTGCAGCAAGCGACTGCGCTCTGCTATGTGCCCTCACTGTTCCTCCATCTTATCAGAAGAATAATCCGTCAGCAATTTTCTCAGCTCCACAGGATCTGAAAAGACGCAAGCACAGTTATTTATTTATTTATTGGTTTTATATACCGACATTCATCAAAGATATCACATCGGTTTACAGTATAACAGTAACTTACGCAAAGAATGCGTTTGACATAAAACAGGCGACGATAAGGGTGACTTTCATCATGGCTGGATAAAAATTAAAAAAAAGGCCGAAATGTGCCCCCAAGGCCTTTAATTGGGGACGCACTGACAAAAATAGCTTACGACATGCAGCAGTTGCTTTTGCTAGGTCTGCGATGATCAGGATCTTATTCCCTTCCAGCATCAAAGTTGTTTTAGGCTTTGCCTTAACCAGGATTTCTAAAACCTGTGGGTATCTTAAAACTTTAAAAATGAAATGCCTTTGGACAGCCGCTGTTCCCAGCAGGGTGAAAAGGAGAGCAATGAGCACTTTCGACCTCAAAGGGTCTATCCAAGTTGATTCCATGCAAACGTGGGATAAAATCCTCAATAAACTTAATCAAATCCCTTCTTTCCGTACCTTTCAGTAGACCCAAAAGACAAATATTACTTATGTGCGGTGATTATTACCCTCTTTCAGTTCATTCTTCAGGTCAGCGATAATTTTGCAGTCTCTCTCAGGCTGCAGCCTATCATCATCAAGGCAAGAAATCCTGCTCACCATTCCATCAGCTTACTCATGACATGAAATTATCTGAGCAGAAATAGCAGAGAGCTCATGTTGAACGTCTTTCATCGGATCACTGTTAACCTTCAACATCTCCTTCATGCTCAGGAGCTCTTCCATTATCGGGGCAAGAAGGTCCTGAATATCTTTAGTAGGCGTCAACTTAGACGGGATGGAGGATCCTGCTTCGATCTTTTAATCCACCCTCCACACAGCAAAAGACACCTCGATTTTATTCTGTTTGTTGCTGGATATGTTAATTCATCAAAAAATATAAATATAAAAAAAGAACAGCAATTTGTTTCTGGCCAAGTGTGGAGGTGCTGATCTGCAGATTGTTGCTGGAGCTAGGTCTATGCAGCCATCTTGTTTAACGCCAAAGCCCCAAGCCCCTGTGAATTGTATTTCTATTTAAATTACAGTAGTAATTTGTAATGTCACATCTATACAAAATGTGTTTGCATATACAAATTCATTCCTGCTAATTATCAGGTAGATTTTCAGAGTCGTGCGTGGGTGCACATGTGCACGCGTTTACCAGCACACGCACATGCCGATTTTATAACATGCACGCATCTCTGCACGCATGTTATAAAATCCGCAACCTGCGTGCACATTTTTATATCAACGCGCGCATGAATGCCTTCTCGTGCGCGTAAGTGGGGGGATTTTAGTAGATGCACACGGCAACGCATTAGGGTCTATTTCCCTGTTCCCTCCCAGTTTGCCCTGTAAAAGGAGCGGACTTCCTAAACCCCCTACCTAACCTACCTCCCTTTTACCCTACTAACTCTGACCCCTAAATCCCTGCTGACTACCCTAGATTTTTTTTATTTTACTATTTACCCACAGTCCATAGCAGCAGCAACTTATGCGGTCGTCTGATCCTAGCGCGCGCTTCTGCGCGACTCGGACTTAATGGCACTGGGCCGGCCCACCCATGCCCCACTCAGACCCCACCCTCGGCCTGCCCCTTTTTGCGAAATCCTTCCCAGTGCACGTACTGGGAGATACACGCATGACTTCCAGCCTCTTAAAATCTGCACAGCCCGTGCATGTCCCAGTCACGCACAAATCTCCCGGATTTGCCACGCGTAGGGCTTTTAAAATTCACCCTTATATATGCAAATTCAATGCAAATTTTTGTCCTGTGTTTTGTTTTTTTTGGGAAATTGAGTCCTCCTTTCGGGGTACTTCAAGTTGGCCACCCTTGTTAAAAGTAGACATTTCCGGGATATGTTTGTGTCAGAGGAGAAAAGTTGTTATGTAAACCGCCTAAGCACAGCTGGTATCCTATAGGTGGAATGTAAGAATGTCTAAATAAATAAATATGCACGTATAATTGCATTTTCAATTCTAATTGTTTTCCCCTGGGGCTCCAGGCTCACAAACAGCAGTGTGGCATGATACGTGGGTACTTTTATATCCGTGTACTTGTAGGCGGTTCTCAGAGAGAAACTACCCGATGTTAGTAGCCTGTGGCTCTCTGGCATCATTACCATTGTTTTGCTTTTCGGGTTTTGGGACATAGGAGCCCCATGGTAAAAGTCAAAGATCCTTCTCAGCTAATAGTACCTGCTCAGTTGATTGGTGAAAGTTACTTTACTTTATCCATTTTTACCGCACACCAAGAGTGCCTTGGGTTTTAGGATGATTTCAGATACCGAGAACACTAAACCATGCCTTCTCGTTGCCCGATGACGACGTCAGGGCCTTCGAAGAATCAGGCTGGGCTCGCTCTTCCCTGTGCAGCAGTAGTTACCTGACCAATGGAGCAATAGGCTGGGCGCTCTCTACACTGCATGTTTTCATTTCATTTCCCGTACAATGTTTCACTGGGGGCTCCTGAGGGCACTGAAACACTACCTTTGCTGAGTTTTGTTTTTTTTGCTATGCAAAAGATTTTCAGGATTTCCTGTTGGAAAGGCCGGGCCCTTTGTCTCATTTTGTTACAGTTTGGTGTCCATGCAGGGGGAGGGAGGGGACTCATCAACAGGCTTTGGGGGGTTTTTCTCCATGAGAATTCTTTTCCACCTTTTCCATTTGTTTCTCTGTGTCCAGCAACTTTCGCTATTAAACGTAAACATGCACAAGACAAGCTCTTCAAAGTAAAATTTTCATCCACTGGCCTTGATTTACCTTAAGGCGTTTTGCCGTCGGCTCGGAATGTGGGCAACCCTTTGGAGGTCCCTATTCAGCCACTCTGTGGCTCGGCTAATTAGCTGGATACATTTACCTAGATCAGTGCTCCCCAACCCTGTCCTGCGGGCCCACCAGCCAGTCGGATTTTCAGGATATCCGCAATGAATATGCATGAGAGAAAATTTGCATGTCGTGGAGGCAGTGCATGCAAATTTTCTCTCATGCATATTCATTGCGGATATCCTGAAAACCCGACTGGCTGGTGGGCCCGCAGGACAGGGTGGGGGACCACTGATCTAGATAACTTAGTCCACATATTCCATAGGGATGCTTTGGTCTGGGCCTAGGCTTCGCCAGCAGATCCCTCCCCGGACCAGGTAAGTGTTGGCCGCGGAGTATTGTTTTTTTCAGGTAGGAGGGATGTGTGGTGTGGACGAAAGGCCTTGGAAGGACCCATTTCTTTCTTTTTTTTTTTTTTTTTTTTTAATGGTTTGATTAGTTTTGTTTTGTTTTTTAATGACAGAAACTAATTAAACATTAAATGAAAGAAAATCGGAGGTGACCCCTCCCTGAAAATGAAAAGAAAAACTAAAACCTTTTACCACTGCACAGTTCCTCTTAGTTATGCCCTCGATCGCCCCTCATTTCTTTGGCCATATTTTAGCTGGAAAATTGCCCAAATATGAATTGAGTCGGGATAAATTCTGAGTTATCCGGCTACATGCTTTTGAATATGGACCTCTTGTTAAATAAAGCCCATAAGAATGATAAAGACATATGATGCAGCCACTCCTCTCTTGTTTCATTCTTCAATGTGCATTTGTTATTGGCTCGGGTCACCTCACGTATGTCTTTGAGGGGAATTTCATGATCAGGATCTTCCTGCTGACGGAAGAACCGTTTTAGACCCAAGTGGACGGTGAGGTCCTATAGCTTGGAAGGCTGCTGGATGCTGCTGGGTGCCTTCCGTTCACACGAGATCAATAGCAACGGAAAGATCTCCCTATCATGAGGAAACGGGAGTCTCTGAGACACCATCCACTGCCCTGCTAGTGCTGGATACTCCAAGGAACACTCACAAGTCCTCTTCAAAATACACTACTTCAAACTTCATTTCAGTCGAAAGCTTAAAATTCAGCTAACTGTACGACAGGTAAAAAACAGTGACTTTCTTTCCCAGTCATTTTTAAAAAGTGGAAATTCTCCGAAACCCCACCAGGAGTTTGCGGTTTTTCTTAATAGTGCTGCTCCTTTTCCGATTCTTGCGTGGAAAAAGTTCACATTTCAGGTGAGATGTAATAATGCAAAATTGTGACTACCTTTGGGACGTTTACGTTCCCTTGACTCTTTTTAAAAGCAAAGGGGTGTTTGTTTATTTGTTGAAATCTGGTTTTTTTTTTTCGTTAAAAAAAAAAAGAAACTTGTTTAAAATCCACAAGACAGAATTCAAGCTAATCCAACGTTAATCATGCCAACTATTTTTCTCCTGTAACCTTTCTGTCCTGTTATTTCATGTCACTGCACAGATGTATTACCAAGAAGCCCCATTTGTTTGGAATAGTGTAGCCAGCAAGCTCAAGAAAAATTTGAGCTGTCATCGGCACACTAATCGCAAATGAAAGCAAACGCACCAGGAAGAAAATAACGGGAAGAAAAAAAATAACAGTACAGAATCTAGATTAAAAAAGAAGGCGATAGCTGAAGAAAGAACATTAGGATGACCAATCCCATTGTCAATGAATTCTGATGCAGATTATGCGTTTTGGCGCCCTGCTTTTATGTCCCTGGAATGGTCCGTTGCAGCGCCGTCTGGTAAAAGGTGGTGGTTTCCTGCAGGTGGTCGGTAGGTGACTCTGGAAAAGCCCGCAGCCGTGCCATTTATGTAAATAGGGCTCTTTGCTGGCTTCTTGCACCTGCCAATGGCTTGATCGCAGATTTATGGGGGGGGGGACGGACTCTGTAACTTCTGAGCAGTTTGTGCATCTTTTGTCCCCTGGTTTGGGCACAACCAGATACTGCTGGTGGGAAATCTCAGCCCCTGCTTTAGGCCAAATCTTGGAAAAGTGGGATCGGAGCAGTACAGACAGTTTTAAAGCACACACTTTATCTGAATTTTCAAAAGGAAGCCATGCAGGTCCTTTCCCTTTGAAAATTCAGCAAAATATGCCCAAGAAAACCAGTTCTATCTGCACCTGTGACTGAGTGGAAGAAAACAGAATATTTTTTTTTAAATGTCAGGTACACTATTTCCCTCTCATGGCCTAAACATACCCAGGAAAACCCCTCTATTTCACACCTCCCACTACCACCACCACCACTTTCATTTAGTTCAAGCCTCTTCTACTGTAGTTGTTTTCTTATCAAATAATAAAGATAAAAGTACAATATACAAAAATCTAACGTAATACAGCTGAAAAGCACGCTGTGACAATATCTAATTCTATATGTATTCTTCATAGCATGCATGCAAGGATGTGTCTGCTTACAGAGTTTGCACTGAAATACATAAATCTATAGAGTTCCCAATCCTATGGAACTGGAACAGTCTATTACCCTTCTGGGTAAGCTGCTAAATGAACCTTTGGTCCAGAACCAGATTGAAATTTCACATTCATTTAAGACAATTTTGTGCTGAAGAGTCACTTCCCAGTCACCTTGATATTTATTTATTTATTTATTTATTTAAAGGCTTTTATATACAGATGAACGTTGGGAACATCCCATCTGTTCACACTGAACAAAAAATGCAGCTAAACAAGCTTTACAGAGAACAATAAACAATGCACATAAAATTGAACAAAATTGGGTAGGTAGATAAATGGGGCAAAGCAACTAGGGCGAACTATAAAATTAAACTGAACATAATACAAATTACATATTACAAATATGTGGAATCAATATATAGTTGAGTAAACTGAATTATATACCAATGGAAAATCATATAAGTTAGAATAACATAATTCAGAGGGAAAATGTATGTAGTTAAGAGTAAACGTGTCTAAAAAGAAAAGTTTTCAGATTCTGCTTAAATTTTTTTGGGCAAGGTTCCTGACGCAGGAAGGATGGGAGCTTGTTCCATAGGACGGGTCCCGCCAAAGATAATGCCCGAGTTCTAGTGGAACCCAGTTTAAACTGCTTGGGGGAAGGGATGAGAAGTGTTGCTTTATGTTGCTGTCTTATGGGTCTGTTTGAGCTGTGAAACGTAAGGTGCTCAGTGAGCCAGTGCATGTTTTGGTTGTGGAGTGCTTTATGGGTAAGGGTGAGAGTTCTATATGTTATTCTTTCAGCAACCGGTAACCAGTGAAGGTGTTGCACCTCAGAATCTATCCATGGGCAAGAGGACTGCATTTGAGTGTTTAAGATCAAATGCTGAAAATTGAATTAATGTCTACATCAATATGACACTGAAATACGCGAGACCAATAGAATGGATGGGAGTTAGACCACTGAAAACCGGTTAATAAAAGAAACTTGATACATCTGAGTCAAGAATGAAGAGTCCTTCTAGCAGCTCAGGACATCAGCTCTTTTGCCCCTCCCTGATTCTGACTCTTAGGACTGCCAAATGCCTCTGTTTGTTCAGGACAGGTTGATCCAGTCTTGGTTTTATTCAACCAGTTGCATGGATTGATAGTCTTGCTTAGGAAAATCAGAACTACAAGTCCCTGAATACAATAGGGATAAAACTCTATTGGCTAGGGATGTGCACACAAATTTTTCATCTTCTTTTTTTTTACATTTTTCAGAGTTTATTATTTTTTTGTTTTTGAGGGTTTTATTTTTTTTTTACTTTTTCATGCTTTTTTGTTTTCAAGAAACAGTGCACACTATTTGCAAAGAGGGTGAACTATTTGCTGCTAATCATGTACCCTATTTGAAAATATGCAGGGCCATTCACCAAAATGTGTTAGGCCGTTATCACGGGCATTAGGGCGTAATGTCCGCGATAACGCATGCATTATTTATTGCATCGTGTGACATGAATGCAAATTTTTAAAATGTATTCAAAGGGGAGGAGTTTGGGCAGGGGTTATGAAAATGAGGGGCACTAACACTGCAAGTGATAGCATAACGCACATCACTGCATGCTTTTAATGCTGGAAATAACAACACCTTTTTTTTCCTGGCGATAAGCTATGCAACATGCCCAAAATGGAATTTGTGATATTTATTGTGAATTCTTTTTTGGGAAGGGAGAGGGAGGGAGAGAGAGAGAGAGAGTGCCTCTGGGGTAGCACACCTAATTGTCATCTATACACACCACTATAGGAGGGTAATGTAGTAACTTGAGGTGAGGTTTTGGTGATGGACTAGGGTTTGGGGGCCAGTTTTACATGCACAGTGAGACATACGAACAGCACAGTACACATCAGTGAAGATTGGATGTGATTTGGATTGAGGAAAGGTACACAGAGATGAGATTTCTACAGTGCTCTCTCGCCCTAGCTTGATAGTACAGACGCATCACTATTTCCCAAAATTGATAAACTGATGACATTTTTTCAAATAATGTTTCGGTTCATTTGAAATGAAACAAAAGATGGGGGACATTTGTATTGTTTTACATTTTCATTTCAAATGAATGCACATTGCTGCTATTGGCTCTTCCTCAGTCAAATATGTTGAAACCATTCCTCCTTTGTTACACGCTATGAGTGGACTCCTGGACTGTACATGCGAGCAGATTGCTGGCTGCTTCTCTAGGTAGAACTTCTTACTTTGTTAATAATACATCTCTGATCTCATGCCCGACTGATAATGCTGAAACTGAACATGGATCAAAAATCAATTTATCTTGTCTTGGCTGTAGGTTGAAACACAGGCACTTTTTTTTTTCAAGGCAAGGTTCTCAGCAGCTTGAACTTTTTTGCAGCACTTCATTTCTTAGGGTAAGTGGGTCAGTTTTCTCTTTCTTCTTTGTTTGATTGAATCCAGCATTGTTAAAGTGAAGAATTTTATAGAGGCTTTTTTGGACGACTCTGCAGAGTGCAAGGATGGGCCCTGTAAACCGCCCTGGTTTGTTTGCATATAAAAATAAGCACATAGGGTTAGAAACAATTGACTTTCTGGCTTTTGTTTCAAATTCCCCCGAGGGCTACTTCCCAAGAAAATAGACGATTCGTTCGCAGACCTCTTTTTTTGTTTGCACAGTTCTGCGATTCCTATGGTAAAGTCTGGCCTTGCAATTGCCTGTCCACGTAAGTTCATCCTGCAACGTCCAAACTAGGCACAGAAGCGGAAAGTCAGGTGCTTTTTTATCTGCACGCTTTACGCCAGTATTCAAAGGGGAAAAGCTCGCGCTTTGAATACTGCGTCGTAAAAAGCATGCACGCAGATCTGCCCATTATCTGGGTGAGGGGCTTTCTCCACAGAAATTTCCACACGTATTTCTTAAAATAAAAAAAAAAGTGATAATCTCGTCCCAACTCCCCCCCCAGTTTTACCCCATTGCATGCATGGATTAGTAGGGAAATCAATAAGGAAATCTGAACTACAAGTCCCTGCGTACAATGGAGAGAAAACCCTATTGGTTATGGACCTGCGCACTAATTTTCATCTTTGTTTTGTTTTTGTCGTTTTTTGGAGATTTATTATTCATTTGTTTTTGCGGGGAGGTTTTGGGGGTTTTTTAATTTAAAATTTTTATTGAAAGTATAAACAGCAAATAACATCTATGGACAACAATGTTTGTCATTGTGAAACACAAACAAAAAGTACACTAAAGGCATATATACTTTCACATGAATTTTGTGTCTTAATTACTCCCCAACCTTCCCTTCCCCCAGGGTAGAGTAGGCAGCCACAGTTAAGAACAATAGCCAAACCTCTCCCAAGGAGAAATGCTCATATCCCCAGTGTATAATACTACGTACGCAGGTCTGCTGCCCAGTCATGTGGTGATGTTACTAAGCGATATCAAGTTCCTTTCTCCCTGATTCAGCTAGGTGCGTATAGGGTGCCAAATCTGCTTATGGCGGAGACTCATATGTTTAGGTACTGCAACACGTTCATGCAAACAGCATAGCCTGGACAGCCTCGCTCTTACATTCAGCTCTGAGGGCATGGTACAAGACCTCCATAGAAGTGCTAGTTCACAACGTGCTGCCATTATAATATAATGTGCGGTCCTGCCCTTTATTGAGGAGACCTCTAAGGGTAAATTCAATAATGCCGTTTCCGGCGTGAGCAACACTCCTTCTCCAATGACAGACTGAATAATAAGGGAAATGCTATTCCAAAATGTAGTTACTCGTGGGCAGGTCCACCACATGTGGAAACAAGTTCCAAGCTGACCACAACCTTTCCAACAATGTGGATCGTGCGTCTGCTGGAAAGTATGTAAACGTGCTGGTGTATAATACCACCTAAACAGAAGCTTATAACTATTCTCAGCTAACATAGTTTATGCTGAACTCTTTTTGGTGTGAAGAAAAATGGAGTCCCAAGAGTCCTCCGATAGCTCGCTATTTAAATCCGATAGCTCGCTATTTAAATCCCGTTCCCATGCTTTCATATATGCCAGCTTTTCTTGGGTCTTTATTTATATAGTTGTACAAATGGGAGATCGCCCTTTTGAAGTTGGCAGCTTGGTCGCACCAATGTTCAAGTTGTGTCTTCCCCAGGGCGAGATCACATCCCACTTGTTCCGCCACTAAAAAGTGCCTAAGTTGTAAATATGGAAAAACATCACCTGCTGATAAGTGATAGGTCTCCTGTAAAACGGAGAATGAGGATAGCCCACCTCCCACCCAAAACTGGGACATACGTGTTAAGCCTAGCTCCTCCCATGTATGAAACGCTTTAGTATAACTCCCCGCTGGAAAGTGCGAATTGGCATAAGCATGGGAACTGTAGAAATAGCGTCGAGTACCCACCAAACTCATTCTCCATTGCTCCCATACCTTCAAAGTAGACTGTGTCGACAACGGTAAACAGTTAATGGGAAGCCAGGATGAACGAGGTTGCCACACTAAGTACTGTATAGGCATTCTCCCAATTAAACATTGTTCTATCACTACCTGCTGTTTCTGCTTACCCGTCCTATGCCAATCGATTATAGCACGCAATTGTGCAGCCATGTAGTACCAGTGTTAATTTGGAACACTTAAGCCACCCCTTATTTTAGGCCAGTACAGAACCCCTCGGGATACCCTAGGCGGCCGCTTTCTCCAGATGTAGGAGAAAATCCTCTGTTGCCATCTCCTATGGTGGTGGGAATATATATCGGGAGAGCTTGAAATAGATATCCCATTCGCAGGAGTACATTCATCTTTACTGATGAGATTCTTCCAAACCAGGATAGATAGAATGCCGACCACCTATCCAAATCGTCACATATTCTATGTATTAGGGGGGGATAATTGAGTTGAAACAGCTCAGATGGATTATTACTAATATGGACACCTAGATATTTAATTTTCTTTTTAGCCCACTGGAAGGGAAAGGAGGACTTTAAGATAGCTAGCTCCCTTTCCAGTACCGTTAGATTTAAAATTTTGGATTTGTCCACATTTAAAGTGAACCCAGACACTGCTCCGAATGTATGTAGCTCATGTAGGACTTCCATAAGGGAATGGATAGGATTCATCAGAGTAAATAAAATGTCATCGGCGAACATTGACATTTTATAGTCGGCTGTCCCTCTAGATACCCCCTGAACCACATTGTTCTGGCGGACCTTAATAGCTAAAGGTTCTAAGAAAAGTGCAAATAGTAATGGGGAGAGAGGACATCCCTGTCTCGTACCCCTATTAATCGCAAAAGGCTCTGTATAAGTTCCATTAACTTTTACTTTGGTCTGGGGTTGAGTGTACAATTGTTGTAGCCAGTTTAGAAAATGTGGGCCAAAGCTCATCTTTTTCAAGGTGCTAAAAAGGAACTCCCAGTGCACCATGTCGAAGGCCTTCTCGGCGTCTACCGACAGTAGAACAGTTGGGATTTTTTGCTCCTGAACTCACTCAATCAGATCTATGATTTTGTGGATATTATCCGCCGCCATCCTCCCTGGGATAAATCCAGCCTGGTCAGTGTGAATTAGCCTAGCTATTATCGTGTTTAAGCGCGTCGCCATTATTTTAGCTAAGAGCTTGAGATGCACATTTATAAGAGAAATAGGGCAATAAGAGCCACATTTTGTAAGATCTCTCCCGGGTTCCCCCAATATTGTGATTCCTGCAGTATTGGCACTGGATCGCAAAGAGTGTCCTTCCCCCAGGAAGAGTGTAGTCAATGGGGGTACAATAGAAATCGCAAAATTTTTATAAAATTGCGGAGTATATCTGTCAAGACCGGGCGCCTTGTTAGCCTTCAAATCACTAATGGCCTGTTGCAATTCCACAGGTGTTATGCCCTTGTCAAGGAATTCCTGTTCGCCCTCTGTGTCAGTAACTGTATTCCCCCCAAGTATTCTTCGATGGAAGCTATGGAAATAGAAGTATTAGCTTCATATAATTTACCATAAAATTGTTGAAACTGATTGCAGATATCTGGTGGAGAAGTAAGCAACCAATCCCCATTACCTCTAATAGCCGTAATTTGGTTTTGGGCTTGTTTCTGCTTTAAATATATAGCTAGGAGCCTCCCAGATCTATTACCCCATTCAAATTTTTCCTGTGTTACCAGGGCCACTTTGGAGGCAAGTTCCGAATCCACCAGAGAACGTAATTCTTCTCTAGCCCTCTGCAATTTCTTATATATCTCTGTGGATAACGTCCGTTTATGAGTTGTTGCTAATGCAGTGATGTTATCTAATAGAGCTTGCTTAACCCTCTGATCCTGTTTCTTAACATAAGAACCTCTAGAAATAAGGTGTCCTCTAATTACTGCTTTCAGACAGTCCCATATAAGAGCGGGGTCTCCTCTATTATTCTCTAGGTAGTTAGTAATATGCTCATGTAATGGAGCACAAAAAGTGTCATCAGCGATTAGAGTATCATTCAACTTCCAAGGACGGAAGCCTATCCCATCCATAGCCTGAGTAAGATCCAGTTCTAAAGATGCATGATCAGACCAGGTAATGGAGTTGACATGCAAGTGCTGTATCCTACCCACCATCATTTTATCTATAAGAAAATAATCAATGCGGGAGTAGGAATGGTGCGCAGCAGAAAAGAAGGTGTAATTTCTAAGGTATGGGTTTCTCTGACTCCAGACGTCCAAAAGATGCCATTTCTTTATGAGAGCCTGTAGCTTCTTCCTGTGGGGACCAATACCCACCCTACTCCCTCCCGAGTTATCTAGCTGGGGGTTAAGAGTTAAGTTAAAATCCCCAACAAGGATTATAGTGCCCTCTCCCTCCTTTTCCAATAAGTGGTCGATTTGTTCAAAAAAAGACCTCTGATTGGTATTAGGTGTGTACACAGTCAGCAAAGTAAACAATTCCCCTTGAAATTCAAATTTGACCATCAGAAATCTGCCTAGTGCATCCGCCACATGAGATCGTATCAGGTAGTCATAACCCTGTTTAAATAGGATACAGACCCCCGCATATTTACTATGCTTACTAGCAGCTGAAAAAAAACGATGAGAAAACATGGGCCAAGCAAGGTGGTGTTCATATCTTTTTTTCAGGTGAGTCTCCTGCAGACATATGATTGTGGCCCCAGCTATGTGGATGTCCTGTTTTAGGAGATGGCGTTTGGATGAATTAAGGCCCTTAACATTTAGAGAGAAAAGCTTAAGAGCCATGGCAGACTGAGAAAAGGATTCCCGGCTCGTCATCCATAGGGATGCACCCTCTTGCTTGAGTTATATAAAGAGCATCTCGCAAACACTGGTTCTTAGGCCTACCAACTGCAAAACAAGAAACCAGCCGTCCCGCTCCACCCCATCCCCTTCCCTTCCATCCCTCACCCAACCCCCTATGTGAATGCCATGAAGTCATGACCTTCCTGCTTTCGCAGTGAGGGTCGGTAGCCATCACAGGGTGATCACACAATAACTCCCAAACCCCCATGTTAAATCAAAACACATATCCAACCCCCCCCCCCCAAGCATAATGATATTCCAAAGCTTGTATTGAGCTGAAAATATGAAACCCTCAATTAGTCTCCCCATTCCTATAGGTAAGGCATGGTGAAAAACATTATAGAATCCCCGCAGACAGTTAAAGAAAAGATTCAGCTATACTACTCAATCCTTGTCTGTTCACCCGAGCTCCTCGCGAGCCGATGTAGAAGCCTGCTCGGTGTTGCGGCGGAGTCTTCGTCCCCCTTTCTCCACGCGTTGCCATCGCAGGGGCTCCGGCCTAAGTCGCGGCGCCGCAGGAGCTGAGGCTGGGATCAGAAAGCTGGCAGCTTTCAAAATGGCCATCGCTTCAGGGACTGTGTATGCTCTGGAGGTGACTCCCTTAATGGTAATCGCAAGGCCCACAGGGAACAGCCATCGGTAGCGTATTTTCTCTTGTCGAAGCAGGGAGGTAAGATACCGGTATTCCTGCCGTCTTTTAAGTGTCCCGGGTGAAATATCAGCCAATACGGAGATAGAATGAGCCTCCCTGTCCCAAGATTGCTGCTTCCTAGCCGCAGTAAGCACTTTTTCCTTCACCAGGAAATGGAGATAGCAGGCAATAATGTCTCTCTGTTGGTTCCCCACGCGAGGACCCAGGGTGCGGTGCGCCCTTTCGATGTCGATTGGAAAGTTAGGCTCCCTGGGTTCCCCCTCACCGGTGTGGGCTAGGAAAAACAGGCTCAAAGAGCGCACAACCGCATAGCAGTCCGCATATTGCTCAATCTCCGGGACTCCGCGAAATTGCAGATTGCATCTGCGATTTCTGTTCTCTAAATCCTCCAGCTTAAGAAGTAAGTCAGTTTCCGTTTTTTCCAGCTGATCGCATTGAGATTTCATTTTGTCCATTTTATCTTCATGGGCATCTAGATGGGTATCACACTCCTCGACCCTGCGGCCTATGTCAGCCATTTCCTCTCTGATTTCCACCAGTTTGTCCATCATTTCCTGCTTATTGATCTTGATATCTTTTGTCAGTTTCATAAATCATTGGCGGAATTCCTCTCTAGTGGGAACTGAGGTAGACTGCTGGGGCAAATCTTCCAATAGAGATGCAGGTTCCCTATCTGAGAGCTCAGCCATCTCTGGGCCTGCCATGCTGGACAGGCTCTCTGCTTCCGTTCCTGCCTTTAAATAAGAAAAATGGCTGAGATCCGCTCCTTTTCTCCTGGTAGTCATATCGGTAGTGTATGAGGAATATCTGGAGGCAAAAATATGGTGATGTTGGGGAGGATGGATATGGATTGCCGCTGTTAATAGCAGTGGGTATTCAGGAGCTCCCTGATCAAGCAGCCACCTTAGTCCGTGACGGCTCAGCCCCTTTTTGGGGAGGGGTTTTTTTTTTCACTTTTTCAGATTTTATTTTTCAGGAAATAGTGTGCACTATTTGCAAGATGCCTCTCCTATCTGCAGACTTTTAGCCACGCAGAGGGATCGCTGTTTTACCTGTGGAAATGCTTCAGAAAACTGCCCTCTAAATGTTGTCTAAATTACAGAAGCAACATTTTGGTTTCAGTTTGGTCCAAAGTTGGCTGTTTGGGTGTCTTATGTATGAATTCAGCGTAAGTGGAAACATTTTGTTGACTTCAGAGTCCCCACTTCCTTTTTCTCTTCCATAGATTGTTATGGGGCAGAGGCTTTATTTCTTACAGCTTTTTCCAATTAGTAAAAGTAGTCCCTGCCCATCTATCAACTCACATTTCAGACTTTCAGTTTTAAACCCTGGTTCCCCTCCCTCCAAAAAAAACAACAACACTCTCATTTGTCTTCTCTGTCTGTCTTGACCAGATTGCAAGCTTCATGGAGCAGGGACGGTCTCTTACGTGTCTCGGTACAGCACTATGGGGCGGATTTTCAGAGCCCTGCTCACGTAAATCCGCCCAAAACCGGGCGGATTTACGCGAGCAGGGCCCTGCGCGCCGGGAAGCCTATTTTACATAGGCCTCCCGGCGCGCGCAGAGCCCCGGGACTCGCGTAAGTCCCAGGGTTCTCCGAAGGGGGCATGTCGGGGGCGTGTCGGGGGGGGCGGGCCCGGTCGTCGCGGCGTTTCGGGGGCGTGTCGGCAGTGTTTTGGGGGCGGGTACGGGGGCGTGGCTACGGCCCGGGGCGGTCCGGGGGCGTGGCCGCGCCCTCCGTACCCGCCCCCAGGTCGCGGCCCGGCGCGCAGGAGGCCCGCTGGCGCGCGGGGATTTACGCCTCCCAGAGGGAGGCGTAAATCCCCCGACAAAGGTAAGGGGGGGGTTTAGACAGGGCCGGGCGGGTGGGTTAGGTAGGGGAAGGGAGGGGAAGGTGAGGGGAGGGCAAAGGAAAGTTCCCTCCGAGGCCGCTCCGATTTCGGAACGGCCTTGGAGGGAACGGGGGTAGGCTGCGCGGCTCGGCGCGCACCGGCTATACAAAATCCATAGCCTTGCGCGCACCGATCCAGGTTTTTAGCAGATACGCGCGGCTCCGCGCGTATCTACTAAAATCCAGCGTACTTTTGTTTGCGCCTGGAGCGCAAACAAAAGTAGGCTATTCGCGCGCCTTTTAAAATCCGCCCCATTGTGCGCCTGGTAACACTACATCAGTTTATTATTAGTATCACTGCTGTCGTTTGTATAGTGCTACCAGGAGTACATAGTGCTGTACAGAGACACGTAAAGGACAGCCCTTGCTCCATGGAGCTTACTGTTGCAATGCGATGGAAGGGAGCACTAGGGGGCACTCCCCATTGCGGAATGAGTGGTGTGTGCCCCTGCGGTGAGACGGGCCTCATCTGGGAGTCAAGCGAAGACCAGGCCCCTGCCAACCTGAACAGCCTCAGTGAGACCAACCTCGCAAGGTTGGCTTCTGAGTAGTCCTCCGACCACTCCAAGCCCTTTCAGACCTGCCGCTGGGTAACAGCAAAAGCGGCAGGCCGGACAAGAGAAGAGGGCGGACGAAGACTCTGGAGCATGAAAACTCAGACGAGGAACTTGGAACTTGAAAGGACGCAGACGAGGACTTGGAAAGAAGCAGACGAGGACTTGGAAGAACTCTGAGCGCTAGGAAGACTGAGACGAGGATTCAAGATAAAGCACTAGGTTGAGGCTGCGATGCAGCATGCCCTACACAGCCCACCCACGGGGCTGGTCACGGACCACGCTGGATGCAGGGCAGACTGCAGACGAGAAGTGAAGCAAGTGCGAGGAACATGTCCCAGATACTGCAGAGGCCTGCATCGGGATGGTGCCCTACACAGCCGCCTGTGGCTGGTCGCGGACCACGCTGAAGCGGCGCAGGTTCCAGCAGCATCTAACACATGGACGGAGCAGACAATAGGGAATCAGAGGGCCGGAACAAGATTCGGGACATAGGACCAAGACGGGACTTGGCTTCAGGTAAGGATGACCCTCTGGAGGCTTGTGCAGCAGGCGAGAAGGCAGGCCTTGTGTCACGAGGCGCCTTACACAGCTCGCCTGTGGGATTGGTCACGGACCACGACATGGCACACAAGGAAAGGTGGCGACAAGGAACCAGGCGTTCAGGAAGGCTGGATCATGGAACATCAGGACTTGGATCCAGAGACGGACGGACATCTGGAAACATCAGGAACGTCAGCAGAGGCCAGGAACCCAGACAACGAGGGATCCCACGAAGAACATAGAGAGATGCCGAGCAGAAGCAGGAACGAAGAGTCCTAGGGAGGACTAACCCCTTGTGAAGGCGATGGTGGAATGAGAACTGAGCCCTTTTGTAGGGCTGAAGAGGCGGTTCCAGCGATGAGGTCATCGGGTGGAGCCAGGAGGGCCTCTCCCTCACTGGCCCTTTAAATAGCAGAAGGAGGCGCGGCCCCACGCCTAAGCAACAGGAAGAGCAGGACCTTGGACAGCGGCCATGCTGCCGCTGAGAGTGCAGGAACCGAAGCAGGAAGCTGAACGGGCCGCAGACAGGCCCCCAACGTGGGAGGCGGCTTCCGAGCCGCGAAGAGGTCGCTGGGAAGCGGCTTCCCACCCGCAAGCGAGTCCGGAGACTGCGGCCTTCGGGCCATGGAAGGATGGTGACGTCAGCAGCTCCTGCCACTCCAGGACGCCGGCACAGCCCCACCCTGCCGAAGAAGAAAGGCATCCTCCGGACCGTGGAGGAACGGCGGCTCCTGCCGCTCAGGAAAGTCCGGGGATGGCAGCGGCCTCCGGGCCGCGAGGTAAGCGCCTGCTCGCGGCTGGCCCACGAGCAGGAGTACAACGCTTACACTCTAGTAAAGACAGACAGGCGAGACACACAGATTAAAAAAAAAAACCCAAAAACCCACAAATAAAAGGCTTTGAAGTAAATCAGGAAGGCCATGATTGGGAAGAACTGGACCAGCTGGGTTATAGCTGGGGATTAACGGAGGAAGTGGCCACGGGAATTGAGTAAAGCTGAAAAGAATGAGTTCTCTTAGGCCTTTCTATAAGAGAAGAGTCAGTGGGGGTAGGCGAGACTCTGAGAACTTCCCAGAAGGACACCCAGGCTGATCCGCATGTTTCAGAAGAGTAATGGTAGCATTAGTACCAGGTGCCATAACTAGTGCCAAGGAAAGGCCCAAAAACCGTGGAAGTGAAAGATACTGTGGTGCCGCAATACCCAGGGCTACAGCAGTGAGTTCAGCAGAGCTGTCTGTCGAATGCCCCCCAAGAGCCAAACTCCCTCCACATTTGCTGAAGAACTGCAAAAGGTTTGACGGAATTGTAACATGACCCATCTGAGCAAGAGCGCTGTGATTTTTATTTTTTTACCTGCAAAGTCTTATTTCAGCGTAGGCAAAGTGAAATTGTATGCATCCAAACCTTTCATGCTTTTGCAAGCAAATAAATTCCTAATTAAACAATGGGTAATCCTTTTTACCCTCTGAAATGTGGATGCTTTTTACATTTTTAGACATTATTTGTGGAAGCAATCATTTTTTGTATTAAGGCAGTGGTTTTCAGAGTTTAATTTTAGTTTCCTTTGTAATTCTAAATTGGGACATTTTGTTACGTCCTTGCGTTCATAGCGCAGAACGGAAGTGGAGCAGTGTTTTTTACCCTCTCCTCCCCCGCCGCACAGAGCTGGCATTTAGTACAACTCAGAACCTGCCTGGGGGCTGCTCAGGTGGGCTGGAGACATCACGAAGCGGGTGATCCCGGTTTGCGTCCTGAGCCCTGAACCCCTGGGCTGGCTAGGGAGCCGAGAGAGCTCTTAGCCCCAAGAGTAACGATACCGCAGCTGGGCTGCAGGGGCCGCCCGTCACATCTTAGGGCTTAGGTGGAACTTCTTCACGCCTCGGCTCACTGCGTGTGACGAGAAAGGACCACTGCCTTGCAGAGGGTCAACACCGTACCGGCTGGACCAGTCCAAGGGCAGCGCTGGGGACAGTTCTGAAGGGCGTCATGCATTTCTCCACACAGGAATGTTGCGGTGTCTCTCAGCCTGGTTAAGGAACGGGTGGGAAAAATTCCCCTTCCGGCCACGTGAAGCACCGCTAGATTAACTTTAAGCCTCCCAATTCTCCCAGCGGCAGCTTTCGGTGAGGGAAGATGAGGGAGCCTAACTTGCCCGGGTGGAGCTGTGCTAGCGTCAAAAACAAACCAGGGTCCGAGCGAGGCCTACAGCAAAATCCAACTGAAATGGACGGAGAGAGAGAGGTGGGAGTGGAGAAGGTAAGAGGGACTGTGCAGTCCCATAGGCCATGCACATCTTACTGTGAAAAAATAACACCAAGAAGTAGGGTTACATCTTTTTGTTGTTGGCAAATGGATAAAAACCAACGCATACGCTCACTATCCTCCCCAAAAAACCTCTGCAGAAGCAAAATGAAGGAATCGCATCGCAGAGAGCGCGTAGGTCTTATGATCAGGCCGGCAACTGGATCTGGAAAACCGATGCATTATTTTCAAGGCTTTCAGGTTTTATTTTCTCAGGAACATCTCTGTCTTTCTTTAGTGCAACAATAACCAAACAGGAGAAGATCCGGGTAACTCTCAGGGTTTAGTTTAGTGGTAAAGAAAAGCACGAGGCGCTGCTCTGCCTGAGCTCCGGTGCCAGGGTGCGGGTGGGGAGGACACAAGGACTGGAAATCTCACTGGGGCATGCGGGTGGAGAACACAGGTACTGAGCGGGGGAGGGGAAGGGGCCCGGGCCCGTCGTGAACTTTGCAGGGCCAAAGCAGAATTCTGCGTCAAGAGTCACAAAATTAGGGTGAAAATATCAATTGAAACTGAATAAGAGTTTATGGGGAAAACTCTTGTTTAAAAGAAAAACGAAGGGCCCTGATTCTGCACCATCTTAAACCTCTCCTAGGAGAAAGAGATGTGACAACAGCGATCCATGCACTATTCACCTCGGCGCTTGATTACTGTAATTCTCTACACATTGGGCTGCCACAGTCGACACTTTGGGCACGCCGAGGAGTCCAAAATGCTGCTGCCCGGCTATTTTCTGGCACTCACGCCCGCGGTCACTTAACCCCCTCTTGCTATTTAAATTACATTGGCTCTCAGTTATCTGGAGGATAAGGTTTAAAGTGATGATAATGCCAGCTTCCAAGGAGGTAGATAACCAGCGCCACGTAGCCAGATAAATGGTGACGTCTGAACATTCAGCCCCGTTCAGTGATGGGATGGGAGCATCCATAACAGGGAGGAGCTACTTATCCGGCTAACTTTGAACGTCAGGGTGTATGCAGCGGCGCGGCCGTGCCACTGAATATCCCTGCTAATTTATCTGGCTAGCTAGGGAGCTGGCTGGCTTTTAAATATCGCCCCTCCCCCCCAGATTTTTTTAAACATGGTTTTGAAGATATACTGACCCTTGCAGCAAATATAGGTCTTCTCATCATGAGTTATTAGATGTTCCATCGGTGAAACAGATTAGGCTTGCAGAACTGCAGGAACATTTATTTAGTGTGTCCGATCTAATTTTGTGGAATGATTTACCAGACATCTTTAAAACTGAAACATCTGTAACAACGTTCTGAAAACTACTTGGAGGTGTACTTATTTTTTTTTTTTCAAGCTTGCAATGACTCAGCTTGAGTGGGCCCAGCAGTTTTTATTTTATGCAGCAGTATTAGTTGCTAGATCCCCTGAAAGGCTGTGAAGACAGGAAACATAGTCTCCTGGATTTGAGACCTTTATTACTGGTGCTATACTTTTTATGATTATTGTTTACTGACTGTGTTTTCTATTAATTTATTTGTTTGCTGCCTGTGTGTGAATTTACTATTTTATGATGGCAGCCTACATGTAATGATACCGTGGGCTATACATCTTTTAAAATAAATACATAAATAATGATATTTCATTTAGCGTCCACCCTACTTTCATTTCTGCTAGAGCTCTTTGATTCCCCTACTTGGGATCCTTGTCTGCATCTCTTTCCTTGAGCCTTTCTTGACAACAGGAAAGCTCGAGTTAATGGTGAGAACCCAGTGCTATAGGGTTACCTAGCAGACGAAGGCTGACAGGTCCTAGCCCTGCAAGGCTTACAGTCGGAAGTGAAGGAAGATTAAGGAAATGTGAAACACAAAAAGTTGGACCGCAAGAAGGTCAAGCTTGATCTCCTCAAGGCTGCACAGCAAGCATGGAAAAGGCAGGATTTGAGCCTGGGGGTCTCGTGTTTTGCAACTCGGGTTTCCAACAAGTTAGCGACAGCATCCCGAGCGCAGAGCGGGTGGTGGCTGTGGGGTTAAGAAAAAGGCAAAGCAACGCCAAAATGTTCCTGAACCCAATATCTTTTTTACTAAAGCAAGCAGATCCGTCTGAGATAAAATACTGGGGAAGGAGGGCAAAAAGGAGGCAAGTCCAATGCAGCGTGCGCTTGAAAGCTTGCTGTGTATTGAAGGCAGATCAGTCCTCGGCTGCCAAGGAATTCGGCCATGCAATCAGCGCTGCAGATAAGTGGCTTTCCCAAGATCTGGCTCCGTTTCAAACTTCAGAAACCGAGCATGAATCTCAACAGGGCCCACATTTTCTAGAAAACACCCAAGATCAGATGTTTTTGTTTCTCTTCAATTGCTTTTCCAGGGGCCGGAGTCGCAGGCTTTATGGGATAAACTGAAGGGGTAAAGGCTGGGAAACGTTATAGAAGTCACACCGCAGCTCTCTTATATCAGATGCTGGAAAAGAAAACACCGGGATCGGGTTCCACCAACTACACACAACAGTGTCTCAGCCAGAAAGGCCCTCCCTGTATGGGAGGGTGCACCACCCCTGCGAGAGCATCGCACGTGTTTCTTCCTCCTGACTCTGCTGAGGGGATGAATAGATCCGGCGTCTTCAAGAATGGCATTCCTAGAAATACAGGCAACCACCCGAAGGATAATGAGGGGGGCGCTGCTAGCAAAAAAATAAAATAAATAAATCACTGATGATCCAACAAAGAAGAAATAACGATCTTTTTCTAGACAAGAGTGGCTTATTACTAAGAGCATAACTTACATAAAAAGATTAACTTAGCCAAAAACACACGATATTAATATGGTAGCCTGGGGCTACTGATCACTTACCACCCCTCTCTACTCCTTACCCTACACTCCTAAGGAAGCAACTCCCGCAGGTGCTTAAAATAGAAACTATCAGGGCTGCCCTTGGGAGAGCTGGTGCTTACAGAAAATGGGCCCCGATAGGAAATGGAGGCAGAGCCAATGGTTCCCCCTCCCTGCAGTGTAGCAGGGGAGAACACTCAGAGCATGAGGGAAAAACAAGCAGCTGGGGCTGAGACAGGAAAAGGCGGTAGCCATAGGGGTAGATTGTAAAATGGAGGCGGGTATTTTATAACATGTGCGTGTCAGCGTTCCCACGCCCGGGGGGGGGGGGGGAGATTAAAAAAGCTACGTAGGGCGACACGAGTAGGGCTTCTCCAGTTTCCTCCCCTACATCCCTACCTAACCTTCCTACCCTTTCCCCTCTCCTCTCCTCTCCTCCCAGACCCCTAACCCCCTTCCTAGCTATTATAATTTTTTTGTTATTTACCATGCTGTTCCTTTGGCGCAGTAGTAGACTCCGCGCGCCGGCCGACTGCCAGCACGTGCTTCCCCGGGACAGCGACTAATGGTGCCATCCTGGCCCGCCTCCTCCCCCGCCCAGACCATGCCCCTGGCCCACCCTTTCAGACAGGCCGGCACTTCGGCGCATATCGGGGCACATGCACGTGGCCGGGCTTTTTATAAAATGAAAATGGGGATGCGCAAAGCCCGGCCATGTGCATAACTCCCGAAATTTATGGGCACGGCCTTTTGAAAATTGGGGCTTAGAGAATAGCTTTCAAACAGCTGCAGGTATAGAAGCGTGCAAATATCTTCTCCTGTATTTTATAATGTTCTTGCATCTACTCAATATTCAGAAGTAGCAGGTTATGGCTAATTATTAATTTAAAGAGATTTCTAAGGCAAAAAAGAAATATTTTTCCTGTATTATTCATAAAGCAGATAACAGACCAAGAGAAATGTTTACTCTGATGAAAAAGCTGCTTGGATCTGATATTTATTTATTTTATTTTTATATTCTGCTTTTCGGCACTTCAAAGTGCATTACATTCAGGTACTGGAGTTATTTGTATAATAAGAGGAAAAGATCAATATGTTACTCCTGATTGTGGTCCCTGTGCAAGTCATTTTTTTAAAGCTAAGATGGCTAATTAGTGAGCAAACTTACCAAATCAAGGGGCCAATGCAATAAGACGCACTTTAAAATGGACGCTCATTCTGATGCTATATTTTAATGAGCTGCTGCATTAAATAGGCTGCGTTAGGGAAGAATTATACGTCCAAAAGCACTCAAATGCATCAGGAGACGTGGCTGGGTGCCCACAATTGAAACTGACACTCAATACGAGCATTCATTTTATCCCCCTTACAGGTCAATTTCTGGTTGCCCAATACACATGCACAATAGCAAGGGGCGAAATTGGCCTGGGGCGTGTCTACCCTGCGTGTATATTATGCGTCCAGAATTTTTTTTTCCATCAAACCTTTACATCATGCAGTAGGTGTTTAAGAAGCACAGGTAAGAAGCACACAGGACACTATTTTTTAAATTTCTCTTGAGTCCTTGACTCGCGAATTGATTTAATGCCAGCTCCGGGGTTGAAGTTAAATTTGCCGTGTTAAAAAATGCACATTGGTTGCCCAGCGGTTTCCTGCATTGGGGTAATAGCTAATAGCCTGGTCTACATGGAATTACATGTGATGAGCGCTATTGGTCATGCTTTTGTTTGGGTGTGCGTTTTGGACGCGCTAATCTCTTTTTTGCATCAGCTGCTAATCTAGCGTGTCCAAAACATGCACCCAACCACACGTAAACCTGTGCGCTAGGATGAGCGCACTTTATTGTATTGGCCTGCAAGGGATTAATGATAAGGGAGCTGGGAGAGAATACGCTGGTAGGAGAACGGAGGCAATGTTTACTGATTTTAGACTTTTTACACTGCTTGTGACTTTATAAAATTGTTGGCAGCTACTTTTTCTCAACAAGATCCTTGAATGACACAACTGATTGAAGGCCTTCCAGATGAAAGGGTTAAGTTTTTTTTTTATTGAAAATAATGAATCAATCTCTGATGGAATGAATTGTACCTAAGGATTTTTGAATGTCAGTCGTTAATCCTATATCGAAAAATCCTTCTATGAATGCTTTAGATTGTGCCAATTATAGACCAATAGCAAATATTGAATTTTTGGCCAAATTATTAAAAAAAGGAAGTTGCCCTTTCGTTAACATCTTTTCTGGAAGAGACAGGATTAAGATCCTTTTCGAGCTGGCTTCTGTTCAGGACACAGCACAGAAACTGTGCTGGTCCCTGTTTAAAATGATCTTTTGAGACGGGTAAATAGAGGTCAACAGGGTTTCCTGACCCTTTTGGATCTTTCTTCGGCTTTTGATTTAGTTGACCAACTCTGTTCTGTTAACCAGGTGTTCTGAGATGGGATAGAAAAACTCAATTTTGAGCTGGATTATTGATTATTTTTTTTAAACTGGGAGAAAATGCAGTGATGTCTCTGAGTGGTAAACTTTTCAGTGTTACCAAATTGAATGGTGAGGATCCACAGGGATCCCCCACTTTCACATCTTTGTTCAACCACTGGGAAAACTCGTTTGACATTTGAATATGCGAGCATGGTGGTTTGTTTTTTTTTTATGCAGATGAAAATTCATATTGTAGCTCCAGTTGATGGGAGGCAGATTGGAAACTATTTCTCAATTTGATTGACAATCTTGTAGTGGTTTTGAACTCTTTTTTTTTTTTTTTTTTGAAGGACAAGTTAATTCTGAGCAATATAAGAAACTGCATTACTAGGAAATGGGGTTTGTTTGGAATTTGAGCCCAAATCTATAACAGTTGGCACTGAGCTTATAAAGGTAACCTTTTTTCAAGATACCTCACAATACTTCTCCACTAACCTCATGGTCGAAGTATGAGCCAATTTCCAGCATTAAAATAGAAAAGATACTTCAAAAAATTAATCCAGCTCGACATGAACTAGATTCTATTCCTACCCGAATTCTAAAGGAAATTTCAAATATTATTTCCCCTATACTTGCCTCAATTATCAATAAATCACTTGAAGAAGGCTATCTCCCATCAAATCTGAAAACTGCAACGATTACTCCTATCCCAAAGAAAAAGAACATAGATCCCAATGATCTAAATAATTACCGTCCAATATCAAACCTTCCATTACTTGCTAAATTAATCGAGAAAACTGCCTTACTTCAACTAAATGAACATCTTGAAACCAACAACATACTTCACCATGCTCAACATGGCTTCAGAAAAAACCGCAGCACTGAAACACTCCTGTTAAACCTAACTAACAAATTAATAAGAGGCTTTGATAACAATCTGAATCATTTACTAATTATGTTAGATCTTTCTGCTGCCTTCGATACTGTGGATCACAATTTATTAATATCAAGCCTTGCCAACATAGGCCTTACTGGAACTACCCTTGATTGGTTTACCTCATTCCTAAAAGACAGATTTTTCAAAGTCACATTTAATAACATCTCATCTGAGCCCTACCCTCTAAATACAGGAGTACCTCAAGGATCTGCATTATCTGCCATCCTTTTCAATATTTATCTTCTCCCACTCTGTAACTTCATCTCCAATCTTGGTTTAACTTTCTTTCTTTATGCTGATGATATTCAACTTCTTATCCCCATAACTTCCACCATTGAAGAAGCTATACATCTCACTGTAAAATACCTCAACTCAATCAAAACTTTCCTCAACCAATTAAAACTATGTTTAAATATGATCAAAACAGAATGGATTTTATTAAAAAGAAACTTCTATACTCAAACCTCTCAAATTCCATACATCCAAATTGACAACTCCAAAATACAAATGAAAAATCCAATAAAGGATCTTGGAATTTGGATCGATCACGACCTGAGCCTTAAGAATTGCATTGCCATAAAAACAAGAGAAGGATTCCATAAACTCCAAATCCTAAAACATCTCAAACCATTACTGTATCCAAATGACTTCAGAACAATTCTTCAGACCCTCATTTTCTCAAGTCTAGATTATTGCAACGCTATTTTCTTAGGACTACCTAAATCATCCATAAAACCACTACAATTACTTCAAAATGCGGCTGCACGAATACTAACCGGAAAAAAGAAGTTCGACCACATCTCTCCAACCCTAAAAAACCTTCACTGGTTACCTATTTCTCAAAGAATAAGATATAAATCCCTAACCATCCTACATAATGAAATTTACAAAGACAATAACTCATCCCTAGACAACATGATTACAATCCACAAACCACCCCGCTCTTCAAGATCTTCTGACAAATTACAGCTATTCATTCCTCCTCTCTCCTCTGCAAAACTATCCTCCACTAGACATAGAGCTTTCTCTATAGCCGGACCAAATGAATGGAACTCTATCCCAGAATATCTAAGTTCCATCAAAGACTCCAAAAACTTCAAAAAAGAACTAAAGACATGGTTGTTTAGACAATCATACACAGAATGATTTGTTCTATATAGACCATTCCCAACCACCTTCTAAATACGAATTCTTCGTTATATGCTAATAAGTCCTTTACTAATTAACACACTCTGTCTCATTCCAAAAAATGTTAGATTCTACTTTTGCTGAAATGTTATATAACCACATTTTCTCTTAGTTTGGTGTTATATCTATAATTTATAACTGTTCACTGTATGAAATTGTTGTTGTTACAATGTAAACCGGAATGAAGGCAGCTTGCTATATTTCGGTATAAAAAAGAACATAAATAAATAAATAAATGTGGCTAGAGCTTTGGGAATTTTAGTGAAAATTGAGTTATCTATAGATAAATATATTTCCCCAAGTAATTCAAAATGTATTCTGGAAGTTAAAAATAGTGAAGAGATTGCATCCATTTTTGGATGATAAAGCAGTTAAAAAAAAACCCCCAGTGATTCAGGCATTAGCGATCTCTCCATTAGTTTATTGTAATAGCATGTGTGTGGGACTCCCTTAAGCTTCAGGTGGCCCAGAATGCAATAGCCCGGGTGGTGCTGGGGTGCCCTCGTAGACTCTCTCTCTCTCTCCCTCTTCTGTTTTGAAAACTCTTCATGGGCTCCCAATCAAAACCAGAGCACACGTTAAAATTGTTGTATGAACTTTTCGTGCTCTACATGGCTTTAAGGAAACTAAATGGGTTTGATTGATTTTGGGTGAGAGCATTCATGTGAATCGGAACCAGAATCGGATCCGATATCAGTTCCGATTCACATCTCTATTCTCTTGTGTGGTGCCATTGCTTTGGAATGCATCACCTCCAAACGTTAGGCTGGAGACAAACTATCATCGTTTTCAAAGAAAGGAAAGACCTGGATCTTTTCTCAATGTTATTTGCAATGCAGCAGATAGAAACTGATAAAAGTTTTGGTGCTTTCTGTAACGAGTAGAATAA
Organism: Rhinatrema bivittatum; assembly: GCF_901001135.1. Classification (NCBI taxonomy): domain Eukaryota; kingdom Metazoa; phylum Chordata; class Amphibia; order Gymnophiona; family Rhinatrematidae; genus Rhinatrema; species Rhinatrema bivittatum. The sequence goes on from NC_042619.1 coordinate 26,461,897, forward strand.
GGGCAATAATACAACAGGCATGACTCTTTCGGTTGTACGTGCGAACAAGTTGTCTATTTGTTAAGATTAGCTGGGACGAAAAAGGATTTTATGTTCTTTTATGACTTTGTAAGTTTTTAATTTTGTTTCATGACTTGTTTTGTTTAGTTTTGCGATCTGTGCCTGTTCTGGTTGTGAGAAAGCGATTAATAAGAAATTTTAAATAAATAAAATGGTTTTAGGGTTTATTTCTTCTGTACAACTCAGAAAATATATGCAAAGCTTTGGAGACAGAACAATGACCCAGTTTTGAGTGCAGTTATATTACAGCTCTTTGCTCGCTGCAGTCATGTCCCTCTAACCATCTATAAGCAGGACTCACCCCTCTCCCCTTCCACCCCTGTATCTGGGGACAGGGGTGGGTTACACCTCCATCATCTGTTCAGTTTTTACCCTTCTCTGCAGCTTGTCTCATCCCTCCACCAGTCTCTCCCCTTCTATACAGCTCTCCTTCTTTTTCATCCCCATCTCTCCTTTATCTTCCTATACCCCTATATTCTACGTCTCCCATGTTTCTCCTCCCCGCCATCTCGCTCTCTACATTCCTCCTCTACATTAGAGTAAGCTGGGCCAGCCCGGGAGGCACACAGGCACATCAGGGGTAATGAGGAGAGTATAAGGAGAGGGCGTCACGTGGAGGGTGGCCTATCTTCCCGCAACCTCCTTCCTTCCACCCCCTTAGATCAGTGCCCTGGGCAGGCACCTGTAATGCCTACCTGTGCCGACAGCCCTGCCTCCACCTCCAGCCTTTCTCCCTCTCCAACCACGACAGATTCAGCAAACTGAGGCTTAACAGTACAGTGACCCCGTGCTTCCCTTTGCCCTTCACTTCCTATTTACAAAGAGATGCAGCCACAGGAACTGGCACCATGTGATTCCCTGTGTTTTCCTGCTGCTAACCTACAGAGGCGATACTACTGCAGGTGGAGAGGTTTACGGGGAATGAGGAAGAGGGAGAAGTGGTTCCTGCTGTTTTTCCAGCTGCTGACTCTCCTTTCATGGCGCCAAAATAGAGCAGCAAATTGCCGGTGTGGAGCACTTTGAGCTGTGCACACAAAGACCTCATCACTCAGGGAGCAATAATCAGACGTTCTCATCTTGGTGCAGACTCCACAGGTATTTTTACCCAGCAGGTTTGCACCAATAAACAAACCAAAACCACGTCTGTGGAAAAATTACCTGCAGGGATATGCACCTGCTTTCCCTGCAGGCAAATTTTCAGAACAAAACAACACATGGTTTTCCAGTCTGTGTCCTCCCATGCTCCTGGGAATGCCTGCTCAGTGTGTAGATAAAAGAACAAGCATTACTGAAAAGCATGCATGCTTTTATCCACATACACAGTGGGCAGTAATCAAAGAGCCCATTTCTGAGGGTAAAACACTCAAAAGCTCATATGAAATAGGGGTTTGCACAGGCAAATTTTTATTCAGGGAATCTGTAGTATATCACGCCAATTTTTTATTATATAACTAGCAAGAATTCAATCATTAAACAAATGTGCAGTACCAATACCCACAGTCCATTAAAAAATGGCCACCCATTGTTACACTGATATGTTATATTTATCTTCTCTAAAAGAATATGCGCTCAGTCATTCATGCTACCACATCCACATCCCATTCACACACCATAATAATCACATAAAAATTACAACACATATTTTCATTGAGTTACAAGCAATACAAATACGGCCGAATTTTAAATCCGCCATGCACATAAAAATTGGCACTTAGGAGTGTGGCTTTTCAAAGGGCCCAGCCATGTGTGTAAGTGGCGATATGCACACAAGTGCCAGGTCCTGAGAAAGGGGAGGGGCAGGGCGGGATGGAGGCCGGCTGGGACAGAGGCCATTAGCTGCTGTCCCGGGGAAGCGCCCGTCGGCTGACTGCAATCTACTTCTGCTCCAGGGGAGCACTAAGTAGTAGAGATGTGCATTCGTTTTTGCCAAATTGGAAAATTGCAACGAAATTGTCCAATTCGGCATGTTTCAGGGAGCCCGAAAAAAATCAGGATTTTCCCATTTTTTCGCAAAAATTCGTTTTTCCGATTTGTGCGCACTAACGGGAGTCAGTGCGCACTAACTCCCCATTAGTGCGCGCTAACGGGAGTTAGCGCGTACTGACAAAAACTAACAAAAAGTAACAAAATCTAACGGTTTTTGTTAGTGCGCACTAACAGGAGTTAGTGCGCGCTAACAGGAGTTAGTGCGCGCTAACAGGGAGTTCTCTCCCAGCCCGCTCCTTAATTGGAGTGGACTGGGAGGGAACTGGGGAAGGGCCGATTTGCAAAAATTTAGCCCCCCGTGCACTCCACCCGCACACGGATTGTAAAATCCGGCGCACATGTGCGCGCAGCCAACAGATTTTATAACATGCATGCGCCGGCGAGTGCATGTTTATAAAATCAGCATGTCCATGTGTGCGCGTGCCGGGAACCGCGCAGACATGGACGCGCGCGCATCTTTTAAAACCTACCCCATAATGCTTTTACTACAATTGCTCTTAAATTAATACAATGCACACTTTTACTCCATAACAAATCCAGCAATGCATATGACTAACACTCTCTCCTTAATACTCCCGACATCAGGGTGCCATACGTTTCGCCATCTCTTGGCTTCCTCAGGGGAAATTTTATTAATGTTAGATATGTTTCTCCTCCGTTCTGTTGCTAATCTTCCCAGCTGTATGATTGCACACCTGACATCCACTTGCTTTTTAATGCTTGGAAAGTGAACACTTCTCTTCACCAAATTTCAAATCGCATGTGCCACTGTCGTTTCCATTCATACAACCATAAGTTGTCAACCATATTCTATAACACAACAATGAGAACTACATTTATTTTACACCCTTTCTTATCAATAGTGAACATTCGTACATATACATTGCTGGATTTGTTAAGGAGTAAAAGTGTGCATTGTATTATTTTAAGAGCAATTATTGAAAAAAGCATTATTTGTATTGCTTGCAACTCTATGAAAATATGAGTGTAATTTTATGGTGTGTGAGTGGGATGTGGATGTGGTAGCATGAATGACTGAGCGCATATTCTTTTAGAGGAGATAAATATAAGATATTGTCATTGTAACAATGGATGGCCATTTTTTTAATGGACTGTGGGTATTGGTACTGCACACATTTGTTTACTAAATGAATTATTGTTAGTTATATTAATAAAATATTGGCAAGATATAATACAGATTCCCTATTTATTTGTTATGTTTATAGGGGTAAGGAATGATTATATTCCTTCAGTAGTATAGTTGACCAATTGGTTAAAATTTTTATATAAGTCAGTTCATTCCTCCGTTCCTTTTTTGTCACTTTTTAAATGTTGTTTCCATTTATTTTGGTACTTTATGAGTGTAACTTCAAATCTGCCTGCATAGACTTGTACTTATGCATGTTTTTATAAAATTACCCTCATTGGAGGTAATTTTCAAAAGGATTTATGTGTGTGTGAACAGGTTAAAAAAATATTAATTAAAAGTTATCCATGCTGCAGAATGCAGTGCTGGGCAGGGCTTGGCAGAGACAGCATGCTGCTCTTTTGTTTTGGTACTGTCTCTACCCCAGTATCAGCTGTTTAAAGCTGAGAGAGCAAACTGAGCTGCTGGTTAGTGTCAGGTTAGTAGCCCAGCAACAATGATATAGCCTGGACTCTTAAAGGAGCCAAGTTTTATCAGCACTGCAGGGGCAGGCACAAAAGTAAAAACAAAAGAGATTAATGTAAAACAAAACTTAGAAAGAGTAAAATAAAGACAAAAGAGGGGAAGGATAAGCAGCAGAGGGCACTTGCCAAGCTTCTGCAGCAGTGACAAGCTACCACAGCCCCCTCCCTGGGAGTGATAGAGACACATCAGAGCACAGAGCTCATCGGGGACAGCAGCAAGGGATGCTGGGATAGCCTCTGCTGCTCGGCTATAGGAGAGAGGGTCCTGGAGAGTAAGATGAATCCTGGTATGCAAATCCATGTAGCTCCCGGCAAAAATAGTTTAAAAATAAATGTTTAGACTAAAAAGGAAAGTGACTAGCCTCTAAAACCCTGTTTGGGGACAATGCAGCTATTTTTAAAATATAAGGAAAATTAAATAGAAATGGCTGACACTTCTGCCCTGTCACTGGGACTGCTGAAAGTGGCCATTCCAAGGAAAGTAAAGATTTTGGCACTACCTTATCGTGACATCAGTGGAGCAAGGATTTGCTTTAAGAAAAAGAGATTTTCCACATGGGGAATTAAGCAGAAGGTAGAAGAATTTAGCAGAGGGAAGGACACCTGGTGGTCAGCTCTGCCAAGCCCAAACAAAATGTTTGTGGTGAAGCAAGTCTGCACCCTAAGGGGAACAGCCAGAAACCAGTAACCCTGATGTTACTGAGTTCCCCGGTCCCTGAGGGATTTGAAAGAAAAAGAGAAAGAAAGAAAAAGAAGATTTGATTCCACATCCCAGAGAGATTCCTGTACCTTGAAGGTAAAAAAGGGACAGAGTAGTTAATAGTAGAAGCAATTGAAAAGGAACATGGTAATTGTTTTTTGCCTGTTCCAATTAGAGTGCAGTAGGATTTTGTTTTGTGTGTATAGTAACTGCTGTTCCCCTGAAATTAAAGACAGGGACTTCCTGATTATCATTTATTTTCTTTAGCTAGATAAAAGTTTCACCAAGCGGCTGGGACACCCTCAGCAGAAAGATTTTTAGCTTGTAGAAAATAACTTTGTGCCAGGGAGGTAGTGTTTGTTTTTGATTTGGTGTACTTAGGAAGTAGGTACCCCTTCTGGAGGTAGACACTGATGGAGGACCGGATGCCAGCAACCTCAGGATCCATCGCCTGGAGGAGACAGTTGCTGTGCCAGAGACCATCGCATCAGAGGTTGCATCACAACTGGCTGAGCTTGGATCCCAGACAAGTGTGCATACACCTACGAAAGGAAATCATACATTAGATCTGGTCAGACTGTCAAGCTAGCAAAATCGAATTGTGCTCAATAGGAAAGTAACACAATGGGACAGAAAACACTGAAAGTGGACAGTAAAAACAAAAGGGAAAAAAAGATATATATCATAAGGCATGGGATCTTCTTGGTGTTTGGGTAATTGCTGGGTTCTTGTGGCCTGGTTTGGCCACTGTTGGAAACAGGATGCTGGGCTTGATGGACCCTTGGTCTGACCCAGCATGGCATTTTCTTATGTTCTTATGGCGGACTCTTGGTTTTTAGAAGAGCCTGGAAAAACAGAAAAAGTAACCCAAAAGCCTTAATTTCTTATGATACAGATCTGAAGGTTAAACAAAGTACAGTGAAGACCAACACACAAAAGAATAAAAGTAATACTTATCTGACTTGGAGTTGAATCCAGCTGAAAATTCTTGGAAACAAAAAATAGAATTGTTAATATTGCTTTTGCACTGCTACCAGAAAAGAGAGATTTGGAAAGTATTTACAATTTCTAATTGTTGTATACTTGTCTATGGTTGACAAAAGTTTTCAAGAAGTATTCTTCCAAAGATACATGCCACAGAACTTGAATACTTGTTTTGTTTACTACAAAATTGCTTCTAATCTTTTTCGTTTTGGTAAAAAAAAACAAAAAAAACCCGAACTTATCAAACTTGTTTATCAGCAATTGTTTATTTCCAAGGTACTTCAGGTAATATCCTTCCTCAGGATGGGTTATCCTAGATTTCTCCTTCCTTCCCCTCCCTGCCCTAGGAGACTTTGCTGGGTGGGTTCTAGACCCCATTCCTGTACAGGAGACCCAGTCGGGAAGAGGCATCGAATAGCCAACCCTATGAGGTTCCACCTTGCAACACAGCAACTTTTAGCACCCACCAGCCTCAGCCACAACAACAAGAGAAGGTTTTTTGCCACAGGGGGGTTCTGTGTAGATGCATAAAAGTAGTATATATCATAGCGATTTTCAAAAGCCTATTTACGTGCTTGGGGGTAATTTTCAAAAGGATTTACATGCTTAAAACTGGGTTTTACACTTGTAAATGCACTTTACAGATATAAGTGGGCTTTTGAAAATTGTTACAATTTATGCTATTGAATTGCTAATAGGTTATATCCAGGTTAAGTGCACTTAAATGGGTAAATGGCTTTTGAAAATTGCTACAATAATATGTTGCACTTACACGCATAACTCCTTTGAAAATTACTTCCTTAAAGTGCACTTATGTATTTAAAACCCTTTCACAATGGAATAGCATATATCATAGCAATTTTTAAAAGCCATCTTACATGCATATGGGTGAATTTTCCAAGGAGTTATGCATCTAAATGTAACATACTGTAGGCCCCCAGCAGGCGACATGGGGAAAAACCTGCCACCAATAGCTGGAGGTGGGCTGCAACAGAAGACCCCAATAGCCCACGTACAATACGACCAGATGGGGAAATGACCCAGGCACCCCTGATTCAATGCTATTAATACCCCTATTCCTGAGCAGAGTGACACAGGATAAAACAGCACACACTGTAACACGCTTACATTGTTTTTACTTTTATCTGGTAGAGAAAGCCATAAAGGTAATGATGAAACAGCACACCCAAGGGGAAATGAAAACAGCAATAAACAGAAAATAGAATAAATACAGATGAATGAAACAATATCAGGATAGTACTTTCAGTGAGCAGAAACAGAATGGAATCTTAGAAACATAGAAATGACGGCAGAAGAAGACCAAACGTCCCATCCAGTCTGCCCAGCAAGTTTCGCACTTTTTTTTTTTTTATGCTTATCTGTTTCTCTTGGCTCTTAGAATTATACCCAGCTTGCAAGATGAACAGTTATAATGTCGTTATAACTGTTATAGGCACACAACATTAGACATAGAGGTAAATTTGGCGCTGGTGCACTAAGGGGGTGTTCCAACCTGCCCAACACAGTCCCCAGTCCTGGTTGTGTATACATAACACACAAAAATCATGGCAGTGATGTGGGACCCCAAACTTTCATAAGGAAAAGTGAAAAAACCCCACACTGATCTAAAAATGCTGTAGTGCAGAGCCGGTGCAAGGGTCTGTAGCGCACGAGGCAGACCAATGTAGCACCATCACCCCAAACTCCCCCCGAGTTGAATGTGCTCTCTGACAGTGCTAGATATATAGCATTAGGGTCACCCTCTTATAGTTCTCTCTCTGCTCTGGATCAGGATTTAGATTTATTACTTATCTCAACCTGGTCCAGTGAGCACGGTCAACAGACTCAAGTTATACAGCTGCAGCCCCAGTGGAACTCCTCTGGCTGCAGCCAACCTCTCCTGGAAATGATAAGGGCAGACAAGGAGGAGCTTTTCTCTCTGTCTCAGTGCAATCCTTCATCTAGAACACTCTTCTCCCTATGGTTTGTGTTTCTGGTTTGCACAAACCTCAGTGCGTTCCCTTCTTTCAGTCTCACAACGCCCCCCGGAACTCAGTCCCCTGCCTCCATAGTAATAATAAAAACAAAAGCCAGAAGCCCACGCATTTCCAGCTAGCTCCTTCCTGATTGGACACAAGATTCCTGCTCCCGCCCCCTGGGCAATCTGGATGCTCCTCATTGGTCCATTGTGCTTCCTCTATCAGCTGCTCGGATGTCATCAGGAAGGGAGGGGAGAAAGCTTCCTAGAGCAATGAAACTCATCCATAACACGCACAGACAGTTCTTTGCAGTTTCCTTTGTTTTTCTTCCTATTTATTTCAGTAGGGGGCTGCAGTAGTTGTGCGGGTCTATATTACATGTGACTTGGAGACAGCACAACAGTTCAGAGTCACTCAAAAGTATTTGTAGTGTTCATACCAGATCATGGAGCAGGAGGAGCTTTTCTCTATGTCTCAGTGAAATCCCTCATCTAGCATACTCTTCTTCTATCATAACAATTTGCAAAAGCCATTTACCTGCATTAAGTGCACATTAGGGTAGATTTTAAAATCAGCGCGCGCGGCCTATATGTGCGTGTGCTACATTTGTGCAATGTTCTCTGAACCTAGCTTGCTTGATGTTACCCAGGTAGAGAGAACATCAAGCTAGGTTCAGAGAACATTGCACAAATCTCATCTTTGAGTGAGTTTCCTCACTCTGATGGTCATCAAATCTTCACAAGGGAGCACTGTTCAGTTCTTACGTCTCAATTTGAATGTCAAAGTGGCCTCTAACTCCTACCCCTCACCTCAAGTTACTAGGGGGGCCTCCCATAGAGATATAAATACCTATCTAGTGTTGGGGCATTATGGCTGGGTTCTCTCTCTTTCTCCCTCCCTCCTCAGTGGCTCTGATAGTAAACATGGTCCCTTTTTCTATCGCATGCGTTATTTAGTGCATTTTGATAAATCCAGGCCTAAATCTGGTTGGCCAAATAGCAATCTTAAATCTAGATAGCCAATTTTTGTTTGGTTGGATTTAGGGATTATTTTCAGCCCAAGAACCCACAACCTCTCTCTTCCTGAAGCCACAGCGTTTGAGCTCCCTCTCCCTCCAACCTCCTGAAAACAGCCGCTCCAACCACCTTCCGGCCTGAGTTTTATAAAATTGCTGCCAAGGCCCCCCTCCTAATCACCCCTCCTGCCAAAGCTTCTAAAATACCCCTCCCACCCAATGTTATTAGGCAGGAGCGAGGGGTGTGGGGGGTGGAAAGCAGGAGATCAGTGCATTGAAGAGCATGCGAGGACAGCCATACTCAGTCTGTACAGCAAAAATAAAAGGGAAAGATCTTTCCTCCATGGAGGATCACTAGTGAGATGTGGAGTTGGTTGGTACTTTCCAGCTTCTGACCTGACTCCTATTTGCCCTGCTTTTCTTCCATGTAGCAGGGAACTACAGGGGATCCTTCTCCTGATCAGGATTAATGGTGTCTGTTGTGTGGGCCGAGGGTGTATAAGGCAGAGGCTTAGGATGGAGCTGGCATGGGACACTCTCTTCTGCAGGTAGGGAGGGAGAGCAAGGGTAAAACAAGGAAAGGGGGAAGGGGACTGAATGACTGGATTTCTCTGGCTGTATAGCAAACAAGTTTTATTAGCAAGAACAGCGATAAAATGCAGACAGCCATAAGCTATGTTGATGACAAAGCTGAACATTTCTTTTCTATACAAGATGTTTTTATATGCACTAAAGATACAGCTATTCCTGAGATGGCAGTATGTTCCCTGTCCTTCAATCAAGAATGTCTGTTCAAGAAAAACTGTCAGATAAGTATTCTGTAAGTACTTTAAGGTGTTAAGTATTAACCCAAAATATGAACAGTAGGTTCAAGAATTTAATGCTTTGTATTCGCTGTCCTTTTGCAGGTTCCTGCTGCCAAAAAGGTAAGTCTCTTTTACTATAAGATTGTAGCTGTGTCTTGTTATTTGTGTTTTCCTTTATTAAACCTTGTCTACTCCGAGTTGTCTTGTAGCTGTCTCTTTCTTTGTCTGTGTACGTGTACACTCTTTGTTTGAGCCTGGGTCTTTCCTGCGAGTTGGTCTAGCTACACTGTAGGCTGTGGTGCAAATATACTTAGCTCAATGTCTCTGGCTTGGTTTCTTTGTAGATGGTTCCTGTATCTTGATCTTGTATTGTGGTTCTCTCCAGGTCCTGCAAACAATGCAGATGCTGGATTGATGATTTGTAGACCTTCTTTCTTTTTTCTTCAATGTGTTACCTATGCCTTAATTAAATAAAATGGGAAGGGACTCACCACACTCTCCACGACAGTCTTCTGAAGGTGTACTTAAAAGCATTGTTAACTCAGTGTGGTCCTATTACTATTACTACTTAACATTTCTATAATGCTACACGACAAACACAGCACTGTACAAACATACAAAAACAAAAAACAAGACCGATGCCTTGGAAGGAAAATGTATTCAATATAACAATACCCGTCCAACTCTGGCCGAGTTTCGCCCTTTGGGCTGCATCAGGGGCTCTAAAAAATACACTAAATATTTACTTTAATACTAATATAAGACAACCCAATATAAATAAGATAAAATAAATAAAATCAGAATAAAATTTTTTATTTTTATTTTTTTTTTATATACCGAGGTTCTTATAGAGACTACAAATCACTCCGGTTTACATATAACGATAAACTGCCCAACAGAGATAAGGGGCTTTACATAGAACAGTGGCACATATGGAACAATATAACTGGATGACAATTTAACATAATGATAATAAATAATATAGTATAGTTTAACATTGTAATTAATAAAATTATGTAATATAATCTGTATAATTTAACTATTTAACTTGGATATAGTGACATATTAACCATGCCAGATATAAATAATAAGATAAAATGAATTTTTGAACTTAGAAATTGTAGTCCAGTTGCAGAGGAAGATATAAATAATAAGATTAATTTTTAGAACTCAAAGATTGTTGTCCAGTTGCAGAGACCTGAAGTTACATCTACATATACATATACAAAGTTACATCTACATATACAAAGTTACATCTACATATACAAAGATAATTAAACAAAGGAGACAACATGTCAAGTGTTAAATTTAAGAACAGAGAAAATCAACTTCAACAATATATATAATTTTTTTTTTAAATGTAAGGGCAAATGTTACCTTGAAATTGAATAATTTATAGAGTATGTACTTGGGCACAATGTGTAGTATTCAAAATGTCAAATAAAAAATGAGGAAAACACATGAGTTATGTGTTAGATACTGAATGGACCAACAGAACAATGTTGTCAAATTGAAAAATAAAATTACCTGATTATTTATGATGTAAATATGGAAATGACTTTAGGATCATATATTGGTAAGTAGTCCTATAAAATGGACAGATCATAAAACATTTTTTTATTTATGTTCATACAGTTTTACAGAACCCTTTGATAGTAAAAGTCAAAGGGGAACATGCCTTATGTAGTATATATCTAGTTGATGATTTATGACTCACTTTTAGAATGTGAAAACTCATCTTATTCAGACAGTTCTCATAGGTTATCAAAACATGTATGTATGTTCTATTCAATGACAATATCTAATTCTTGTCAATCAAAATAGATATAAACAGATACCTCAGAAAGTATTCCTATCCACCGTTTGAATAGGACGGAGTGCTGCTGTCTTTCTGTCCACGGTTTGTATAAGATGGAGTGGTGCAGTTGTGCTGCACACAACAGCACATTTCACCGAAAAAACTGTCATAAAAATATAACTGATGTAACTTAAGAAACAAAATACCCAGAGATGATATTGGTATATATAGTAACTGCTTACTGTTATGGCACAAAAGAAACTTACAGATTAACGACTATAGAGACCATCGACTCAAGCATATACTAACTGTTTCATGTCTCGGGTTTGCAACAATACCCAGTTCAAAAACAAAACATGAGGAATCTTACAGATTACAGACTGCAGAGACAAGCAACTCAAACAAAGCACATCTAGAGTTTCATTATATCTGCAACGTACCAGTCATAACATTGGTTTAAAACTGATGCTCAATACTGTTTCTGAAACTTACGTTCAGTGCCGTTTCTTTTATGTATATTGGAAATATTAAAAAGCTGGGATTTATAAATTAAAACGCGCTAGTTGTAAATATGCTTTAGTACTTTATACCGTCTTTGTTAACAAATGATTAAGTCTATGTACTGTGCCCTGCGGTTTAAACTAATGTCTACATCTACCCGAAGCTCAATTCGACACTGCTCCATCATGCATTATTTCAGATCAATCATTTAAATGGTGATTCATACGTACAGAATTATTTTAAGTGACCAACATACCTTCAACTTCCTCCAAAAACTTAAGCACAATATAATCCAATCAATAACAGGAAATAAACGCGGCATGCAGAGGGGATCCCTCTTATGTACAAACGTTTCAAAAAGCACGCGAAAAAATATGACGTCACATCCTCCCTACTATCTGTCAATCATGTGGCGGGCCGTTCGAATAAACTATGCAACACCCGTTCAGTCTTGGAATTCAGTAGAAATAGTGGTAGTGTGGATTGAACCTGATCTTGATACTAAAAATAAAATATAATAGTCTATGGAGAATAAAATATAAAATATAAAAACAATATAATTTATGGTGTATTGAAATGGTGATAATAAGTGATGACTAAAAAAATTTTTTTTGATGACTAAAAATTTCTGATAATTTTTGAAGTTATAATATGTGTGATCTGTCCCCAACATCTATAGAATGTACAATTGTAAAAACATTGTATATGAGGGTATATTGAAATTACCTAATATATAAAATAATTGTGCCCTTAAAACATTCTAAAATGCTAAAAATAGACTGGATCGTTTGAAAATTATAAAAATACTGTAAAGTCAATGTCTTGGATCAAACCGGCTGGAGACATTGTGTTAAATTTAAAAAGTAATCTTTGCTCTGTTCTTAAAAGTATCCTGCCCAAGTCACCTCCTCTCCATGACAATTTAGGTTTGCACAGTACACAGAATTTGTAATCTTCAAATTTATGGTCAGCGACCACAGAATGTTCAACCAAAGGTTTACCCTCTACTATTCTTTCATTGCACTTTTATGCTCCACAGCACTGTACAAACATACAAAAAGACAACAGAGCTTACAATCTAATAAGAGAAAAACACAGGACAAGAGACTTGGAGTATTTCATAAAGCAAGACAATAGTTTAAAAAAAGAAAGTTAGTTAACAGGACTAAAAGCAGACAGACAGGCCTAAGATTTAAAAGTGGTTTCAAGAAGTTGGGTCTTTAGATGGGATTTAAACATGACGAGAGAGGGAGCATGACGCACCAGTTATTCCAAGCTCACGGCACAGCCAGGTGGAAAGCATGGAGTCTGGAATTGGCAGTAGAGGAGAAGGGCACAGATAGGAGTGATTTATCCGACAAGTGGAGTGCACGAGGGGTGTAGAGAAAGAAAAGAGAGGAGAGGTAGTGAGGTGCTGCAGAGTGAAGGCATTTGTAGGTGAGAAAGAGGAGCTTGAACTGTATGTGGGAGCAGACAGGGAGCCGATGCAGTGACTTCAGAAGAGGGGTTATGTGAGCATGTCGACTTTGGCGAAAGATAAGCCTTGCAGCTGAATTTAGGACAGATCGGAGTGGAGAGAGATGGCTTGCCGGAGACCTGTGAGGAGAAGGTTGCAATTGTCTAAACAGGACTAAGTGGGGCTAAGCGGGTCTTGAAGACTTGTTGGTACTGTATTTCTAGCTAAAGGATAAGCACATTTTCCCTATTATCTGTGTATGGGGAGAATAAAAAGATGGCTAGCGTCTTTTACATCAGTTAAACTGACTGTAGCGTTCACAGGGCCAGATTTTGTAACCTATGCGTGGGCACAGATTTGTGCGCGCAACCCGGCGCGCACAAATCTACGCATGATTTTATAACATGCGCACGCAGCCGCGTGCATGTTATAAAATCCAGGGTTGGCATACGCAAGGGGGTGCACACTTGTGCACCTTGTGTGCGCCGAGCCCTAGGGGAGCCCCAATGGCTTTCCTCGTTCCCTCGGAGCGGCCTCGGAGGGAACTGTCCTTCCGCCCCCAGCTGGTTTTATGCTCGTAGGGGGGTTACGTGCGCCGAGTCTATTTTGCATAGGCCCAGCGACGCGCGCAAAGCCCCGGGACGCACGTATGTACCAGGGCTTGAAAAAAGGGGCAGGGCGGGGGTGGTCCGGGTTGGGGGCGTGGCCAGAGGCCTCTGTAGGGCCACTAGGTCGGAGGATCACGTGCTGGCACTCGGCCGGCGTGCGCAACCTATGCCTGCCCAGAGGCAGGTGCAACTTGTAAAACAAAGGTTGGGGGGGTTTTAGGTAGGGCTGAGGGGTGGGTTAAGTAGGGGAAGGGAGGGGAAGGTGAGGGGGCGGAAGGAAAGTTCCATCCAAGGCCGCTCGGAGGGAATGGGGAAAGCCATCAGGGCTCCCCTAGGGCTCGGCGCGCACATGTTATAAAATCGGGCCTACATTTGTGCGCGCCGGGTTGCGCGCACAAATGTACACCCACGTGTACGTCTTAAAATCCGGCCCTTATTGTTTTGTAGTATCTTCTTTTTGACACCAGAGCAGGTCCTGTGGAATGACAGGAGCAATGCTTTTGCCTCTGTTCTGTTCCAGCTGTTTTTCCTTTTTTGCTTTCTTTTTCTCTTTGATGCTGTTTCTTTCTCTCTATTACTTTCTTTTTCAACTGTGGCATTCCTTTCTCCAGCCTGCTTCAGCTGCTGCCTTGCTTCTCAGATGCTACCTTCTTTCTGGCAAAAGCATTTAAAGCCAGACTCTTTTTTTTTTTTGACCTGGGGTACCCATCCTCTGCTGATAGTTACAGAGAAAATAGTACTCAGGGGTCCTTGGGGGTAACGTTTACCATTACAAAAACTTTCCTTTTTTTTCCTGCTTACAATCGCCATCAGGAATGATAATTTTTGGTACAGTCTAGATCACTGAAATAACTTTCAGTAACCTAAATTAAACTGAAGCACTGCAGGAAATAGGCTATCCTTCCAATGGTCTCTTCATTGAATTTTCTGATGTGGAAAATACCTCGTGGAATTTCTAATTACTTGGCAAGCTGCGAAGCCTGAATCTCAGCAAGGAAGTCACAGTGAAATCCTGAATTGGATTCTTGCTTAGACTGGATTCCCAGCACAGAGGCTTTCCCTGGCTACATAAAAACACCAAACCAGCCTTGCACAAGTGATGGGGGCTAGTACTGGTCACCCTAACTGTCAATCTGCTCCAAGCATCTGTTTTTAAACTATTTTTCCCAGGGGCTACATGGACTTGCTTACTGGGATTCATTTTTCTCTCTAGGGCCCTCTTTCCTACAGCCAAGCAGCAGAAGCTAACCCAGCATCCCTTGCTACAATCCTTGCTGTGTTCTATGCTCTGATGTGCCTCTATCACTCCCTGGTGTGTGTGTGTGGGGGGGGGGGGTAATAGCTTGTCACATAGGGACTGTGGTAGCTTGTCACTGCTCCAGGAGCTTGGTAAGTGCCCTCTGCTGCTTGACCTTTCCCTCTTGCCTTTATTTGACTCTGTCTTAGCTTTGATTTCTTTTATTTTACTTTTGTGCCTGCCCCTGTGTGCTGATATAAACTGGCCCCTCTGAGTCCAGGCTATGACATCATTGTTTCTGGGCTGTTAGTAAAACTAAACCAGCAGCTCCATTTGATCTCTTGGTTTTAACAGCTGATACTGGAGGAGAGACAGTACCCCCCCAAAAAAAAGAGCAGCATGCTGTCTCTGCCTAGCCATGCTCAGCATTGCTTTTTTGCAGCACAGGTAACTTTTATTTAATAATAATTTTTTAATCTGTTCATGGTCAACTGGCATGCAATACCTAACAGTAAGATTGGGACACATACGACAGGAGTGGAGGAGTAGCCTAGTGGTTAGAGCAGCAGGCTGTGAAGCAGGAGACCGGGCTTCACGTCCCAGTGTTGCACCTTGGACGAGTCACTATGGCCTCAGGTACAAATTTAGATTATAAGCCCTCTGGGGATAGGGAAGTACCTGAT
This sequence comes from Rhinatrema bivittatum, assembly GCF_901001135.1. Lineage (NCBI taxonomy): Eukaryota > Metazoa > Chordata > Amphibia > Gymnophiona > Rhinatrematidae > Rhinatrema > Rhinatrema bivittatum. The sequence continues at coordinate 26,477,381 of NC_042619.1, forward strand.
GTACAAAAAGCAGAATCTAAATAAACAGGCAATTCCTATAACAGCAACGTTTTGGGGAGAGTACTTTAAGACCACACTAGAGGAATCCAACAGTTGAAGCAACTTTTTAATGCTCCAAATGCAGGCTTGAGACTAGGGTGAGTGAATATCTTGGTCTTGCACTTCCTCTCTGCTGGAATTCTTGGGAAAACTGAAGGAATGAAGAGCCAGGGTTAACATCTACATCTTGAATTACATAGGAAGAGGGAATAGCATGGTCAAATCCTGGAGATGAGCCTTAACCATTGCCAGTTGGGATGCAGCTAATTTGGCTGCTAGCATTGTTGGTGTTGCAGTGGTCCGACTGACCCTGAGTGTTAGTGATAGGTAGGTAGGTAGGCGCCCTTGTCATAGGGTGGCTCTCACTACGCAGGTTCCCATTGCTGTGTTTTGGGGCTGGCATATGTGAAGGGATCCCTGGAATGTGTGGAATGAGTTGGGATAAAGGAGGAGTGCTTACCCAGCAGACAGCCTCTGTTGTACTGGCCCTCCTCAAACTGGTAGAAGAAGGTCAGGATAAGGTAATCATGGCCAGACCCTGAGGAGCTGGCAGTCACATTCAGAATATTCATGTGCATATCCCATACCACCTGCGCATAGGGACGGTAACTTTCAAACCAGCACGTGTACGTCGGCCTGTGCCCAGGGAGGTGGCTATTTTATATCTTGCATGTGTATATGCGCACATTTTATAAAATAGCCTGGCTGCACGCACGTGTGCCACATTTTATGTGGGCGCATGCAGTTGTCGCTTCTGCCACGTAAATCAGGGTGTTTTAAAAAGGGTGCATGCCGATGCTATTCCCAGTTTTACCAGTTCATCCCCCATTCACCCAGTTAAAAGATAGGTCTTCCAGACTCACAAGTTTAATGGCCTTAACTCCACCCAGTAACCCCAAACCCTAAAACCCTGAATTTTCTGCCTATTTTTCTTTATTTTTTAACTTACACATCATCCATAACAGAAGTAAAATTATGCAGCAGGGAGCCTCAATGTACGCCAGATCGCGTAAATATTTATGCCCACATCTCAGGTTCATGCCTCAAAATGCCCATGCCCCACCTAGCCCTCACGCATGCCCCGCCCCCTTTTGAAAACGTCCTAGATCTGCTCGCTCCAGGAGATATGTACATATCTTGGCAGCTTATAAAATCTGCAAAGTGCGCGCAAGCCCAACATATTCGTGCATCCCCTAATTATTGCGCATGGCGGGCTTTTCAGATTCACTTTTTAGGTAATTACAGTACTTTCTGTTATGAAAGAACCCTTCTTTGTCATATGGTAGCATCAGCATGGCAACGTATGCAGCTGATTGCACCCATCACATTAGGTGCGCTGGCTATGGTAATGGAATCCTTTATGAGCTCCTATCCTGGCAGTCTTTGCTTAGGACATGTTTTTTAATTCCTGTCTTGTCTTTGCGTACTTGTAGTACCTGGTGGAAAAAATCTGGAGAAGGTAGGTTGGACCATTCTTCCAAATACAGCTTTGCAAAGACCCAGAGGCATGAAAATGTAATGAGCTCAGGAGTTTGACAAGCCCAGCAATGGTTTGAGGCCTGACTGCATGAGGATCAAAGATATAATGGCCTCTGAGGTCAAGCAGTATCTGCGGATTGCTTCAGCCTCAAGGAGGCTCAGCAGGGTGGTTCTGGAACTAAAACTTCAAGAACATGGCCGCCTTCTTACTTTCCCCTGCTATCGCTCTTCCCCAGGCCTGTTGTTCTTTCCTCTCTCTCTGCCCTTCCTCCTCTCCTCCTTCTGCTTTCCTTCTCCTTCTTCTCTTCTTTCTCCTCCTCCTCTCCATGATGCCGCAGTAGCTAAAATGCTCCCAATTTCCCCAAAGCTTGCCCTCAATGTGTGCAATGAGCGTCTTACGAGTGGTTGGCAGTGAGTGATACATTTTTGGCCATAACATATGGTCCCTAATTAGTGTGTGGTTTACTGAATGCTGTTATAATTTGTGTGAACGCATTATACCTCCATTTGCATCTCATTATCTTCCTTAGCATGCATCACACCACTAAGGCTTATCATTAGCTCTCTTAGGGCCTGATTTTCAGAAGCATTTACACATTAAAAACTGAGTTTTACATGTGTAGATGCACTTTACCCATTAAAGTGGACCTCTGAAAATTGCTACAATATATGCCATTGACTTGTCAACAGGTTTTACCCACGATAAGTGCACTTAGCGTGGGTAAATGGGCTTTGAAAATTGCATGCATAACCCCTTTGAAAATTCACCTGTAAAATATTAGCTGGCATGTTATTTACTGGGCACACTAACCTGGTTTAGCACGCATGATAACTGTTAGCAACCTCTAGTGAATTTGTACCTTTATTGTTTATCATCAGATATGCAAAAATGTGGCATGTTTTGCATTGGAAGGGAACAGAGGCATAGAGTGCAACACCCCCTTAAGCCTCCGAGTGCCATGGCTATATTAATTAGTGGGCCACTAGCATGATTTGATTGTAGTGCTAGGTTTTGAGCTTCTATCAGTTAAAGTTTGTGAGGTATGGGCACCACTGATGCCCTTGGGGCATTGAAGAAGAAGTATGACTATTGCTGGAGCCACAGGCACCAGCTTCATGGGCATCTGAGAGTGCTCAGTACCTGATCTACCTCCAGCATCTCAATTCTCTCTTTTCCTCTCAGCTGCCATGGGACTTGGAAATTGAAGAGGTGATGGTGAGAGCTAGATCTGGCATTGGGGGTGGTCAAGCACCCACAGCACCCCTGGAGCTGGTGCCTGTGGCTGGAGAAACATATTAAAACCACAGCTGGGCACCCACAGCAATCCTGAAAGGTCCATCCTTGAAAGGAACTTCCCTTCCAGCCCTCAGGGTACCAGAATCAATGTCATTCGCTGCAATGAAATAAAACCCCCAAATTTAAAATAATAGGATTAAAAATCTTCAGCTCTCCATACCTAGGATCTTTGGATTTCCAGTTATGGATTAGGGGAGGGAGACTTCACAATCTTTATCTTCTCTCTCCCCTGAACACACACACATGCTGTCACACACAAAGGCTCTCGCTCACTCACATATATGCTGTCTCATCCACAGGCTCTCTCACTGCCCCCTCCCACACACACACAGTCTCTTTTGCTCTCACATATACACATAGAAATGTGGGCAGAAAAGGACCAAAGAGTAGCTGCCGCACCGTACAGATCACCCCCTATACTTATCAGTTTCCCAGACCGTAAAACTCAGGGCCCTTGTTTATTGCTATTTGAGTCCAATTCCCCGTTACCTCTTGCCATTAAAGTATAGAGCAATGTTGGAGTTCCATCAAAATTATCCAGCTTATTGGTTAGGGTTAGTAACAGCTGCATCTGCAAGTTACCCTCATGCTCATTTGTTTCCCCAAATCGTAAAAGTCAGGGTCCTTGCTGGTTGCTGTCTGAATTCAGTTCCCCCTTTCCCCCTTGTTCTCTCATACATACACAGTCTCTCACATATACACAGGCTCTGTTGCTCTTTCATACATATGCAGGCTCTCTCGCACACATGCAGGCTCTCACAAACACACAGGCAGGCTCTCACAAACACACATGCAGGCTCTCACAAACACACATGCAGGTTGCCTCATACATACACGCAGGTGCTCTCTCATACAGATACCCAGGCTCACTCTTTTTCATGCACACGCCCAGGCTCTCTCTCTCATACACACACAGAGCTTTCAGGCCTCCCCCTTGCTTCTGGCCTTGTCTTTGGTCACTGTGGGATGGCAGTGCTGCTTCTTAAAGCCAGATGGGAGGTGGAAGATGGCCACTGCTACCCGCTGCTCCTGCAAGATGGGGGTGGGTGGAAGGGAGAGGGCCTGAGCTGTGCAAGCCTCTCTTCAGGCTGCGGCAGTATGGACTCTACCACGACCACGCAGTTTTCTCTTTGGGCTGCAGCCCCGCTGACCTTTTCTTCGGGCCAGGAAGCTTAAAAAACAAACAAACAGGTGAACAGCACCACCATCCCACCGGGGGATGCCCGATCCCCCGATAGGCCAATCTGCCCCTGCAGGGAGTGCATGCAACGAGTCAACTTAAATCAAATTCTCACCCCTTTACAGACCTTAAGAAATCAAGTGGATACTGGTGCCAAGAGACATCACCTTACCCAAGCTTATAAACTTTGTGGCAGAGCTATCACGAGGGTAGAAAGGAATCGTTCGTTTGATGTCAATATGGGACCATATCCAGGACAGAGGTTCCCAAACCTGTCCTGGGGGACCCCCAGCAGGTCAGGTTTTCAGGATATCCGCAATGACTATGCATGAGGTAGATTTCCATGCACTCCAAACCACTGGTCCAGGAGATGTCAATGCATCGTTGTTACGCGATTGCTTGCACTGGCAATTCTTTCTCTTTTTTATCACTGTCTCACATAATATTCTTCCTGTTAAAGAGCAGTAAATGCTGACATAGTTTTATTTCCTTCTTCCTTCGGCGAGTATGGATTTCAAAGTCAACTGCAATGGTCCATTTCGAAGGGAATTTTATTTCTGTGGGGGCAACTCGCCTGATGGCCACTGATGATGGTTTCAGCTGTGCCTGGTGGACCTGTTGTTTCAGCCTGGACGTCTCCCACCGCTCGCATTTCAGGATTACCTCAGTGCCGCCTACCCAGCCTACCTCGCAGCTTTTCATCACCCAGATGTAGAATAACAGCCATGAGAAAGAGTGGGGGGAAAAAAAAAAGTCGCAGAATGTAAAATACATCGTGCACTAGTGGATCTGGGATGGCTCAGAGCAGCAAAGCCTAAGGCAAGTTCTGCACTGACGCACCATCGAAAATCAGAGCAAAATGTTTTGCCCTGATGTTTGCATTTCTACAAGATTTTTAAAATGCCAATGTTGTGCTTGCAGCTGATGCCCTGCTCGCGGTACTGTACCTGCGGTAAATCAGATATGAGTTTGCAGAGGGAAGATTGTCAGCAGGGAAGGGGGAGAGCAAAGGGAAGGGAATCGAGGGTGGAGAAAGAAGAGATCCTGGATCAGATAGGGAGGGCCAGGAGAGGGCGGGTGGAACCATTCTCACGCCCCTCCTCCTGATGCTGATTGGATTTAATTAATTACTTTTTCAGATGCAAGCTCAAGATGAGTTTCAACTCAGGTGCAGTTTAAGTTCATTCAATTGCCTTTCTATAATGAAAACCAAAGTGATGTACCAAATAAAAAAATGCACACATAATAAAGTAATTGAAAAAAACAAACAACAACTTCTAACACACAGGCTGATACAGAAAAATGCGCGGGAGAGCCGGCGAGCGCCCGCTCTCCCGACGAGCGCACAGGCCACTCTTCTGGGCACGCGATTCAGAAAGCCCAGGTATGTAAATTAGGGCCCGCGGTAAAAGGAGGCGCTAGGGACACCAGCGTGTCCCTAGCGCCTCCTTTTTGACAGAAGCAGCGGCTGTCAGCAGATTTGTCAGCCGACGCTCAATTTTACCGGCGTCAGTTCTCGAACCCGCTGACAGCCACAGGTTCGGAAAACGGACGCCGGCTAAATTGAGCGTCCGTCTTCCTACCCGCGGGCAGATTTTTTGATTTTTTTTTAATTTTGGGGCCTCCAATTTAATATCGCTATGATATTAAGTCGGAGAGTGTACAGAAAAGCAGTTTTTTCTGCTTTTCTGTACACTTTCCCTGTGCCAGCCGAAATTAACGCCAGCCTTTTGCATTTGCATATTGCGGGCGCTATTAGTTTCGGGGGGGGGGGGGGGGGGGGTTGGCCGCACGTTTTCGACGCGCTATTACAGTATCGGCCTGACATTGTAATAACAACTAATAAAAAAAAAACAATAAAATCAAGTCTTCCTAATAAAATAAACCTGATAACAGGAATACATCTGGCCAAACCAAAAAAAAAATAGCACAACCAGGTGAAACTCTATTTAAAGACCTGCTGAAAAAGCCAAGGCTTAAAACCTGAGGGAGTTATTTGCTAAAAGGTGAATTTTAAAAGCCTAGCACAAGCCAAAACCGGGAGATACGCGCACAAGTCGGGCCAGGGTGCACCAAGCAGATTTTAAAAGGTGCCCGCGTTTGCATGTATCCCCCGCTACCCGCACAAAAATTATTTTCTAAGAAAGGGGGCAGGACGTAGACATAGTCTGGGCAGGCCATGGGTGTTCCTGGATTTCTCACTGAAACCAGCGTGTAAATACTTACGTGCACAAGTGTGTGCCAGAGTCCCCCTGCCTTGTAACTTTACTTCTGCTGTGGATGGTGTGCAAGTCAAAAAATAAAAAAAACCTAGGCCCGTCAGTAGTGTTTTAAGGGTCAGGGCCAACAGGGAGGAAGAGAGGCTATTAAACCTGGGTGAGGTTTGAGAGTCTTATCCCTTGCCTGGGTGAACTGAGAACAAACTGGGAAAACTGGTAATTGTGTCAGTGCGCGTGCCTACTAAAATCCCCCCACTTACACGGTAGATGCGGCATTTGCGTGTATAGGCGCATGCCCACTTAAAATTGCGCACACATATGAGCACGTTCAACCTATTTTATAACATGCGCACATATATGCATGTATGTTATAAAATGGCCATATCCCTGGGTGCAAGCTGGCAAACACGCACACACGTGCGCCCGTGCAGCTGTTTAAAAGTTACCGTCTCTAGGGTTTTCTCCATTTTGTTTATACGGGAAAAATACTTAGTAAATATGCTGTAGGGCCCTAAGTTTGTACCTATGGATCTACAGAGTCAAAAAATCAGTTTTGGTTCTGTAAAGGGGGGTAAATAAAATTTAAATAAATACCTGCCCACTTGTTCCTGAGGCCATGGGAGCCTGGGGAGCTCCCGGCAGCCAGAGAGAGCCTAGAAGTGCTGTGATGAGTTTTTAAATAGATAAATGCCACTCAGTACAGCTGGTGCCACACTGCAGCAGCAGCGCTGGGAATGCTGCCTCTGCCAACGTAAGCCAGCAGACAGTGTCAGGGCTGTGATCAAAGTACCGGCATGATTACAGTGCAGACCAAGGGGTCCTCACAGACATGGAACAGTGATGTCAGCGAGAGGCTACCTACACAGAGCCTGTAGGAAAATTAAAGTTTAAAAGGTGATTAAAACCTGTCAGAAACTGGGGTTTGGTGGTGGTGATCACCAGGTGAGATCATATAAATATGGATTTAACCCTTAATTTTGAGAAAAAATATTTATTATGTAAGCTAAAAATATAATTAGCTGTAAAATTGTTTAAAAAGCTAATATGGTCATGAACATATGGAGGACTACTGTTACATTTATTTGGAAACTAACCTGAAAGTTTGGTGTGATTTTGACTTGTGCAAGTGGAGTTTTCATATTGGTTTCATAATTCCAGCTCTCAGAAAGGAAAAGAAAGAAAACTCTTTGCCATCCCATAGACAGTGCCATGGTAACATCCTAACAATGCTAGCCCATCCCAGAGTCTATGCAAGGCAGCTGGGTGATTAGGTCTGCGTAATAACACCAAGCTGAGGCAAAGCTTCAGAAAGATTTAAGAAATAATTTGCCTTTAAAGAATGTTTTGAACATACTTAAAATTCTTTTGAAAGCTGTGTTTCTCAGTCAAGGTATTTTAAAAGGTTCCTTGGTGGATGCGAAGGTTTGTTAAAGTAGATGAGAACTATTTCTTGAGAGACTTCAGAGGAGTAAGGATCTCTTCTGAGGATTTTTTAGAACACACGTGGAGACTGCTGAGAGAGCTGGCTGGAGCCTGAGGTAGAGAAAGTTGGGTGTTAGAAGCTGTAAGGAGAGCCATGCAGACTGAGGCAGAGATGAGTGCCTAGAGGCTGCAGGGAGAGCTACTGTGCTGGACATCTGAAGCAGGGTTGTGTGTTGCAGTCTGAGACAGAGAAAACCCATGCAGTCTGACAAAGGGCTGTGTGCTATAGGCTGTTGGCAGAGCTGTTGTGACAGTGTGTGAAAATGATGCTTATTGTAATTCCAATCCTTTTCTGAGGTAAGAAATTAGTTAAAATTAAGGATAACTTTCTATAGCTGGTCCACAGTATTTTTTACCAGCTTTGATAGATAATTGGATGTGAGAAAAGTGGATGATTTATGGTCTGATTCTGAGCTGATTTAATGGAAGTGCATACTGCCTCAGAACGAAAACCTTTCATTGAATACCACAGACTTTAGATTGTGAACACTCCACCTGTAGATAAAGGTACTATAGTGTTTAATCACAGGACCTATAAATAAAGGTATCACTGTGTTGTTTCCTTAGAGGAAAAAAAAATTCTTTGATATAACTTGTAATATAGAAGTCCTACAACTTGTTCCTGTCTTTATTAGCAAATAAGTGTGGAAAGTGAGTGATTGAATATTTTCTTTACTTTGTGAGTTCTCTCAAAGCAAGCATCCTTAGACCTGGTTGAAATAATTATATTTTTATTTTTATTAGAAAGCACTCCAGTGTCATTTACACATACACTTGCTAGTAACATTATAGACTGCAGAAGACTGGCGGTGTGAAGCAGTCAGTCTTTATTATTGATTTGATTTGAGATAGCATAGTAGGTGAACCACTGTATCCTGAGACTTCGTGGTCAAGAGTGGTAGATCAGGTCCAGTCTGCGCCATCAAGCAGCGTGAGCTATTCCTCGATCACAAGCCACCAAAGCTTCACATCATTCCTGGCTCAGCGCTCTCTACCCAGCGTTCACAAGCAGCGCTCTCAAAAATTATTACCCATCAATCAATGATAAGTGCGCACCAACGAACTGTGACACAATTTTGGTAAAATGCACTAGTGCAAAACACATGCACATACAAGAGATCAAAGTCATTGAGTTAAAACAGGTTAAAGATAAAATTTGTTAATACTTACCTGGAGAATTCCAGAATTGCCTAAAGAGCATGAAATATCAAGTTAACACACAGAATTAGATTTCTTGAATTAAAGTTGAAATTCAACATTTGTTCTCATTAAGAAGTAACTAATTGAGAAAATCCTTATCTGATAGTATCTTGGTAAGAAGAAATTCTTGTACAGAAACCGATTTCTATTCCAAACCTTGATAAGAATTAGAGTGAGAGTCACATATGAAAAATTGTTTTGTGCACCAGAAGTAAATTATTTCTCATTGAAATTATTGTCATTATTGAAAGATTTGTTTGTTCAGTAATTACACTTGTTTCTAGAGGTGAAGAACCTAGAAAATTATCCATTTGCCAGCAAAATAAAATCCTTTAATTTTATTATAAAAGTGCCTCTGAAATCATTTTTATATTTTGATTTATTTTCTTGTGAAGATGCTCTGGGTGTGCAAACTATCTTCATACCATCTTTAAAAGCAGAAACCCCAATTGCCTTACCATCTGGCTACACACGTGGGCAGTGCCTGAGAAAGTTTAGTGCCCAAGGGTGTTTATAGTTCATTCATTCGTTTCGTAGGTCATAGCCATTCATCAGGCTTATCTAAAAAAAATAATTGTCATTTCTTTATCTAGTTTGTTTTTTTATGATACATTGAAGTCAAAGGGGGAAGCAATCCAAGGGCCCATTTGACTTCACAGTAAAAAAAAAAAGCTGGGGCCTATCACCCAAGGTGGGGTCCCATTGCCTAGGCTCAATGCTGGGCCCAGTCCGAGGCTGCGTCCCATCACTGAGTCCAAGGTCTAGACCCAAGCCTGATACTGGGACCAGTTTGAGGACAGATCCCATCACCGAGTCCTAGGCCTAAGCCTACATTCAAAGCCAGGGCCTTGCCTGAGGCTGATTCCCATCACTGAGATTCAGGCCTAAGCCTAGACCTGACACCAGGGCTTGGCCTGAGGCCAGGATCCATCACTGAGGCCCAGGCCCAAGCCTAATGCTGGGGCCCAGTCCCAACACCGAGGTCCAGTACTAGACCTAGGTCAAACACTAGGTCCCAGCCCAAAACCAGTTCTTGACACTGTGTCCCAGGCCTAGGCCCGACCCGATGCTGGAGCCCAGCCTGAGATCTGTCCCATCACTGAGTCCCAGGTCTAGGCCTAGACCTGATGCTGGAGCCTGGCCTGAAGCCAGATCTCATCATTGAGATCCAGGCCTAAGGTTGTGGTCCATTTTTGAGGCCCAAGATTAGGCCTAGGCTCATAGGACTAGGACCAGGTCTTCTGCCATCATCTTCTTTCAATGAAAAATTATGCTGTCTGCCTGAAGGATGCACTGCAGTGATCCACTGTGGTGCCTTCCTCCCAAACAGAAGGCTCCAGTTTGATATATGACCATACATGCCATACATTTCTGTAATTTGCTTTGAGATCAAAGCTGGCAAAAAGTGGAATATGAACGATTTGTTAATAAATTTATTTATTTATTCCTTTAATTTATTCCTTTAATTATTCAAGATATTTATTCACGCTTTAAACATTCCTTACATTTATCCACGTCCTGTTGACGAGTTGTTATTATTATTGTCTATGTAATATTTAATTTGTATTATTTATATGTTATATGTTATATGTTACTCATATGTTAAGAAACGCTGTTTAATGTAAGGCCTTTATTGCGACAGTTTTGTTCTATGTAAACCGACCTGATTCGATACTTGTATTGAGAATGTCGGTATATAAAAATCCGAAATAAAATAAAATAAATAAACACTATCAAATTGGCTCCATCTACTCAGTAGGAAGGTGCGGCAGTGACACCACGATGGCGCATCCTTTGGATGGACAGCATCAGTCTTGCCCGACAGAACAAGAAAGGCGATGGCAGAAGGCCTGGTCCTGGACCTCCAGGCTTAGTTCTAGGAGTAGGCCTGGAACTCAACAACAGGACTTAGCCTCAGCCTGGGCCCCAGCGTTGGGCCAGGCCCTGGGCGTCGGCAATGAGACATGTCAAGGCAACAAGACCCAGGCTCAGCCCCAGCGTCCAGACTAGGCCCAGGCCTGGGCCTCAGCAACGGCATCTGGCCTCAAGCTGGGCCCTGGTATCAGGCCTTGGCCTAGGGCAAGGCCTTGATGATGAACCAAGGTCTCAGCGATGGGACCAAGCCGAGGAATGCTGCTGCTAGAGACCCTTTTTTTTTTTTTTTTTTTTTTTTTTAATATACAAATACAAAAATACTCAAAATTTTTCAGGCTTCTTTATCAGAGGCTATTTTCAGTTTGCTCCATTTGTAATGAACTGAAAATAGCCTCATTTGTTGTGTTTTGCACATTTTTATGGGAACCCTTGGTCTCCCACTAAATGGCCCTAGATCCTTGCCTGGTAGGTAACAGCTAGGAGGGACAGACCATTCCTTGAAGCACTTCCCCCCCTGAGGCTGTCGGTGATGGTCTAGCCCTTTTCTCCTTGTCCAGAAGAGGGAGGGCGGGTCCTGAGTCAGTGTGGTCACTTGAGTTTGGGTTTTGATGAGTTAGGAGCTGCTTTGTTCCTGTTCTGGGTTTGGATTGGGAGATTGTTCGTTTTCCAGTGCACCCCTTGCCTGGTAGGGGCTTATCCCTTCCTTGGAGTAGAGAGGACTTTAGCAAGAGGTTTTATCTCAGGTTTGGTTGTGCCCGTGTGAATCCTGTTCCTGCTGGTGAGGCAAACCCCGTAACCGAAGGACAGGAGGGAGGAGACCTGAAAATACCTTTCCAGCCCGTGAAAAGACTAAAGAGACTTCTCCCCCACTGGTGAAGTTTGGATTTTTGAGCGTTGCATTTTAGTGAGAAGGTTTTTTTGTATCACCTCTCCCTACTGTGTGGCTGGGCTGTGAAAGCCCTGCTGGTATCCAGAAAAAAGACCTTTTCCCCTAAGAGGTCAAGTACAGAAGGAGTCCAGAAGAGAAGAGTTCAAGATTAAATTAGAGACCCCAAGTGGATCTGCACCCCAGGGGAACGCAGGACACAAGCTGGGAACATCTGGGACTCTGCTGGATGGCAGGTACAAGAATCTTTTCGGGATTTAGGGGACTTGCCTTAATAGCTTTCCCTTCCGGATTGGGACCCTTGCCCCACAGACAAGAAAAGGGGGTGAGCTGCTCCCAGAAAGTAGGTCCTAAGACACCTGGCACAGAGTGAAGAAGAGAAAGTTTCCCCAAGTATGAGTCAGATTGAACACAGATGTGAAAAAGCAAATAACATAGTGATTGGACATTATTTTAATTATGCTGAATCAAAATAAAATTCTTTTGAACACCCATTCCGTGTTCTGCTTGTTCCAAGATAAGGGACAGTAACACACCTAAGGGAGGGTTCCCATTCACCGTATGGGCCTTAAAGGTTAAGCCATTCCCCCATAGAAAGAATCCACTCCTTGGGACTTGGTAAAATTAGGGAAGATAGCCTCAAGAGAAATTATTTTGTGTGCCCTCTGGACTACCATAATATCCGGGGAAAGGGTTGTATTTGTTTGAAACAAATGTACATCCTTATTGGTACCTGAGGCGATGGAGGAAGAAGTGACTTGCCCAAGGTCACAATGAGTTTCAGTGGGAAAAACTAGGAGGCCAATTATCCATTTCTCACACTGGTCCCTTCTCTCACTCACTCACTCAGATATCCCACCTCCCCTTCAATCCTCTCGCTCACTCTCACCCCATCCCCATTTCTATCCCCTCACGCCCTTCACCCCACACTCCTTTTACTCTCTCTCCACCCCAATTCTGAGCCAGCCGTGCCTTGGACCACATCCTTCTGTGTTGCCAGGAGCTAGAATGTTCCGATTTGAACCATGCAGCGTGTTGAAGGGTGAGGACATGAGATAGTGAGGGCTGCTTTCACTTCTGATTTGACCTAGCCTCTAGTCTCCTGGAACAATTCTGCAGGAAATAGAGAATTCCATAGCAAGGTTTGGATTTTGGGGCTTCTACTGCAGGATTGTAGATGACCTGGCTATATCCCTTGATTTACTTTCCATGCAGATAATTTCACACTGCTAGCTGCTCCTTGAAATGCTCCACCAAGGATCCCAACAGCCGAGGATCTTCCTCACTCCCAACTCCTCTAAGCCTACAGACCTGCAGGTCAGGCTCTTCACTTCACTGTACCAGGCTGGCACTTAACGTCTGACTTGACTAGTCAGAGATGTTCCTTTGTCCTCTGACTCACAGTGACTTACTATGTTCATCTCCAGACCACTCAGAGAGAAGCCTCAGTAACCTCTCTTTCTTCTGTCAGAGTTCCTCTCCCGCTGATCCCCTGAGCCAGGAGGCTCACTCTGTGGAGATTTTTATCTATGCCCTGGTATTCTTTCCACAATTTAAAATAAACAAAGATGAATCAGTTGCCGTACAATGCTTCCAAATTTATTTTAAATGTAGTATTACACAGGAAAAATATTACATTGGGGAAGACCACACTTCGAGCAAACTCTCAATTCATACAATCAAACTTATAATACTTTCTAGAATACAGAGTCCGCAGTACATATTTTAGATCATGATCAATTAACAGGTCCTAATTAGAATGATCTACATTCATCTTTAAGCATAGCACATTTTGTTATATCTATTTTCTACCAAACATAATTATCCTTTATCTTGACCATGGAGCCAAAACGTCTAACCATACAGTTTTGAGCAAGTTTGTTTATATATATTTTATTCTCATTATAATCTAAAATAGTAGCTTCTATCTTTGTTCATAGCGAGCATAGTAAAAATCTGTAAAGAATATTATAAGCTAAATTGGTCTATATTGGACTGTGAGATACAATAGAACTTTTGATCTCGTCACCTCCTTCCCAGCTCTGATGGCGTCTGCTCTCTCAACCTCTACATGTTTATTCTCTCTCTCTGGCTCACTTTTTCCTTGGGTAGGGGTGCATGATGCATGGACCAAACCATTATTATCCATGATTTAGGGTCTGTAATAAATGCCTAATTGGTCTATATAGTATTCTTAAAATCTGAAGAAAAGCAACTTTGGAGAAAATGATTATTTCTTGATCTGAAGCTCCTTTTCCCGCATGTAAGTGCATTTTTCCATCCTTGATAGCTGGAACTTTTGGCCATGCTGCCATAGCTTCAGGGATCAACAGCATTTGGTCAGAGGAAGGTTATGATACAAGGACAGGTTGATTCAGCCCTGTTTTACCTCACACTGCATGCAGGAAATTTGCACTTCTGCTTTTTTTTAGGGAACACAGTAGGGAAATCATACTGCAACTAAAAGTCCACACATGTATATCCAAGACTGGATCATCCTGTCCTAGAAAAATGGAGCCAGATGGCAACTTTATAGAGATAGCCTAAGAAATAAAAATCAAATAGCAGCATTCCAGCAAGATTTTCTTTCTGTGAATCCCAGTTTTTAAAAAATCACCTAATTCTTCAGCAAGAAAAGTCTGGAAGAGTTTCATGTTACTTAGGAAAATGTAAAATTGTAAGTAGGGCTTCTGATTTTAAATGTCTATAAATTGTAAATGTCGGTGTTTATTTTCCAGGGGTTCTTCAGGGGTACTAAAAATCGGTGTTTAGTGATGTTTTTGTGGTGTGGATTCGATTGTTGGGTAACTTTTCTAGTTGAATCAAATGCATACATTTGTTCGGCTGACGAGTTGTTAGCCTGGAAAAGACACCAAAACAAAGCACAGGATCCAAGGCAGGGAAAGGAAGGGTGAGAGAACACTAGGGGAAATGGTGCTTTTCTGGTGTTTATCTAATAAAACACCTATTTTATTATTTTTTTGCATTGGGGGTGTTTTATCAGATAAAACCCAAAATCAGACACCATAATTATAAGGCCTTCTCAGTGCCAGATTCAGACATAGGCATATGCCTAAGGTACCAAACTCTGAAGAAGACTCACAAACTAAGACTTGCCCTGCTACTCTCTGACTTCCAGTGGGTAAAACCCTCCACCTCTGGTCTTCTGCCTATGGGCACCATAATCTTAAATCTATCAAGACTGACGTGGCTAGTGATTCTGTTAGGTAAATGAAAGAACATCACCACTTCCCCTCTCTCGTTTCCCATTCCGTACAGTTCTCTGAATTATGCAAATTCCCATCCACCATCTTCTGCACTGTATCCTGGGGCCATTTTCTTCCTCTGCCTTTTTTTTTATGGCTTGGCTTTATCTCATGGCCAGAGCGCTGAGTGTTTACTGGAAATATTTCAAACAATAATACACGCATAGCACTTATTAGCAATTTAATCTGACCTAGCAAAAAAAAAAGTCAGCGAGCAAAAGCAGACTGCTGCAACCTCCTTGTGCCAGATTATTAACTAGCTAGAACAAATTCCCACAGATAAACACCTCAGCATGCCTCAGCTTTGCAAAGCTTTCCACAATTTTCTTTAAGTTTGATTTTGCTCTCCTTTTAAAAAGTGTTTTAACACTCTCCCGAGAGTTTGCGATATGCTTTACATTGACCCATGCCCTCGCCATGCACCCGGGGAATTGGGGAATGGCAGTGTGCACCGCGCCCTGCCATGGTGGCCCTTACATGTATCGCCATATCATCTATGAACTGGGGGAACGCAAGACACTACAATTGGTCACGGTGCAAAATCAATTCAAAATAAACTGGGCAAGCGTTTTTGGGGTTTTTTTTAAAGAAGAAAATGGTATTGGAAAAATCGCTAATCCAGTGATTCTGAATCCATCGCCATATTTAAGGTCAGGAAAGAATTTTCTTCATTACTGTATAATTGCCTAGAGATACGTGCTTTTTTGTTTTCTTTTATTTTGCCCATCCCTGGATTACCACATAGAGCTGGAAGACAATCAGATGAATGGACACCATGCACCTCTTGTCTTCTTTCGACCTAAATCTTCTATGTGACTATTTATTTATTTATTTATTTGTTTGTTTATCGAGTTTTATATACCATCATTTGATTTCGCCATCATAACGGTTTACAAGTTTCGATCGGAGAAAGAAAATTCAAATGGGAAGTACAAAATCATGATTATAGTTAGGTAAGCGTACGAGTGGGGATGGGTACAGGGACAGTCAGGTGAAAGTAAAGTCAGGTAGAGGTACAGAGTGAAGTAACATTAAGGTTGCAGATAACAATTAAGTGGAGTAGTTATGTTTACAGTTAGCAAAATTAAGTGATCTGGTAGTTATATTGTCTGAGGGATGTGGACATGTTTATGCCTGGTTAGGAGGTTTGTTGTGATGGGGCTGTTGGGTTGACCTTGGGTTCCTTTGTATGCTTTGGTGAACAGCCAGGTTTTTAGATATTTCTTAAATGCTTTTAGGTTGGGTTGCATCCTTAGTTCGGTTGGAAGTGTGTTCCATATTTTGGGGCTGGCGAGGGAGAATGCTCTTTCTCGAATTGTTGTGAGTTGTGCTGTGCGGATAGAGGGAATTTTCAGGAGGCCTTTGTTGTTTGATCTTAGGTTTTGTTGAGGATTGTGAAGGCTGATGTTTATGGCTGCCGGTTTGATTGCTCATTATGTATTAGTTTGTGTGTGATGGTCAGTGTCTTGTATTCAATTCGGAATTTTATTGGGAGGCAGTGTAGGGATATAAGCATAGGTGTTATATGTTCTTGTTTTTTTGTGCCTGTTAGGATTCTGGCAGCTGTGTTTTGTAGGATTTGGAGTGGTCTGATGTTGGAGAATGGTAGTCCAAGTAGTAGGGAGTTACAGTAGTCGATGTTGGAGAATGTGAGTAGTTGAAGTATAGTTCTGAAGTCTTCTGATGTTAGAAGTGGCTTTAGATGTCTTAGGGGTAGATCTTTAAAAAATACGTGATCGCGTACTTTTGTTCACGCACCAGGCGCGAACAAAAGTACGCTGGATTTTATAAGATACGCGCGTAGCCGCGCGTATCTTATAAAATCCAGGGTCGGCACGCGCAAGGGGGTGCACATTTGTGCAACCTGCGCGCCGAGCCCAGCGCATGCTGCCTGTTCCCTCCGAGGCCGCTCTGATTTCGGAGCGGCCTCGGAGGGAACTTTCTTTCGCCCTCCCCCCACCTTCCCCTCCCTTCCCCTACCTAACCCACCCCCCCGGGCCCTATCTAAACCCCCCCTACCTTTGTCGGCAAAGTTACGCCTGTTCAAAGCAGGCGTAATTTTGCGCGCATTGGCCGGCAGCCCTGCTCCGTCCTCCGGTCCCGGGGGCTGGTCCGGAGGCCTCGACCACGCCCTCGGGCTGGCGCCACGCCCCCGGGCCCGTCCCCAAAACGCTGCGTCATTTCGGGAATGCCCCCGGACATGCCCCTCCCACCCCTTTTCGAAAGCCCCGGGACTTACGCGCATCCCGGGGCTTTAGGCGCGCCGGCACGATGGCCCTGTGCGCGTAAATCCAGAAGGATTTATGCACGCGGGCCTTTTAAAATCCGCCCCATAGTGTAAGTAAGTTGTGAAATCCCTCCTTAATTTTAGTTGTTATGTGATTCTTGAAGGATAGTTTGTTGTCGATGATGACTCCTAGGTTGCGTATATGTGTGACTGGGGAAATAGGTGCCATTTGATTCTTGAGCAAGATGGGTGTTGGTGGTGCGGGGCTGGGTTTCCGTTCCATGATTATTATTTTGATTTTTTCGATGTTTATTATGAGTTTCATGCGGGTTAGTAGTTGTTTGATTGTAGATAGGTATGTGGCTGTTTTTTGTAGGTTTCTTCCAGTGAATTTTGAATTGGTATAAGTAATTGTATGTCGTCGGCGTAGAGGAAGTGGGTCAGGTCGAGTTGATTTAGGAGATGACATAATGGCAGTAAAGTATATGTTGAAGAATGTTGCGGATAGGGCAGAACCTTGGGGCACTCCTGTGTTTAGTTCTATTTTTTTGGATAAGGTATTGTTGATTGTTGCTTGGTAGCTTCTGTTAGATAACTATGATGAGAACCATCGTAGGGTTGAGTCAGATAGTCCTATTTCTTTGAGGCGGTCCAGGAAGATAGTGTGGTTTACCGTGTCGAATGCTGCTGATAGGTCTAATAGGATGAGTAGGTATTTTTGTCCATTGTCAAAGCCTCCGAGTATGGTGTCGTTCAGTGAGAGTAGCAGTGTTTCAGTGCTGCATTTTTTTCTGAAGCCAAATTGCATCGGCTATAGGATATTTTTCTTTTCTAGGTGGTCAGTGAGTTTCGAGTGAGCAACTTTTTCTACTAGACTGTAGAGATTAGCTAATCATAAAATAAAAAAACAAACAAACACTTGTTTTGATATTTTTCTTCTTATAACAAATTAGTACGATACATACTGTACCTAGCTTGTGGAACTCAGACATGAGAAGAATTTATTGTCTTGTAGGCGCCAGGTTAAAACTTGGCTGTTTACTCAGGCTTTTACTGTCTAAGGCAAACTGTACCAGTTTTTATTTCTGAGTTCATTTCAGAAGTATGGATGGATTTGATAGTTTTAAGGGGATGTGTCTTCATTTTATTGATAAGGTTATTATAATTATTGTTGTTAATTTATTGCTGGTTTGTTTTTTTTTAAGTGTTTTGTCATTTGGTTTAGGTCCCACTTTTAAAACTTCCTGCGACTGTTTAACTTGGTATCCGGCCACTTTGAATATCCCATGGAAAAGCCCATGTACAAATTCATAAAATAAAATAAATAAAATAAAAATTCTAAGCAAACGGGAGACTAATTGATAGCATATCCAGCCTGTTCTCAACTAAGCACATTTTAAAGCCTATAATTATTGCACCAGAGCAGGGGAACAAAAGGGTCCTTTAAATTTATTACTGAGTAAACATCTGCTCAATAGCTGGCAAGTCCCATTTTCATGATATGTTGGCTTTTTTAAGTGCTCATAACTGCCCCATATATGTTAACCTTAAGATCTGTCAAAAAAAAACCCCCCCCAGCAAAGTGGCACCTTTATGAGCACCAGGAACATTCATCAGACTAATACAAATATTTGTATCCAGTTACTTTGTTGCTTTGGCTTTTCAAAAAAATGTTACTCTTGGTGAGCATCACGCTACCCGCGCTGTGTTGGCAGCCCTGAGGGAGCCTGTCTGGGATATTGAGACTGGCATTGCTGCAAGGTAACTCATGATAAAACCTTGGTTGGAACATTTTATTGGGACCTACGTTACAATAGCGCCTAAGGCTGTGACAGTGGTGTCACTGTGCATGTAAGGCCCCTTTGCTTTAGTGTTATTAAGTCCATTGCCTTGAACCAGCTGGGAGAGGCTGTGATTCGGTCCGGTCAGGGAGGGTGCACTAGGATCCCGGAGAGTTTCCGGAGCCTTCTTTTCCTGGAGGGTTGAGAGAGAGCCGCCGGGAGTAAGGATGCCTGGCACCTCAACCCCCCCCCCCCCCCCCCCCCCCCCCCCCCCCGGTCTTTCCAGCAGGATCCATCTGAATGTTGGTATAACCGAGGTGCCAGTGTGCAAGTTTTTGTGGGACAAGGGAAGCAGTTTCGGCACGGTGGCCAGTGAGCGGCAGACTTCTGGAACCATCCATGTGGGGCTGGGTTCAGATGAAACTATTTCTGCCCTAAAGGTCCAACTCAGAACTCTCTGCAAAGCCCTGGTTCTGAGGAGTGAGGAGAGAGAAGTTTGTCCAGTAAGAAGAGAAAGATGTGGGGTTTTTTTCTCACTGTTGTAAATACTTGAAACTGTTCTATCTCAGCAGTAAATGCAAACGACTGGGAATGCCAGCCCGGTGTGTGTGTGTGTGTGTCGTGACTTTTTACAGCCACTCTGTGTTCCTTGCAATCTAGGGTCTATTTCAACAGTCACAAGATATTTTAAATGGGACTCATGCAGCTCCCCTCACCTCCCCCCCCCCCCCCCCCACCACACACGCACACTCTCCTGTAATCAGGACAGAGGGTGGTTTCACATAGATACCACTCTGAAAATCTCAGGCACCAAAGATTTAGATGTCCTGCCTCTTCTGGGGATCCTTCCAATTGTAAACCAAGGGATCAATTCATCCATTTTGAGGTCAGGAAGTGATTAATTATTCTGTCCAGTCAGCGAATAAAAGGTGGGGCAGAAACTAAGGGGGAGGTTGAACATGAGCAAACAGAGCAACAATAAGCATGATGGGGCAATTTTCAAACTGCATTGGGGCAAAATGTGTTGCCTTTGTGTCACATTTTAGAGAGAAAGCTGTATTTTCGATATGGTGTGATAAGGGTGCTCCTATGTACTGGGCGTGGAGAAACAGCCTACATGCATCAATGCAACTGGAAAATGTAAATACTACGTGGTCTTTTAAATCTAAATTGCAATTTGGGAAAAATATCTGCAATTGCTTTCTCCTACAGCGGGAAGTCTGGTGCTTAATTACCCTTAGATGATCTGACCCCTATAGTACACATGTGCTTGCTATTGATCTGGGGAGTTTTTTGGACCCTTTGACTGCCAGTCATGTGCTTTAAGTGGCTGACAGAATTCTAGGCGATGCGAGGGATTGGGGAGCTTTGCTGGTTTGGTTCATGGAGATGGCTGATATGTTTCAGATGTGATAACCATGTATCTTTGTTATTCCAATGTTTGTTAGCTTTTGGCACATAAAGGGGTAGGAGGGGACTTTTTAAGGGGGAAAAAACTATGGGGTAGATTTTCAAACCAGTGCGCGGGTGTATATGTGAGTGTGCTACCCGGCGCGCACACATATATATGCCCGATTTTATAACTTCCGCGTGCAGGCGTGCGCAAGTTATAAAATCAGGGGTCGGCGCGTGCAAGGAGGTGCACACTAGTGCAGCTTGCGGCGCCAACGCACGCAAGCTTCGCCCGTTCCCTCCCCCTAACCTTCCCGCCCCTTCCCCTAACCTTTCCCCCTCCAGCCCTACTCTAACCCCCCAAAATTCTTATCAAACATTTTGCGCCTGCCTGGACGCAGGCGCAGGTTGCGCACACCAGCAGCCTGCCAGCACGCAATCCTCCAACACAGCAGCAAATGGACGCTGTGTCGGAGGCCTCTGGCCCCGCCCACGCCCGCCCCCAGACCGCCCGGCCACGCCCTGCCCTTAGACCATCACTTTAGTAAAGCCCCGGGACTTACACACGTCCTGGGGCTTTACACGCATCGCCGGGCCTTTTGAAAATAGGCCCAGCGCGCGTAAGGCGATTTACCCGCGTAGAGCTTTTAAAATCCGGCCCTATAAGAGTAATGTGCAATTTTGCTGTTAACCCAGCACTCACCAGAAATGGTGCTTGTATGTATGGTTCAGGCTTAGTCATAATAATAAATAAGATTTTATATGTCGAGAAAGCCCACACATATTTCCACTGTGAAACTTGCCGTGGCCACAAAGTGCCCATGGACATTTGCACCTGTGGTTTTGTGCGGGCAGACTATATTCAGGAAGTTACACGCGTTGCCTTGAAAATACAGTCTACGCACGGTATTTTGGGATCCTGCTCCAAACAACCCCCCTTCCCCTCCAGGTATGGCTCTCATTTTGGAATAATGCATGGACTTTTATCCAAATTGAAGGAGGGCAATTTTCAGAAAACCTATTTACAGGCAGAATTGGTTATTTATCCAGGTAAATGTTTGGAATTATTCCTCAAGAATAAAAAAAAAACCAGGCAAACGCCTCACTCAATATACCAAAAAAATACACTGTGAGGTAAATATTTATTTATTTATTTAACATTTTTCTATACCGACATTCGTACGAGACATCACATCGGTTTCTAGATAACAGCAAATTCAGCCAACAGGGCTTTACATTGTAACTGATATTATAACAGGGGGGGGGGGGGGGGGGGGGAAGGGACGGGGCAGGGCAGTAAGTAACATTGTGTGTATGTGTGTATTGAACACAGCATTGAATGAGTGGTGCCTCCAACTTTAAACATGCTAAGGCATTCCGATGTTTGATAATTTGCATACATAATTTATGCCTCGTTTTTCCAACATAAATCAACTTACATGACACAAATCAATTAAATGACCACTGATGAATCACAAGTGGTGTATTGTTTTATTTTATATCGAGATAATTTTTGTTATGGAATTGTATCACCTACATGTATATAAGGGCATACAGAACAATTCCAACAAGGATAATGTCCAACTTTATTATTAGGAGCAGATGCAATTGGTTCTCGATATTCCAAATATACAAGATGATCTCGTATCTTCTTACCCCAATGTAAAGCAAATAATGGAGGCTGTGCAAAAACTGTGTGTAACTTCAGCACTTTCCAATGGTGACTTATACTTCTTTGTATATAATACATATAAGGGGTATATGGTAATACACAAATTGGACGATCCACCTGATCACATGGAGCTACTTGTAGTAATAATGCCAGATTAGCCAACCGTGCTATTTTATATGCTTTTATAATAACACTTGGTGGATAACCACGTGCTAAAAAGATACTATTCATATCAATGGCCTTGATTCTGAATTCATCTATAGAGGAACACAATCTTCGCAATTGCAGAACTTGCCCAGCTGGTATATTATCTTTTAATTGTTGAGAAGAGCAACTCTGATATGAGAGCAATGAGTTCCTATCAGTAGGTTTGCTGTATATAGAAAACTCAAATTTGTCATCATGCAGTTGAATGGTAATGTCTAAAAAAGGTAATGCTTTTCAACTAATATTATCAGGAAACCGTAAATGTGGATCACATTGACTGAGCCAAATCATAAATTCAGAAAACTAAGGGGCAGATTTTCACAGGGGTACACGCATAAGATACGCGCGTACTCCCCGAAAACCTGCCCCAAGCTCCCCCTGCACGCACCGAGCCTATGTTGCATAGGCTGCTGGCATGCGCTAAGCCCCAGGACGCGCGTAAGTCCTGGGGCTTTCCTGGGGGGGGGGTGTCGGGGGCATGTCGGGGGACATGTTGTGGCCGGCGCATCATCAGGGGTGTTCCGGGGTGGGGCCGCGGCCGTGGTTCCGGCCCGGGGGCATGGCCGCAGCCTCCAGACCAGCCCCCAGACCAGAACATGGTGCGCCGGCAGCCAGCCTGGCAGGCGTAACTTTTGAAATAAAGGTAGGGGGGGGGAATTAGTTAGGGCTGGGGGGGCGTGTTAGTTAGGGGAAGGAAAGGGAAGGTGGGGGGCGCCAGAAAGAGTTTCCTCCGAGGCCGCTCCGATTTCGGAGCGGCCTCGGAGGGAACGAAGGTAGGCTGGTCTATTAAAATCCGGCGTACTCTTGTTTGCACCGGGTGTGCGAACAAAAGTAAGCGCTCTCGTACTTTTTAAAAATCTGCCCCTGAGTGTCATCTCCAATCCACTGCATCAATATGTAATCTATAAATCAATGCCTCAATGTTATATTTCTCTGAAAAGGACAACGTGGTAACCAGATCTTTTCCAAATGACCAACATATAAATTGGCCACATCTGGGGTTATCGATGCTCCCTTAGCCACTCCCTTAATTTGATGATAAAATACTCCATTGAAAATTTTAAAAAATTTTGTTAACACAAAATGCACTTGTTGACAGATAAATGCTGATGGAGTACATACTGCAGTTCACACTCACTAAGTATGTCAACAATGATCTTCTATGCCTCCTTTTGAGGAATATTGTGTAAAGTGCAGCAATATCTACAGTAACAATAGATACATTTTGAAATGGCCCAACAGAAGCCTCTAAATCAGTGATAATATCTGAGGCCTCTCTGATGTAAGAAAGTAATTTTGGTATTAATGGATTTAAAAACTTGCCAACAAATATTGACAATGGCTCTAATAAAGAACCTTTAAGCAAAATAATGGGATGCCCAAGAGGATCATTTAAGGTCTTATGTATCTTAAGAGTAACGTAAATCACAAGGAAAATAGGATGACGTGCAGATCCTTATACCCATCACCGACACTTTACCCAATGCCATGAAAACCTGGGAATCGGCCCTCGCTTCAACCAGCTCCCTGCTCTCTGACAACCACCTTCCACTCAACTCCATGAAAATGGAGCTTTTAGCCATTTCACCCTGCAATATATACCTAAACCTTCCCTCACCCAACACAACTCCTTCCTCCCACATTTTCGCCACGCATGTTCATAGCCTTGGCGTTACCCTAGACAATCAATTTAGCCTGAAAAAGTTCATCAACGCCATCCTAAAAAACTGTAACTTCAAACTCCATACTCTAAAAAGACTCAAACCCCTTCTACATCTCAATGATTTCCGCACTATTCTACAAGCTACCATCCTAACCAAATTAGACTATTGTAATTCCCTCCTCTTAGGCCTCCCAAAAATGCTATCAAACCCCTGCAGATGGTCCAAAATTCCACCGCTCGTATCCTCACTAATGCCCACAGGAATGACCACATTACGCCTGTTCTCAAACATTTGCACTGGCTGCCAATCTCTTCCAGGATACTATACAAGACTCTCAATATCATCCACAAATCCCTACACACCAAAAACATGCCCTGGTTCAATGAACACCTCCAATTTCGCATCCATAGCAGACCCACCAGAACCCAACAGTTGGCAACCCTACACACGCCCTCTCACAAAGCCGCAAAGCTCAAATGCACTGCAGACCGCGCCCTCTCCATAGCAGGTCCTACACTTTGGAACAAAATGCCACCTAGCCTTTGCCAGGAACAATGCCCTAAGAAATTTAAGCAAAACCTCAAGACCTTGCTTTTCAAGCAAGCATTCACTTGACCCTCAACTACCCAATCCCCTTTCGGCCCTCAACTACCCAACCCCCCCTTTGACCTTATCTACCCTTCCCCCCATCCCATCCCCCATCCTTTACCCCGCATCCACCCTCCCATCTCTTCCTTCAGCTTCCACCCCGCATCCACCCTCCCCCCCCTATTTGACCCCCCCCCCCCGGCACTTGTCCCTCCCTCCCTTCCCCCCTTCCCTGTGCCCTCCTTTCTCTTCTCCCCCCTACACAACTTACGCACCTTCCAATTGTAAATACTTTGTAAAAACCTCCTATAGCCTCTTTACTTATATCATGCATCTTTGACCTTATCCTTAGATAATTCCTCCTCTTGTTCTTATCTTCTCGCATTGTATTATTATCCAACGTTATATGTTTATTTTAAAGCCTGTGGCTACATTACTTTTGCTGTAAACCGATTAGATGTTCCAAATGATTATCGGTATATAAAAAATGCTAAATAAAAATAAAATGATCAACTTTTAAAAAATGGAATTCTTTAGATGTTATCCATATATGTTCCGTAGCTGCTTCTAGAGCCTTGTCAATATCTTGTGTGAGCGATACAATGGAATCTTCATTCAATTTTGTATAAAAGGTAGTATCTGACAATTGTCTATTGATCTCCCGTTCATATGCTGTTTTATCCAGTATAACAATAGCACCCCCTTTGTTGGCTGATTTTATTTCAATTGCTGTATTATGTGATAATTCATATAATGCTGACTGTTCTTGTACAGTTAAATTGTGACATACTCAATGTGATGTGGAGGTGAAAAATGTCAGATCTCTTCGAACAAATTCATGGAATGTAGATATAATAGGAACACATGGTCCTGGTGGACATCAATTAGTCTTAGGAGTCACGATGGAAACAGCTGTATCAAATTTTGATGAAGTCTCAAAGAACAACTTTAGTCGTAAACTATGAATAAATTTGAACAATGCTATTTCCATCTGAAAAGGATCAAAATAAACTGTAGGAACAAAGGTCAAACCTTTATCCAAAAGTTGAATTTGTGGGGAAGTAAGCTGATATGATGAAAGGTCAATTATTGGAGATGTCGCTGCCATTGAGACCAAGTATATGGGTGGTCTGATGTTACTCTGTCGGCTAAATATTTGCCTTGTTTCATTGGTCAAAATGTTCCTGGCGTCGTTTATTATTCCTCCCCATGAAGCATTCAGGTCCATTCTGATCCCAACCATAGAATGCATTATCTGACTCACTTCCCTATGCATGAGCCTCATTATCCCTTTTTGGACATGCAAAGTTGCTCAAGGTGAGGGAGTGGGTGCACTCCCCTCAATATACTTTTTGTGGTGAGGACTTGACTTTTCACCCCTTCGCAGAGATGAGGCGTGAAATGTAGGTACAGTTTCTTCCCCAACTACTATTTACAAGTAGCAACTCAGTTCTATAGCTTCAGTCATTGAGGCATTCCAGGAATACACATAAGGGTGTAAAATAATAGCAGTACGCATAATTACCTACAGTCAGAAAGTAAGCCCTGCTTCTGTATGATGGCAAACTGCTTAAAATTCCTATCAGCTAGCTTCTTAAAAGGAAACTCGCTACCAGCGTATCCATTGTCAGGATATCTGGTCCAGAAACTGAGATCTCTCATCCCAGCTCCTGTTTTTCTCAAATGCTCCACTGCCAGCTGTTTGCTTTTTTTACTTTCTTCTTTCAGTTTCCTAATTACTTCCACCTGTCTCCTCAGTCCAGATTTCCTTAAAACTACACCTCCCAACAGGCTTTGCCCAAGAGAGATATCTATTCCTAACTGATTTCTAGAGCTCCCTCGAGTGGCCAGATGCTCACATTTCAGTAAAGACATGTATGCGCTCCCCCCCCACACACACACAGTGATATTGTTCCCTTACAGAAAAAAGATGGAGAAACTCCATGCTTAGGTTGTGATGTTGATGCAACCTGAAGTAAAAAATGCCTGACCACACTTCCATTGCCAAACTTCCTCATTTGCATACTCCGTGAACCATTTATTCACCCCATTGCAAACCATTCAATGGGGGAAACCCCAGCAGGAAAAATAAAAAAAAACAACTTATTACAATTAGAAAAAAAACTGTCAATACCTTAGCAAGCTGCAATGCATGAGGAACTGCTAGCATGCAAGGTCAACGCATTCCAATTGGCAACAAACATCTATTACTCTCGACACATTCTTTATTCTCCATCTTTATCTTACAGCTGCCCTGTCCATTGAGGGACAGCAATTCCAGAACACTGACCAAGCATACTTTTCCCTTCCACATACCTACAATTCTCAACCCCTATATTGCTTTTATGGTATCTACAATGTACAGCCTCCTTCCACATATCAACTCAGAGCTGCAAGTCTAGAAACAGAAATAATTTAATATGATGGCAAGATAAGGCCCACAAGCCCAATTTATTTCCTTTGGCTTTCACGTCTTTGAAATTTAGAACCGTCTCTGTTTATCCCAGGCTTTCTTGAATTCTGCTACTATCCTTGCCTCCACTGTGAGGCCATGCCATAACTCAGTAACATAGTAATGACGGCGGAAATGAACCAAAGGGTCCAGCCAGTCTGCCTAGCAAGCTTCTTATGGTAGTTTTCTGCCGCACCGTGCAGGTTACCCCCCATGTTTCTATTAAGAGTAGTAACTGCTAGGTTACTACTCTTGTCTACTCTCCTTGAACTCTTGTTCTAGAATTTCCTTTCCACTGAGAAAGGTTTGCTTTTTGTTCATTATTTATAAAATTGAGGCATTGAAATGCCTCAATTATCTCCCCCTCCCTCTCTCCTTTCCTCTAGGGTTTACATATTTAGGTCCTTAACTTTCATCTCATAGGGCTTTGGTGCCCCATTTTAGTAGCCTTTCTCTAAACTGCCTCTACTCTATATCCTTTTGGACTTATGGACTCCAGAACTAGGCACAATATTTCAGGTGAGGTCTTCCTAATGAACTGAAAAGGCATTTCTCTGCAAATATTCAAGTCACAGGAATCCTAATGAATTATTTAAAACTAATAAGAGAAAATATTTTTTTTTTTACTCAATTCATAATTAAGCTCTGGAATTCGTTGCCAGAGGATGTGGTGAAAGCTATTAGTGCAGCTGCATTTAAAAAAAACGTTTGGCCAAGTTCCTGGAGGAAAGGTCCATTAACGATTATTAAAGTAGAGTTGCAGAAATCCATTGCTTATTCTTGGGATAAGCAGCTTGGAATCTGTCTACTCCTTGGGATCCTGCCAGGTACTTGTGACCCGGCTTGGCCAGCTTTGGAAAAAGGATACTGGGCTTGATGGACCTTTAGTCGGACCCAGTATGGCAAGTCTTATATTCTTATGCTCTTTGCATTGTTAAACAACTGATTCAGGAGCTAAAGAATCTAAAGCCTGAATTTTCAAAGCCTTGCGTGCAGTAAAATCGGGGGTTACGCATGTGGCCAGGCATTGTGCGCGCCGCGCACATTTTGGAACAGGCCTGGCCACGCGCATAACCCCCGATACGCGCAGAAGTGCCAGGCCTGCTAAAAGGGGGGGGGGGGGGACCGGGGGTGTGGTCTGGGCAAGGAGGGGCAGGGTGAGGGGGGCGGGCTGGGTCAGCACCATTAGACGCTGGGGGATAGATTTAGTTTAGGGGTCGGGGAAGAGGGAGGAAGGATAGGGTTAGGGTTATGGAAGTTCCTTAATTGGAGCGGACTGGGAGGGAACTGGGCAAATGGCTGATCACGTTGCCATGGGTAATTGAAAAATTCCCCCCCTGCGCACATGAATGGGGCACCTGCTTGCACATGCACGCACCGATTATAAAATCGGGCGCATGTGCGAGTGGATATTGTATTTTATAACATGCATGTGGCAACGTGTGCATGTTATAAAATCAGCGTGTCCATGTGTGCGGGCCGGGAACCGTGCACACTTGGATGTGCACGCATGGGTCTTAAAACCGACCCCTAAGTATTAAGGGGCTTAGGCCAATCAACTACCAGTTGCAACCAGTTCTCAATCTTTTCTCATGACAAAATAGCGAGGTTATGGATACACTTTCCCCAAGGGTTTGACTCAATCTAGATTCTAGATTCTAGAATGTAGGGTATGATGAATGAGGGTTGGGGATGTTTTTCACTGGTCTCTTCTTGTAATGATAATATCCAGCTATTGTCTTTAGTGAACAACTCTTCCTATTTCCTGAATCTGTGCCCTCCGATAGTACTGAAAGCAAGCTGGAAAGAGATTGGAGAGGCACTAGCCAAAACTGTCAACTTAGCTTTGATGGAGGATTGTCTAGCAGCACAGTTGAAACAGACGAGTATTTGACCTGTTTTAAAAAAATATTGAATTTTGATCCCACTGATCCGGTTAGTTACCACTCCATATCATCACGTTAAATCAATTACAGGAATTTCTAGATAAGCATGAGCTTTTTTGGATTATCTTTAGTTTGGCGTTTAACCAGGCAATAATATCAAAATTATTATTGTCTAGCCTTGATATGTTCTACAGAGGCTTTGATGGTAGGACAAGATATGTTCTGGGGGTTCTTGACATATCTATAGCATTTGACACCTTGAGCCATGAATTATTAATAGATTGGACAGCAAGCCTAGGTATATATGGCACTGTGTTAAAGTGGTTTAAATATAGCTGGAGGGTCGTAGTCAACAGGTCATGGTCAACAGTATGTCCTCTGCATAGTTTCCACTGAATTCGGGGGGTAACACAAGCCTCTTCAATCCTCTTTAATATCTATCTTAGACTAAATTTGCTTGTTGACTTAGGAATAAAATACCTTTTGTATACTGACAATATACAATTTTTGATACCAGTGGCTACCTCTGTATCAGCAGCACTTACAAAGGTGGCAAACTCTGTCAAGGCTTTAAGGCAATGGATGTTCACAAATGAACTGATACTGAATGTGAACACCACAGAATTAATGATACTAGACAGACCTGTTAGGTCAGATATTCCTCCTCCTTTTCAGGTGCAGCAATGGACTGGTCCCAACCTCTATGCAAGTAAGGAGTATGGGCATTATTTTTGTTCCTTCATTGCCCTTGTGTCTTCTGATGAAAGCCTGATGATTTTCAGTCTGCACTAGAGGCATTAGTGATCTCCAGCCTTGATTATTGCAATGCAGTATTTATTGGTCTGCCAGCACCTGTAGTAAGTCCTGTGCAGCACGTGTACCAGTGGGAGCTTATCGCAATGATCCTAAATCTCCTATTCTAGTCACCTTACATTGGCTGCCGGCGCATTAAGTTCAAAATCCTTACACTAGCATGTAAGCATTGAATGCCAAAGTAACAGTATCAGTTCAGCCTTGAAAATGTTATGTCCCGTCAAGCTCCTTAAGATCCCAAGGGAAGAACTTGCCAGAGTGACGTACCCTCAGTGTGACAAATGCATTTATGTGAAACCCGAGAGAGAGCATTTGCCTTTACCAGCCCCCAAAATTTGGAACATACTGCTGAATGATTTCAAATTAGAGAATTGCATTAAGGCATTTAGGGAAAAAAAACAAGGCACTACTGTTTGTGCAGGCATTAGGTAATTTGGATTTATAAACTGCCAGGGCAGTTGTGTTCCTTTTCTGCTGGCACTACTGTAAAACTGACTGAACTGAAATTTGCTATCAGTCTCTGAAACAGTTAACACATCTTTGGTAACTAATCTTAAAAATTGTTTATTGATCCATAGTAAATTAGAGATGCTGGAAAATAATTTTCGAGTAAAAAAACTTGAGTTTATAGAATTTTCCAAAATGTGCTTTGTTCTCTCCTGAGGAATTATTTAAGAAATACAGGAGGGAAATTTACGGATTCTCCCTGAGAAGGTTATACGCTTGTCCAAATGCTACCGTGCTCCTGGGTTTTAAAAGGAAGTTAGACAGGAGGGTAGCACTGATCTTTTGACAGTGCCAGCCTTACCACCTTTCTTCAGGATTCCTTGGAAAATATTTCAGCGAGGGCAGCTCTGCTAGGCACCTTCGTGAGTGAGCAAGATAAAGAAAGCGCTGGTTCTTAGACCTGACAGGTTAAAAACAAAAATACTGTGTTTTGTGGGCATAGATCCAAATCTTTCCTGATGTTCCTAGGGAGACTCGGCGGTGCAGGAAAGCCTTTTTACAGGTAAACTCACGGGTAATCTCTTCTTTTTAACATTTCCTTGCAAATGCCTTGTCACCCAGTTACGCAGCTACCAACCTTCAAGGGAACTCCCTGATGTGTGGTGATGTGCGGTTGCTCTATGTGAGGAAACCACTCTGTGATTCTCTCATTGAATAGCTATCGACTTTATTCTTCAAATACTTTATTTTGCATATAGTTTTTTTTTTTTTTTGTAATTCAACTAGGTACTTCTTGTTTATGAATCAACCATGTACTTCATTCCGAGTAAGTGTCTTCCCCCTGGCGGTCAGCTCGACCTTATTTAGCGTTCTCACTCCTTTATATAAGTACTTATCGGTTCTGGACAAACTTCTGCTGCTTCTATGAGGTCGAAGCCGCCTGCCCGACATCGGCCGTGTTTCCACAACTTCTTCTCTGCTTCAGGGACCTTGGAGGGATTTGTCTTACCACCTCGCAGTTTCAACAAGTTCGAAGTACCTAGAGTTAATCTTTCCAACCCCCTACGCTAACCTCCCTTCCCCTAACCTAGCCCCTGCCCCCAAAATCTTTATTCTACCTTTTGCACCTGCCTTGGGGCAGGCGCAGGTTGTGCACGCCGGCACCCTGCCAGCACGTGATCCCCTCGGCACGGCGGCAAATGGCCGCCGTGCCGAGGGGATCTGCCTTCCTCCAGCACAGTTTCAGGCAAAGCAATCTACAAGACACAAAGACGGTGACTTTTAAACAGGCGCGCGCGGGCGCACATGGGCGCCCATTCGCCGGCCTGCGCCCAGGGATGTGGCCATTTTATAACAGACACGCGTACATGCACGCATGTTATAAAACAGCCTGACTGCGTGCACGTGTGCATGCAATTTTAAGTGTACACATGCCACGTCTACTGTGTAATTGGGGGGATTTTAATAGATATGCACGCCGACGCCATTACCAGTTTTACCAGTACATTCCCAGTTCATCCAGGTAAGGAATAGGACTTCCAAACCCCCCCCCCCCCCCCTTTTCCCCAGGTAGCCCCGGCCCTTAAAACCCCACAGATCTACCTATTTCCCTGTATTTTATTATTTGCACGTCATCCATAGCAGAAGTGAATTTTCGCGGCGGGGGACCCCGGTGCGCGGCTATGTGCGTAAGTATTTACACGCTAATTTCATTGTGAGATCCAGGAATGCCTGTGGCCATCCCTTTTATGGGAACTTTTCATTGGTGCGCGTAGTGACAAGTGCGCGCATACTGGGGTGGCTTTTCAAATCCGCTTGGCGCGCACTGGCACAACTTGTACGCGTATTTCCTCATTTTGGTGCACACTGGGCTTTTAAAACTCACCTTAAATGGTACAACAGGGGACGTGCAGTCCAAAAATTTTTGGTTGTTTGATTTTTTTTTTTGTTTGGTGGGTGGAGCAGTTGGTCTTTTTCGGTTTTGTTTTAATTTTTTTTTGGTTCAACTCGTTTCCCGAATAAAAAAAAAAATTAAGCCAAAAAAAGCTCCAAACAAAAAAACAACCAAACCTTGCCTCCCTGAGGTCCTCCCCGAGATCCTCCAAGCCCTGTCCTGCCCCCAAATGTTTATCCTCCTCCCCGCCAACTATGGCACCTTGCTGGCCTGCTGTGAACTGTTTGTGTGAACTGAGAAGAGACAGAGAGGTCAAAGCAGAAGTGGCCCCGGGGACTACAGCGTGCCCCTGCATTCTGCGAGGCCCCTGAAGAGGCGGGTTACATAAGGCTTCAAAGGGGTAAACTGATGAGCAACATCAGAAAACACTTCTTGATGGAAACAGTGATGAATGCATGGAACAGCTGGCGACAGTGAAGACAAAAACAGTAATATAATATATAGTAACATAGTAATGACGGCAGGAAAGGATCAAATGGTCCATCCAGTCTGCCCGGCAAGCTTCTTATGGTTACCCTCATGTTTCTCTTAAGGGCAGTAGCTGCCACTCTGTGCTGTTATCCCCAAGCCCTATGATAATTCATAAAAAATGTACTGCCAGCAACGTTGTTACTGGGTGAGGGACCTTCCTGAAAATCCAGTCAGCGCTGCTTGACGTGCATGGACTTAAGCACAGAGGATCCCTGGTGGCCAAGAAGTGAAAGGAAAACCATAGATCAACTGGGGGTCTACCGCATTGCACCAGGAATGAAATTGGGCAGATCAGATGGTCCTTTTTGATTTTTATCTGCCATCGTATCCTGTGCTTCTATGTTAAGTAGATAAATGGGGAAACCTGATATTTGCTCTTTACCTCTGAGGGTAAATCACATCCCAAATGAACAATCAAAGAAGCAAATTGAAAAGTAAAGCAAAAGATCTCAGAAAGAAAATCCCAAATCATGCTAAGGGTCACCAAGCAAGAGTGGTTGAGGCAGGATCCAAACTCGGGTCTCTTTTCCAGCTGAGATATAATTTTTATATTGCATTCAGCTTGCAGGTATTCTTTTTCCTTGGCAACGGGGAAGTGCATTGTTTAACATTTGTAGTCAGTTAATCACTGACAGTAGTCTGAAGACTGAAAGATTAACACATTTACTTTTATTGTCTGTCTGAAAACCCTGGGCATGACCCCATTGACTAAAGTGTGAAAACAGAAGCAGTGGGAACAAGGTGATCAAGAAAAAGACTTTATCATGGATAGAAATACATTAAGAGCTAAGTGAGGAGTCCCTGGAATTTATTTAAGGGCAAATAATGTACTTGACCTTGATTTGGTCATACACCTTGAATGTGTAAAAAACAAGCTAGACAAGGCCTATAGCATGGGTGGCCAACTCCGGTTCTCGAGAGCCACAAACAGGTCTGGTTTTCAGATATCCACAACGAATATGCATGAGATGTATTTGCATGGACCGCCTCAATTGTATGTAAATATATCACATGAATATTTATTGTAGATATCCTGAAAGCTAGGCCAGCAGCATCCTCAAAGCCTTCAGCCCCAATAATCAACACGAGCCTTTGGGGGTGACCTTCATAGTTCAAACATTGAACTATAGATGGGTAAGGGGACAAGGGTTTTGTTCGTTTTTATAAACTTTGTACCATCATTATGGATCCCCAAAGAGGGCTTCCTGAAAATTAAGACCTGAGAGGTGTTTACAGAATGGAAACAAGAATTGCATTTAGCTCCTGATCAAAAAGTCATAATCAAAATAGCAGGAGGTTCTTGTTGTAATCCGAAGGCTGAATCTCTTATCATATGAGGGAGAGATCATGTCAAACAAATCTGATTGATTTCTTTGCTTGAGTGATCAGGAAATTAGATCAGGGGAGATCCTCAGATGTGGTTTGATTAGATTTCAATAAAAGTTTTGACACTAATCCAGATATACAAGTTGAGGTCAATATTCAGCCGCGGAGCGACTACTTAAGTTAGCCAGATATAGCTATTCGGCTAACTTAACGGGAATATTCAGCATCCCCAGCTATTTTAAAGTTAGCCGGTTATGTCAAATGGCAAAGTTAGCCGCATTGGTTATGTGGCGAACTCCGGTTATCAGAGTTAGATACATAACTTATGTGGCTAACTCTGGCCTGCCCCAAAATGCCTCCTGCCCGCCCCAGAATGTTTTTCCACAGTGCTAATGTGGAGGGGTAGAAAGGTAGACACATCAATTTATATATGACAACAAGAGGGAGTGGACAACACAAAGCAGGTTCTAAATAATTAGTTTGACGAAAAATCGAGTGTTGTGCAATGCATATGGCGTATAGAAACCCAGTGGTGCAGGATTTGAGATGATAATACCAAAAGTGATCTTTGTAAATGGTAGAGGACCTAAAGAATCCTCTACTAGAAAGACTGATCCAATCCTTTTGAGGGAAGCAGAGTGATGTAATTAGTAATAGCTTGGGGTTTTGGTTTCTCCAAGTGGGGGAAGCAGATGGTGTGCGCATTTTTGCCGCGCTATTATTATCCCTTATACTATAAGCGGTAATAGCGCGTGGAAAATGTGTGGCTAACCCCCCCCCCCCCCCCCCCCCCCCGAAACTAAGCGCTCATCAAATGCAAATGCATGTTGATGAGCCTATTAGTTGGTCACCCGCAATATAGAAAGTAAAATGTGCAGCCAAGCCGCACATTTTACTCTCAGAAATTAACGCCTGCCATTAGTTTCTCCAAAAACCCTGCACCATTCCAGTCCTTAATAATGACTCCAAAACAAATCACAATTTAATACCTAAATTCATTTTATTCATTAATAGCTAATATTCCACCAAAACAGTAACAGTTTTAAACAGGTATTTAGCAAGGCTGAAGACAGCTAAACCTCTAAGTTTCCAAGCAGATTCAAGCATAAGGAGAAAATTACAGCTCCTACAGGTCCATTCAGTAAAGTCTGCGGGAGAGCCGGCACGCCGAGGCGAGCGCCCGCTCTCCCGACGCGCACCCAGGCACCTCTCCTGGGCACGCGATTCTTTATTTAAATTAGGTCCCTAGTGCCTCATTGGTGGAAGTGGTGGCTGTCAGTGGGTCTGACAGTCGACGCTTAATTTTACCGGCGTCGGTTGTCGAACCCGCTGACAGCCAAGGATTTAGAAAATGGACGTCGGCAAAGTGGAGCGTCTCTTTTCCAACCCGTGGGCCACAGGCAGATTATTTTTTATTTTTATTTATTTATTTATTTATTTTTCTTCGACTTAATATCGCTTAAGTCGCTCTGCTATTAAGTCGGAGGGTGTACAGAAAAGCATTTTTTTCTGCTTTTCTGTACACTTGCCCAGTGCCATCTGAAATTAACTCCTCCTTTGGCAGTTTCGTCGGCAGCCTCGCAGGGTCGCGAGGGAAGCAGTGTCTGGCTGTGGCTCCAGCCGCAAGAAGAGGGGCAAGACCCCGGCGTCCTCCCTGCCGTGAAGGCAAGGCAGTGGCGGCTCTGAGACGTGGGGGCGTCGTCGGTGTCTGGAAGCAGAACAGGCCCAGCGGTAACCCAGGCAGCGGAGGTAAGGCCCTGTCCGCGGGATTCGCGGGCAGGGGCGCAACAGCACCCCCCCCTCAAGCCCCCTCCTCAGCCTCCTTTTCATAGCTGAGGATGGAGAGGCAAAAGCTGGAAACTTGAGGATCCAAACACCAGATCTTTCAGGCTGGGGGGGGGGGGGGGGCTGAAAAGATAGAAAGAAATAACTTGCTATTAACATGTCGTAGGTGCAATTTGGGAAGAGACATGACCCGGATGGAATGGGAGGCACAGAAGTATTAAGGAGTAGTTTAGTCCGGGTCTAATTGACCCCAGAAGTAGAAGGGTCAATTCACTGCATCTCCTGATGCAGCCTTTGAGATGGGCTGGCCAGTCTCGGTTATCCTTATGAAATAGTCTGTATATGGAGCAGTGGTACAAGGTGACTCCTCAGAAAGTTGGAATGGAGTCTACAGTTGGCTAAAAATGGTCCAGGATGAGCATCAGGTAAGAAATGTGTACGCTGTATTAAAGCTGGTGGAACAGAGCCAGGCCTGGGGTGCAGGCGCTTCCTGCAGGTCATTAGACCCAGGACCTGGGATACTGGAAGGGACTCAAATTTCAGT
Organism: Rhinatrema bivittatum; assembly: GCF_901001135.1. Taxonomy (NCBI): domain Eukaryota; kingdom Metazoa; phylum Chordata; class Amphibia; order Gymnophiona; family Rhinatrematidae; genus Rhinatrema; species Rhinatrema bivittatum. The sequence continues at coordinate 26,513,513 of NC_042619.1, forward strand.
TCTTCAAGTTGACGGCAATAGGTAAGAGCCGAGTCAGGTAGCGATAACATAAAATCCTGGGTGCAGGCGCCTCCTGCAGGTTGGTGGAACCCAGGGGGGTGAAATTACCTCTCTGGAGAGCAAAGAAGGTCTTGGAACAATGCAGGCACCTCCTGTTGGTCAAAAGAGACTCTGGGACTTAAACTGGTTGGTAGAATTGGATTGCAGGCGCCTCCTGCTGGCCGAAGGAGACTCTGGAACTGGCTGGTAGGATTGGATTGCAGGTGCCTCCTGCAGGTCGTTGGAACATCCGAATCTCTACTACAGATCCAGAGGAGTATTGGAACTGGACTAAGGTGAAGATTCTAGATGCAGGTCTTACGGGTTGGAATCTGGACATGCTGAAGAAGGCAAGCAAGCAAAAAATTATTTGTGGAAAACAGAGTATTTAACAACAAGGCAGTCCATAGGAAGTCCAGGAACTAGGAACAGGAAATAGACACTTGGAAACATCCAGGAAATTTAAAAGAAAATTTTAGGACAGATACTAGCTAGTCAAAACAAAATGTCCAACACTCTGAGCCCGGCACACAACACCGAGCTGTGGTCTTCACATTCTGTTGTGAGCGCAGCCTTCTGGAGCCGATGGTACGGGCTAGGCGCGTCACTAGCTCATAGGAGAGCAGGAGCCCTTGGGCCACGGAACAGCTTGAGACAGGACATGAGCTGCGCCCCATGGTGAGGTGTGTGTGCAGGAATGGGCGTAACAGGAACAGAGCTGGACGGAGCGGGAACACAGGGCTTGAATGTAAGCCTCAGACAAGGACTTGGAGCATGGAACATGTGAAAGTCCAAAGAAAGCTTGGAGCTCAGAAAGTCAAGGAAGAGCTTGGACCTTGGGGACTCTGGCAAGGAGCTTGGGACTCTGGAAGCTCCAGCGAGGAGCTTGGGAGACTTGGAACATAGACGTGGACACTTGGAGACTTGGAACGTAGATGTGGACACTTGGAGACTTAGTGACTTGGAATGTAGTCGTGGAGACTTGGAATGTAGAAATGGACACTTGGAGACTTGGAACGTAGACGTAGACACAAAGGGGGCAAGCAAGAGCCTCAGGCGCCCTACACAGCCCGGAGGCTGGTCACGGACCACACTGTCCCCTAGGCACCCTACACAGCCAGATGGCTGGTCGTGGACCACGAGGGGAGCGGGACATACTCTGGATGTCTCACAGCACAGGAGCGAAGTAACCCCTCTGATCCTCCGGAGTCGGAACAGGCAAAGATAAAACTTGGAACTTGGAAACTTGGATTAAAAGCAAGGAACCTCCAGAGGCACGGGTTATTCGGGACCTGGAGCATCAGGACTGGATACATAAGGCTGGGAACATCTCGGGACTTGGAACATGGGGCATCTCGGAACTTGGAGCAACTCGGGACTTGGACTCACGGAACATCTCAGGACTTGGACTCATGGAACATGGAACATCTAGACAAGGAAATCTGGAACATAGAGACAAAAGGAACACCGGAACAGGAACGAACGAAGAAATCAGGAACAAGCATCTGGGCTGAAGAGAACTCCTCAGGAACATCCAGGCAGATGCGAAGACGCTGGAGGAATGGAGCGAGGCCCTTAAATAGCACTGACCCAGGAAGTAGGTGGAGACTGGACGTCAGTGGGGCTGTGGCCACTTCCTGCCACTGGCCCTTTAAAAGGGATGAAGAGGTGTGGCCTCGCGCCTAAGGAAGGCCAGAAGCGAGGCAGGAACAGCACCCTGGAGAGCGACCTCCCTGTCGCGGTGGAAGTACTGGTGGTGGCACAGGCCGCAAGGAGGAGGGCCCAGTGGCAGGCAATGTCAGCAGCGTTCCTGCCGGGTCGAAGGGCAGGGCCTGATTACTCCGTTGCCTCTCTCCAGACCCAGACCTCTGCACTGCCTGACTACTCTGTTGCCTCTCTCCAGACCTAAACCTCTGCATTGTCTGACTACGCTTTGGATCTTCTCCTCATCCAGACCTCAGCCTTGCTTGCCACCACTTCCAGATTGCCACCAGCCCTGACTTCAGCTTGCCTCATGAAGCCTCTTCAGTCTACATCCTGGACTTGGCCTATTCAGGCTTCGGCTTGTTCTTGCTCGGGCGCCTCCTGTCTGACTTTGTTCCTATTGGCACCCGGGTCTCCGGGACTCTGCCTCATCCAGTATAGACTTACACTCTCCTCTGTTGCTGCCTTTGGGCTGACCTCGATCCTTCCATCGAAGACGACATACGGAGGCCCACCCAAGTCCAGTCAGCCCTGGCACCCAAGGGCTCAACCCGCTGGGAACAAGGGCTTGTATTGGAGAAGCGCCAGCCGGCCTCCGTACATCAGCCCTCTCCGCCTGCCGACGGTAGGGACCTGTAGGTTCCTTCCTACGGGTTGTGTCAACCCCACCTCGGCCCAAGGGTCCACCTCCGGCACAACACCTTCAGTGTGGATTATTTTTCCCCATGTGGATCACTTTGCAGAAGTTTTTCATGTTAAATTTCATCTGCCATGTAGATGCCCAGCGCCCCAGTCTTTCAAGATCCTTCTGCAGTTCCTCACGGTGCATATCTTTCAATAACTTTGACTAATTTTGTGATATCTGCAAAATTTGATCACCTCACTCATTGCTCCCTAATTGCCTTGGGGGTAATCCATTATTTATCTTCCTCCACTGAGAAAACTGACCATTTAGACCTACTTTCTGTTTCCTGACATTTAACCAGTTCCAATCTACAGATTGACACTGCATCCTATCCCATGACTTTTTAATTTCCTGAGGACTCTCTCATGAGGTATTTTGTCATACACCTTCTGAAAATCCAGGATATACTATATGGATGGGCTCACCCATACCCATTTGTTTATTAACACCTGCAAATAAATATACTGGATTGGTAAGGCACGATTTTTCTTTGCTAAATCCATGTTGGCTCTTACCCATCAAGCCATAGCTATCCATATTGCCAGTAATTTTGTTTTTAAAAATAATTTCTACCATTTTGTTGAGCACCAATGTCAGACTCACCAGTCTATAGTTTCCCAAATCAATCCTGGAGCCCTTTATAAAATTGGTGTTACATAGGCCACCCTCCATTTTTCAGGTACTGTGGCTGTTTATTTTAATGATAGGTTACAGATTATTAGTATCAGAATTTCAGTTTTGTATTTGAGTTCTTTCAGAACTCTGGAGTGAATATCATCCGGTCCTGGTGACTTGTTACTTTTCAGTTTGTCGATCTGATGTATTGCATCTTCCACTTTCACAGTGATTTGCTTCAGTTCCTTTGAATCATCACCATCAAAGAACATTACCGATATGAGCATTTTTCCAACACAGTGCCATAGTCAGCCTATGGTCAATATGGCCATGGCCATAGGCACCAGTGCAGGAAAGGCCTCCTCAACCTGTATGCAACATATACTGTATCTATGTACATAGTAACCTAGTAATGATGGCAGAAAAAGACCAAATGATCCATCCAGTCTGCCCAGCAAGTTTCTTATGGTAGTAACTGCCTTTCCATGACGGCCACGCCCAGGCCTTATTATTAAGGGTAACAATATTTACAATCAAAACCAAGCAACTCTCAAACCCATAACAAAATTACTGCTAGAAAAATGTTTATGGGGTGAGTAGCTTTCTTGATAATTCAGACAATGCTGCTGCTTGAATGTGCTTTGCTTTTGGAGTTGGCCATAGAAGCTGTCCTGTGCTTTATCCCTAATGTCTGTGTATCAGTACCCTGGACCGTAACAGTCGGGGCAAAGCGTTGACTGTCTTCTGAATCCAATTCCCCTCCCCCCCCCCCCCAGTGAGCAGTGTTACAGTTGCTGCGTATCAGTACTCCAGGACTGTAAAAGTCAGGGCCCAGCATTGGCTGTCTTCTGAATCTAATTCCCCCTTTTCCCCCCCACCATCGAAGCAGAGAGCGATGCTGCAGTTGTGTCACAATCAAAGACCAATAGGTTAAGGGTAGTAATGCCCATGCCTTCTGTTAAGGGCAGTAACTGCTGCTCTGTGCAAGTTACCCCCATGCACCCTTTTCTTTATTTCCAACCTCTAGTTTTTAGGGATCCGCAGTGTTTATCCCATGACCTTTTGAATTCATTTACTGTTTTCATCCGCACCACTGTTGGTTCTGAGTCGTCCTCCCTGAAGTTCCATTTCATGACCCCTAGTTCTACTGTTTCCTTTCCAACAGAAGAGGTTTGAAGATATAGATGCACTGGAGAAAGTACAGAGAAGGGCGACCAAAATGATAAGGGGTATGGAACAGCTCCCCTATGAGGAAAGACTAAAGAGGTTAGGGCTGTTCAGCTTGGAGAAGAGACAGCTGAGGAGGCATATGACAGAGGTCTACAAAATCATGAAAGGACTTGAATGGGTAAATATGAAATGTTATTAACTCTTTCAGATAATACAAAGACTAGGGGGCACTCTATGAAGTCAATAAGTAGCACATTAAAAATAAATCAGAGAAAATTATTTTTCACTCAACACACAATTAAGCTCTGGAATTTGTTGCCAGAGGATGAGGTTAAGGCAGTGTAGATGGGTTTAAAAATGGTTTGGATAAGTTCCTGGAGGAGAAGTTCATAAACTGCTATTAATCGATAGGGAATTACCACTGCTTGTTGCCAGCATTAATAGCATGGGATCTATTTTATTTTTAGGTACTTGCCAGGTACTTGTGACTTGGATTGGTCACTGTTGGAGATAGGATACTGGGCTTGATTGTCCCTTGGTCTGACCCAGTAGGGCATATCTATGTTCTCATGAAGATCGTGCATCATTAAAACGTTTCAGGTATCTGATGGTCTGTATCATATCTCCCCTGCACCTGCTCGCTTCCAGGGTATACGTATTCAGATCCTTCAGCCTCTCCTCATAAGTATTCCGATATAGACCCCACACCATTTGTGTTGCCCTTCTCTGGTTCGCCTCTGTCCTGTTTCTATTCTTTTTGAGATATGGGCTCCAGAACTCCAGAACTGAAGCTTCACCAAGGACTTGTACAAAGGTATTTTCACTTCTTTTTCTTACTGGCTATTCCTCTCTCACAAGGAAGACCTTGTGAGACTGGAAAATTGGGCATCCAAATGGCAGATGAAATTTAATGTGGATAAGTGCAAGGTGATGCATATAGGGAAAAATAACCCATGCTATAATTTCACAATGTTGGGTTCCATATTAGGTGCTACAACAAAGAAAGAGATCTAGGCGTCATAGTGGATAACACATTGAAATCGTCTGTTCAGTGTGCTGCGGCAGTCAAAAAAGCAAACAGAATGTTGGGAATGATTAGAAAGGGCATGGTGAATAAAACGGAAAATGTCATAATGCCTCTGTATCGCTCCATGGTGAGATGGCACCTTGAATACTGTGTACAATTCTGGTCGCCGCATCTCAAAAAAGATATAATTGCGATGGAGAAGGTACAGAGAAGGGCTACCAAAATGATAAGGGGAATGGAACAGCTCCCCTATGAGGAAAGACTTAAGAGGTTAGGACTTTTCAGCTTGGAGAAGAGATGGCTGAGGGGGGATATGATAGAGATGTTTAAAATTATGAGAGGTCTAGAATGGGTAGATGTGAATCGGTTATTTACTGTTTCGGATAGTAGAAAGACTAGGGGGCACTCCATGAAGTTTAAAACTAATCGTAGAAAGTTCTTTTTTATTCAATGCACAATTAAACTCTGGAATTTGTTGCTAGAGGATGTGGTTAATGCAGTTAGTATAGCAGTGTTTAAAAAAGGATTGGATAAGTTCTTGTCGGAGAAGTCCATTACCTGCTATTAAGTTCACTTAGAGAATAGCCACTGCCATTAGCAATGGTAACATGGAATAGACTTAGTTTTTGGGTACTTGCCAGGTTCCTATGACCTGGATTGGCCACTGTTGGAAACAGGATGCTGGGCTTGATGGACCCTTGGTCTGACCCAGTATGGCATTTTCTTATGTTCTTATGCAGCCCCACATTCTTCTGGCTTTAGCTATCGCCTTGTAATATTGCTTTACTGCCTCCAGATTGCCAGACACTATTCACCCCAAGGTCCTTCTCCCAGTCTGTGCACATTAGACTTTTACCCCCCATGACATACAGCTCTTTTGGATTACAGCACCCCAGATGCATGACTCTGCACTTCTTGGCATTGTATCCCAGCTGCCATATCTTCGACCACTGTTCAAGCTTTCTTAAATCACGTTTCATTCTCTCTACTCCTTCAGGCATAGCCACTCTGTTGCAGATCTTAGTATCATCCGCAAAATAGACAAACCTTACCTTCTATCCCTTCCGCAATGTCACTCACAAAGATATTGAACAGAACCAGTGGCATTCCACTTAACACCGTTTTCTTCAGAGTAGGTTCCATTTACCATTATACATTGTCTCCAGTTTATAATTACTTCTTTAGAAAATAGCTCTCACACTTTCCCACAGGAAGAGAGCCAACTTTTGCAAGTTCTTCACACTAAATAAATGTAATCCTCTAACTATTTTCTTAAACAAACTTTATAGACTCACAGAATAAGTTCAACCATCTGTTATGTTTGGCAGCTCATGGGACACCCCCATGAGCCTCCTTATTCACCCCGACGCTGTCGGCATCTCTTTGCAGCCTGAACTTTGCCAAGGCCTAAGATGCTGTCCTCCTCTTCAGCAACAAGAATGCCACACAGTGACGCCATGCTGATCCCCCCCATGGGCCTTCTTAGGCACGCCACCTCTTAAAGGCCCCGCAGCAGGAACCAACATTACCAGCGATCCTCTATGATGTCACACGGCTGGGTATATAAGCCCCAGCCATGCTTCCCAGCATTTTCTTAGCAATGGGTCTCCTGCTTTGCAGTGCGTGTTGCTCAGTGTCTCATCCTTGCCTACCTTGCCTTGACTCTTCAGCCTAGTTTGCATCATTTCTTCAGCCTGCCCCACCTTGTCTTGTCCCATCCAGCCTGCCCTGCCTCATCAGTCCCTCTCGACTCATTGCTGTTTTCTCCTCGGACTGACTTCTGCTACTGACTCTTGCCTGGACATTAACTACTCTTACTTGCTGTCCAACAATCACCCTTGCGTGGATGTTGACTACTCTTGCTTGTCGCCTGCCACTGACCCTAGCTCAGTTCTGGACATTCTACCTCTCTATATCTTGAGAGACTTCGCCTAAGTCTTGCTGGCCCCTGGAACCTAAGTGCTCAACCTGCAGGGAAAAGAGCTGGTAAAGATGAAGCTCATGACAAGTCTCACCCTAGGGTACATCCGCCAGCTGTCACTGTAAGCCTAGGGGGCTTGCTCCCTAAGCAGTGCCAACCATACCACAGCAACAGGGGTCCACTTCTATTAAGAACATAAGAACATGTCATACTGGGTCAGACCAAGGGTCCATCAAGCCCAGCATCCTGTTTCCAACAGTGGCCAATCCAGGCCATAAGAACCTGGCAAGTACCCAAAAACTAAGTCTATTCCATGCTACTGTTCCACAAAAAAATCTTAGGTCTGCCAATAAAGGTTTATTAACGATTCCCACAATTAAGACAGCAAGGCTTAGTGAAGTACGTGAGAGGGCAATATCAATTGCAGGTCCAAAGTTCTGGAACACGTTGCCCACACAAATTCGGCTCCAGACACAAAGAAATGTAAAGCTGACCTCAAAACGTGGCTTTTTAAATGTGCTTATGCAGAGAATAGATAATAATTAACAGTAGGTTTCTAGTTTTGTAACAACATCCTAGTCTATTTATTTATTTATTGTATTTTAGTTGTGCTTCCACAATTTTTTAGTTTGATGACTATGTACTCTTATTTTATAGTATTTTTAATCTAATTTTAACAGCTATTGATAATGTTTTATGTTCTTTTCTTTGATATTTTTAGATGTTATAATTCTTTTATGCTATCATTATTGTATTTCCTTGATTTTAATTGATTGTACACCATTGTGAAGGTCTTTACTAATGTGACGGTATAAAAAACCAAATAAACCATAAACCATAATAGCAGTGGCTATTTTCTAAGTCAACTTAATTAATAGCAGATAATGGACTTCTCCTCCAAGAACTTATCCAATCCTTTTTTAAACACAGCTACATTAACTGCACTAACTACATCCTCTGGCAACAAATTCCAGAGTTTAATTGTGCATTGAGTGAAAAAGAACTTTCTCTAATTAGTTTTAAATGTGCCACATGCTAACTTCATGGAGTGCCCCCTAGTCTTTCTATTATCCGAAAGAGTAAATAACCGATTCACATTAACCCGTTCTAGACCTCCCATGATTTTAAACACCTCTATCATATCCCCCTTCAGCCGTCTCTTCTCCAAGCTGAACAGCCCTAACCTCTTCAGCCTTTCCTCATAGGGAAGTTGTTCCATCCCCTTTATCATTTTGGTTGCCCTTCTCTGTACCTTCTTCATCGCAACTATATCTTTTTTGAGATGCGGCGACCAGAATTGTACACAGTATTCAAGGTGCGGTCTCACCATGGAGCGATACAGAGGCATTGTGACATTTTCCGTTTTATTTACCATTCCCTTTCTAATAATTCCTAACATTCTGTTTCCTTTTTTAACCACCACAGCACACTGAAACGACGATTTCAATGTGTTATCCATTATGATGCCTAGATCTCTTTCTTGGGTGGTAGTTCCTAATATGAAACCTAACATTGTGTCACTACACCCTCTGGGGCGGATTTTAAAACCCCTGCGCGCGTATTTTGCATAGGCCGCCGGCGTGCGCAGAGCCCCGGGACGCGCGTAAGTCCCGGGGCTTCCTGTCAGGGGCGTGCCGGGGGGCGTGTCGGGATGACACGGCATTTAGGGGGCGGGGCGTTTCGGTGGCGGAGACGTGGGCGTGGTTTCGGCCCGGGGGCGTTCCGGGGGTGTGGCCGTGGCCTCCGGAACATCCCCCAGGACCGGACCACGGAGCGGGGTAGCTGGCCGACAGGCGTAACTTTGCCGACAAAGGTAAGGGGGGGGGGGTTTAGATAGGGCCGGGGGGGTGGGTTAGGTAGGGGAATGGAGGGGAAGGTGGGGGGAGGGCGAAGGAACGTTCCCTCCGAAGCCGCTCTGAAATCGGAGGGAACAGGCAGCGCGCTGGGCTCGGTGCGCGCAGGTTGCACAAATGTGCACCCCCTTGCGCGCGCCGACCCCGGATTTTATAAGATATGCGCGTATCTTATAAAATCCAGCGAACAAAAGTACGCGCTCGTGCAAGTATTTAAAATCTGCCCCTCTGTTTTCTGTAACACATTTTATAGACACACTTAATAACTTTAACTCTCTAATTATATCTTTCGTAAGTGTAAACCCCTCTTCGGAGACCTCCCAGAATTCACTGACTCACTGTAGTCCCTAGGCTACTTCTCACCTCTCTGTCTCCCCTCAGTTTACATCAGCACAGTTCACAGCAGGCCACCAGGGTTCATTCTGGTGGGAAGGAGGATAAACCTCCGGAACCCTAGGCTCACAGGGGCGGGGACCTCACACAATCTCTCACTTCCTTTGATCTCTCTGGGTTCAGAGTACTCATGCTTGTGTTATGGTTACTGGTGTTTAGGTGGATCCTTGGACACTGTGGCGGCTGATCATGCCCACGGGGGTCAGTCCCGTGAGGGACCACGGTGTCAGGCTAGACTCTGGACACACAAACACAAATTTGAATCTTTTATTAAACAGTTTGAATGACCACCAGAGGTGGCAGTAGTGAGTAGTGGTTGTAGAGCCCGGTTGGTCGCATCTCACACAGAACGCTGGAACAGCGGGTCCTCTGCAGGGCAGTGCTGTAGTAGAAAGAGACTGAGAGTTATGAGCCCCCAATAAGAATAGCATTCAGAGTCCCAATGTAGAAATAAAAGAAGCTCTGAGTCAGGGAGAGCAGGCCCTCGAGGTGCGAGTACCTGATCCCTTAGAGCAGAGAGACTCGGTAGCGTTGTACTCACTTAGCAGTAACAGAGATTTCACTAGATGAGAGGTCTGGCACCGAAGCAGAGAGCAGGCCCTCGAGGAGCGAGTACCTGATTCCAGTGAAGCACTACTGGGGAGAGAGATGGTTTCTGTACTCATTGATGGTAGCTGTAAGTTAGTTCTTCCAAGTAGAAGGGTAGAGGTTGCAGGCAGGACACAGGGAACATGGGCCCTCGAGGAGCGAGTACCGGTTTCCTGATAGCACCTGAAAGAAGCAAACAGGCCCCCAAGGAGCGGGTACCCCATTAGAGACCCCGAAGGGTAGTAAGAGTTCCAGATAGAGCTGGAGTGGCAGAGTAGCTTAGGAACGGAGAGTGAATCCCATCCGTAAGAATTCCTGTTGCTAACTCAACGAGCTAGACAATACTGTAGGCAGATATACCTGGAAGTCGTGACGTCAGAACAGGGGGACGCCCCTGAGGTTCACGCCAACGTAGAGTTAAAGATGAGGGTGGCGTGCGTGTGCCCGCCCTAGAGGTACCTTGAAGGAAAATGGCAGGAGGCAGCACCAAAGCTGCTCTGGGGACACCAGAGAGAATGGCAAGCAGATGCCGCCGTGGCCATCAATCCAAGGTGAGCGGAGGAGCTGAAAGTAGAGAGAGGTAGGCGGGGTGAAGCCGTTGAAGACCGATGGACGCAACGGCTTGGGATGTCCTTGCTTTAGGGCACCTCTGAAGTTGAATGAAGATGCTCGACACTCTGGATGTTCAACAAAAAAATGTACTGTAACCACAAATATTTAAAATCCAATTCACCATAAAAATTCTCCAGATAATCTTCGCACAAAAATATACAGTCCAACAGTGCCTCTTTCTCAGTATTAAAATACGCGTGAAATGCGTTCCCTGCTCCAGCTCCAGCTCCACTCCCCTCCCCCCCCCCTCACCTTCCAGAATAAGTACAGTGCGTGCACGGAAAATTACACATGAAATCCCTTGGTTCAGTTTCCAAAGGCGATCTATGCGCATTTAAATGGGGTCCGTGCACATAAATTCTTTTTTAATTACCTCCCCTAGAACTGGACTACCACAGCAACCCCATTACCATATCCTAAAATGAATCTGATTCTCCTGTTTGTTCCCTTATGAAGTCATAGTCCTTTATGTGTGACATCACCATCATCGTATCCACAGGAGCAGCAGCAGAATGCGGGCAAGAAGCAGGTTCAAAGGCATGCCAAGGCACCCTTAGACCTCCATTCATCGCAGATCTTTTCAAAGCCTGTTTTCAATGTGATCTTCTTAATATGTAATGTGGGTACAAGAAATCCCAAGTGTAGTTGATGAAATCTGTTTAAGCAGGGCGTTGGTTCAAAGTTTCCTCACGGTATCAGGATTGCTTCTGCTTCTAATCAAAGTGCAGTCACGATCAGGAAGTTTATTTCCGAAGTTCTCCCTAGGCTTCAGATTGAGCAGTGATTAAGCACGGAGGCTCAGTCTCAACGGTAAATGATGAGGTGCAAAGACGCCGCTGCCACACTGAAAGGAGAAGACTGAACGAGAGGCAAGATGAACCGCGCAGAACTAACGGGGGCCTACTTTCCGGAGTGTACGTGAATATACATGAAATCCCCTCCACAGAAACCCAACGGTATCCATGCAGAATTAACGCGGGCCTACTTTCCGGAGTGTACGTGAAGATACATGAAACCCCCTCCACAGAAACCCAACGGTATCCACGCAGAACTAACGGGGGGGGGGGGGGGCTACTTTCCGGAGTGTGCGTGAATATACATGAAACCCCCTCCACAGAAACCCAACTGTATCCGCGCAGAATTAACGGGGGCCTACTTTCCGGAGTGTACGTGAAGATACATGAAACCCCCTCCACAGAAACCCAACGGTATCCACGCAGAACTAACGGGGGGGGGGGGGGGCTACTTTCCGGAGTGTACGTGAAGATACATGAAACCCCCTCCACAGAAACCCAACGGTATCCACGCAGAATTAACGGGGGCCTACTTTCCGGAGTGTACGTGAAGATACATGAAACCCCCTCCACAGAAACCCAACGGTATCAGGATTGTCTAGGACTCCCTGTTGTATACTGAAGGTTTGTGGCGGATTGGGCATTAAATGCAAAAGTTACTCTATTAGGGGGACACACATGTACACATACAGACATGGCAATTTCATGAGCCACCTTTTCTTCAGAAAACAGCCTAAAAATGAGGTTGTATTTTGGCTTTGTTTGCTGACTGCGACACATAGGTAAAACAAAAAAACAACTGAAAGGTTCTGGGTCCAGCATCTCGTTCCTGTAGCAGTGAGACGCCAGAAGATAATAATTCTTTTGGTGGGAAGGAGATCACAAATCCCCCCCCCAGAGAGACATCTGCCTTTGTGAAATGATATATACGGCCTTTAAACACAAGCAGCCTTTTCTCTCCGTGCATGCAGGTGTCGGAGGGATTTCTGCCTCTGGATCTCGTAATCCTATGTTTTGGTTTTTTTTTCTCTGAAGTCAGCTGTTGTCCTGGTTATGGAACTGCAGGCTGGCCGAATCCTTCCATGGCGAATTGATATTGACATGCTGCTGCGGTTTGTTAGAAACTGCCTAATCCTAGTGCGCCGCCATATCTGGCAGGATTAATCGCTCACATTTGCTATTTTACTCCACTGTCTGCAAGCCATGGATTCCCTTTCTCCCTTTCTGTCTCTCCCTATCTCTTTCTGCTTGCAGTTTGCATTTTGTAGTGGATCTTGGGTCAATCGCAACCCTAAGGACATAATGTCCGTTCCTGGCCACCCAAGTTTTCTTTTCTTGTAATTTGTTTTTTTCCTTATATTATGGAAGTCTTGTCTTGTATGCAATGGCAGTGAAGTCACTACTGACCCCAGGTTACATTTCTACTGGCAGCTGACCTGTCTATTAAGGAGAAAAGAACAGTGGAAGACTGAAAATCTCCTGTACCCAGTTCAGGGCCTGATGTGCTAAAGGGTTTTGTCATCAGGGAGTTAAATCAGGAAACAGGTGAAAACCTGGCTTTTCTGCCGGGCCTTTAATGGATTATGTGACTGACTGCAAGAGCCTCACACCCCTGACTGAGGCCTGCTGCTTGCACCCTAACTGCTTCTAGCCAAAAACCTGAACTAGCTCACCTGGTAGCCTATATACAGATATTAATATACCATTTTCAATACTTATTTTGCTTTTTTATTTTTCCTTGTTAGTCTGATTCGATTACCACTACTTATTTTCATAGATTATCTTTGCCTGTAGCAATGTTAATGTCTATACTGGTTTTTTAATGCCTATATATATCTATATCTATCTATTTATATGATAGTGCATAAAACTTATTACAAGAGTGACTTAATAACTTGCTATACCTTCTTCTTGGGTGAATTTTTGTTTCAAAAAGGCAGTTAAAAAAATTATAAGAAATAAAGAAGAAAAATAACTTTGTTTTTGTAACACTGGTAAACAAAGTTTTGTTTTCTTCAGGCTTTTTGGTGTTCCAAATAGATTTTTTGATGCTGATCACAGATATTACTTCGAAATTCGTACATCACGTAAGGTTTTTGAGAAACGGCCAATTTTGTGTTACAATAATTTGCGGCAAATGTTTCCACGCATAAGTGACGCCAGGATAAAAGAAGGTGTTTTTGTTGGCCCACAAATCCGAGCTGTGATGAAGGGCAGCCACTTTGATGGTCTTCTGCAAGGTACAGAATGTGTTGCCTGGACAGCCTTCAAGAAAGTCGTTTGTAACTTTCTAGGCAACTATAAGGCAGCAGACTATGTCGAACAGGTTGAAAATCTGCTTCAGGCATACAAATTGATGAAGTGCGACATGTCATTGAAGATACATTTTCTTCATTCCCACTTGGACTTCTTCCCAGACAACCTTGGCGCTGTGAGTGACGAACATGGTGAAAGGTTTCATCAAGACATTGTCAAAATGGAGAAACGGTATCCAGGCAAGTGGAACCCCTCCATGCTGGGTGGCTATTGTTGGACTCTCATCTGCGAAGCGTCGGACAGTGATTACAAATGAAAATCTGCGGCAAAACATTTTTAGTTTTGTTTTCTGGTGCCTACATTGCCAACTTATGCACGCCTTCCGTCCCTCCCCTGGTACAACGGTAAATGGCCACTGTACCAGCTGTCTCCAGCCCCGCCCCTCCCCGCCTCTTTAACTGGGCCCAGCACTTCAGTGCGTACCTGGCACGCGCACATGTACGCCTGTTTTTATAATATGCGCAGGTGTGCGCATGTTATAAAAATCAGGGGTTGGCACGCGCAAGGGGTTGCACAATTGATCACCTTATACTCGCCGAGCCGAGCTGCCTTCCCCCATTCCCTCCCAGGCCACTCCGAAATTGGAGCGGCCTCGGAGGGAACTTCCCTACCCCCCCACCCCACCTTCCCTTCCCCCCCTACCTTTTTTCACCTTTTCTTTTTTGTTTTAAAACTTACTTAAGCCCTGGGGCTGAAGTAAGTTGTGCGATCCGCGGCGCAGCGGCAAATGGCCACCCTGCCGGGGGCCTCTGACCCCGTCCCCGCCCCTGGACCGTCCCTTTAGTAAAGCCCTGGGACTTACACACGTCCCGGGGCTTTACGCGCGTCGCCGGGCCTTTGGAAAATCCGGCCCAGGGCGCGCAAGGCCCAGCCATGCACGTAACCCCCGGTTTTTGCGCGCACGGGGGATTTAAATTTGGGCCATATGTTCATAAAAAAGTTTTTCAAAAAAGGTCAAATGGTAGCCTAGGAAAAATACCGCCAAGTACTTAGCTTCATTAGCATACAAAACTCTGCTTCATAACTGCCGTACTTCAAGACCAACCCGACATGGACCGTGTTTCGGCAAATACTGCTTTCTTCGGGGTACTTTTACTGCATACTTATGACTTTAACGGACACTTCCTATGTAGTAGCCATTGTGGGCGAGAGACAGCAGATTACATTTATTGCACCATTTTTTCTGACAGTGTCTCTTGCTGCTTTAGATATTTAAAAGATTTTTTTGAATATGAAATAGTTTTCGGTGATTTGCTTGTTATATACTTTTAGCATTTATTTTGTTTTTCCCTTTTTTTTTTTTTTTTGTTTTATGTTGTTGTGGCGAGGTGTGCTTTGGGTTTTCAGAATTACCATAATGAATATGCCTAAAGATAGATTTGTACACAATTCTGTTTGCCGCATCTCAAAAAAGATATAGTTGCATTGGAAAAAATATGGAGAAGAGCAACCAAAATGATAAAGGGGATGGAACAACTCTCCTATGATGAAAGGCTATAGAGGTTAGGGCTGTTCAGTTTGGAGAAGAGGCAGCTAAGGGGGGGATATGATAGAGGTCTATAAAATCAGGAGTGGAATAGAAAGTCTCTTCACCCTCCATTGTACCTTCCAGGTACAAAACTTAGATTATGAGTCCTCTGGGATAGGGAAATATCTACAGAACCTGAATGTAATCCATTTTGATATGGCTGAAAAGTGTAATATAAATCTAAATATAAATAAATACATGTTAATCGATCTATTCTTTCAAAATATTCAAAGACTATGGGACACTCCATGAAACTGGTAATTAGCATATTCAAAACAAATCAGAGAAAATTATTTTTATTCAACCAGTGGCGTAGCCAGAATTGATTTTTTGGGTGGGCACAAGGTTAACATGGGAGGGCTGTAGGCATACAGGTCTGAGACCTACTAGTTGTTTTCTTATTGATAAATAATGCCATATACTGCACCCTAGAATAGCTTTCTAAGTAATTTGCAACAGCCATTATGCATCATGCGTGAAATTTTAAAACATTTTACCTCAATTATTTCAAGCACTTACCAGCATTACAAATTCCTTATTAATCAGAATTTATTTTATATTTATTGCAGTTTATAAATGCACAAGTATAGGAAATAATCAGATCCAATCATGTAATAAAACAAAAATTAATGTATTTTTTCATGAACCATCTTTGCAGAAAACCAGAAATCTTCATAAATACAATAAAATATAATTAATCATCAGAACAGGTGCAGCGCAGAGCTAGGGCAATTCACATTACAACTAACATGAAAAAAAAATTTCAAATTCTGGTGTCACCTCAGCAAAAAATATCCCTCTACTGCTATTTTGTGAAGTAACACAAACTCTTGCAAAGAAAGAGGCATCTAGAACCTTGCCATACTCTACAGTCACAGCACTGACTCTCAGGATTCAAATAACAGCAACCTTATGAAAAAGCAGCAATGCAAATACTGCACCAGGCCCTAGAACATTAATACACCACTTACTGGAATAACAGAACAAGCTGGACTACTACTACAGATAAACTACACGCTAGCAGAAATACTGCATTTCAGTCATACACAGGCAAAACAGAGAACGATCTTTACCTAATATATTTATGTATTTATTTATTTTAATGTTTTTATATACCGACATTCGTTGGGAACATCATATCGGTTTACATTGAAACGAGAATGTAGCGTAACAAATGCTTTACAAGAAGCTGAATTTGAACCATATAATGTTTTGGAAAAGTGATAATATAAAATAATAATGATAATATAAGAAAACAGTAATGATAATATAAGATAACAATAATGTTATAGACATTGCCTGAGTTCTAAGGTAGCAAGGAAAAAAAAAACAGGCTTTGAATTTACATAATTTACAAATATTACAAAAAAAATTTGACCAGTGATATAGTGTAGAAGAGAGGGTTGAAGGCAAAGTCTGGTGGAGAGCTTGATATAGAATTAGATTGACTAGGTTGAAAGAATTACATGCAATTGAAAAGAAGGCGGGAAGAATTTCAATGTGTAAGTTAAGTTAGGAGAATTCATTGGACTGTAGGGTGGTAGGTTCCCAGAAAGTGGGAGTAGAGGGAAAAAGGAATGGGATAGTAGATAACTGGTAATGTGTAGAGTTAAGGGGGCTACAAGTCTGTGGTATAGTTTCAGGAGTAGGCCTGCTTAAATAACCATGTTTTTAGTCTGTGTTTAAATTTTTTAGGACAGAGTTCTTGTCTTAGGTCAGATGGCATTGTGTTCCAAAGTGTAGGCCCAGCTATAGTTAGAGCACGTTGTTTCGTGGCATTGAGGTGTGGTTTTAGGAGATTGCGTGCATAGGGTTGCTAAGTATTGAGTTCTGGTAGGTCTTGTGATGGTGCGAAAAAGCAATGAGTCGTTGAGCCATTGCATGTTTTGATTATGTAGGGATTTGTGTATGAGGGAAAGGGCCTTATATTGTATCCGGAAGGATACTGGGAGCCAGTGTAGTTCCTTGAGAATTGGAGTGGTGGAGGTGAGGATCCGGGCAGCTGCATTTTGTAGCATCTGTTGTTACAGGACCGGGCCGGGCCCCGGTCCCTCCTCTTACCTCCGGGCCGGCCCGGCCCGCACGGATGCCTCCTAGGCCACGCAGGCCTGATTCGCAGCCTGCTGCGGCTCTCCCTGTGTGAGGGAAACGCCGCCGGCCAGACACGCTTGGCCCCGCCCCCTAGGCACGCGCGCGCCCAGGTGCTGGACTCTTAAAGGGGCCAGCACGGGAAAACCAGAGGGAATGCCCCGGATGACGTCAGACGCTGCAGGGTATTTAAACCCTGCAGCTCCATCAGGACGGGGCCTTGCAACGAGGTTCCTCAGTCTTTCTGAGTTATTAGTTGCTGCAGAATGTGTTCTGATCGTCCTGTCTTCTGGCTCCTGACCTGGCTTGTTCTTGACTACGTCTTCGGCTTCCGCTCCTGGTTTCGGCATTGACTCCTGACTTCTAGCATCTGACTTGGCTTCGTCTTCTGATTTAGTCTTCAGCTTTCGTCCCTGGTTTTGGTTCATCCTCTGACTTCTGGCTTTGACCCAGCTTCGTTCTTGGACTCCAACTTTTGCTTCCTCCATCACCTCAGGTATCCAGTAATTGCTGGCCCAGAGGATTCTCCTAAGTCCCAGTGGCTCGGGCTCTCACGGGTTCCACCCAGGGGAGCAGCAGGTTTCCGAGGGTGAAGACTCTTCAACTACCTGGGCCCAGCCATCCTTCGTCCATCTCTTAGGCCGCAGCCCGGATCCTTGGTCGCATAGGATCCCACCTAAAGTCCAAGAGGTCCGGGTCCCTACAGGCTCCTCCTGGGGGGACCTCGACTTCCAGTGGTGAAACCTTCCGAGTCTGTTCTGTGCCGTATCCTGGCTGTGATGCTCGCTGTGGGTCTCCACAGCATACCGTCTCAGCCAGCCCAAGGGTCCACGACCGTAACATCTGTATGGGGTATGTAGTGTTTTTAGGGAGACCTAGGAGGAGTTTATTGCAATAGTCAATTTTTGCGAAAATGGTAGATTGGAGTACTGTCCGGAAGTCGTTGAGGTGTAGAAGGGGTTTTAGTTTTTTTAGTGTGTGGAGTTTAAAGTAGCATTCTTTGAGCGTAGTGTTGATAATTTTTTTTAGGTTGATTTTGTGGTCCAGTAAAACGCCTAGGTCTCTTACATGTTCTGAGAAGGAAAGAATTAATGGAGTTGTGTGGAGGGTGGTAAGGTTATTGGAGATGTTTTGTGGAGTTATTAACATGAGTTCAGTTTTGCTTGCATTGAAGGCAAGGTTAAGGTTAGTGAGGAGGTTGTTGATTGAATTGAGGGCCATGTTCTATGTATTGATGGCTTTCGTTAGGGTATCTGTGACAGGTATGAGGATTTGTACGTCGTCCGCATATATGAAATGCGGAAGACCAAGCTCTGATAGGAGGTGACAGAGTGGTAGTAGGTATATGTTGAAAAGCATTGAAGATAAAGAGGAACCTTTTGGAACACCTCGAGATAGGTCAATGGCTTTAGATTTACTGTTGCCCATTTTAACTTTGTATTGTCTATTTTGTAACTAGGATTTGAACCATAGTAGTGGGGTTCTGGAAATGCCAATTTCTATGAGTCTTTCAATTAATATGTTGTGACTGATCATATCGAAGGCTGATGATATGTCTAGTAGGCCAGAATGTATGATTGGCCTTTGTCTAGGCCTTTGAGGATGTGATCAGTTAGGGAGATGAGGAAGGTCTCTGTACTGTGATATTTACGGAATCCATATTGTGATGTAAATAGTATGTTATTTCTTTCTAGGTAGTCAGTGAGTTGCAGATTGACTTTTTTCGAGGATTTTTGCTATGAAGGGAAGGTTGGAGATGGGTTGATAGTTGGCAAGATCAGTAGGGTTGAGTTTAGGTTTTTTCAGTATTGGTTTAACTATGGTTTGTTTGAGTGGGTGTGGAACAGTACCAAGGGTAAGTGAACGGTTGATAATGTCTGCTATGGGTTTGGATATAGTGTTAGTGATGGAGAGTAAGTATTTGGTGGGAATCGTGTCTGAGGGATGGGATGATAGTCTCATTTTCTTAAGTATGGATTCGATTTCGGAGGAGCAAGTAGTCTCAAAGGTATTTAATTCTGCATTAGGGGGTAGATACGCACGTAACCCCCGAAAACCTACCCCTGCGCGTGCTGAGCCTATTTTGCATAGGCTTGGTGGCGCGCATAAGCCCCGGGATGCGATATGTCCCGGGGCTTTCGAAAATGGGTGGATCTGGGGTGAGGCCAGGCGCGGCAGCGGTACAGGGCAGAGCTGGGGCGTGGCAGTGGTACAGGAGCGGGGCCGGGGCATGGAGGCGGAGCCGGGGGTGTTCCCAAGTCCTCAGGCACATTGGCCATGCTGGAGGTTCGCGTGCCAGGCAGGCGTAACTCCATCGAATAAGGTGGGGGGGGATTTAGATAGGGTTTAGGTAGGGCCGGGGGGTGGGTTAGATAGGGGAAGGAAGGGAAAGGTGGGGGGGATTCAAAAAAAAGTTCGGAGCAGCCTTGGAGGGAACGGGGAAAGCCATCGGGGCTCCCCTTGGGCTCGGCGCACACAAGGTGCACAAGTGTGCAGCCCCTTGGGTGCGCCGGCCCTGGATTTTATAACATGCGTGCAGCAGTGCGTGCATGTTATAAAATCAGGTGTACATTTGTGCGCGCCGGGTAGCGCGCACAAATGTACCCCCGTGTGCAAAATTTAAAATCGGCCCCTAGGGTTTTTAGGGCATGTTCTGGTTTGCAATGGCATGGTTGGAAATCGTGTCGTGAGTTTGGTAATTTTATCATGGAAGAATATTGCTAAGTTTTCACATTTAGATTTGGTGTCTTCGTCAGGTGTGGGGGTGGGCAATGTTTTGGTGAGGGTTGAGACATATTCGAAGGTTATGAATTCTGTGTGCATAGAAGTCTCGTTTGGTTTTGTCTATAGTCTAACGGTAGATGCAGAGGGAGGATTTGTATTTTGCAGATTGTGTGGTGGTTGCTTCTTTGCGCCATCTCTTTTCTTGAGTTCTTAGGTTGTGTTTCATGATCTTCAGTTTTTGTGTATACCAGGGTTTTTTTGTATTGTTAGAAGGGTTTATTTCTTTGGATTGTAGTGGACATATTTTGTTAGAGTTAATATTATAGATATATAGAAATAAGAGACCACAAATTAGAAACAGAAACATGCAGATAAAAACAAACTAGAAAGCCTGAGAAACTAAAGTCTCTGAATAGTGGAATAGTGAAGAAAGAGCAAAATACAAAAATATAAGAAATGCACATTCCCAAAGATGGCATGTCTAACATCTCAAAATAATTATTTTTTTTTACCTTTGTTGTCTGATCTTTGTATTTTTCTAATCAGTTGGTCCAGGTCTCTTTTTCCTATTTTTTCCCTTGTTGCTCATTTCCTAATTCCTTTTCAGTGTCTTTCTTCTACTACAGTCTTCTTCCCTTCCACACGCACACATATACACTTTCTCTCACAGACTCCCTCACACACTCAAGCTCTCACTCTCATACGCTCTCCCCCCCCCCCCCGCACACAAGCTCACATTCTCTGCAGGCACACATAAAATTTTACATTTAAAAAAATTCATTGCTGATACTGTAAAAAATGGATTTTTTTAAGCTACACACGCTAAAGCGTATCAGACCTCTATTACACCCACACGACTTCCGCACAGTACTACAAGCTACAGTCCTATCAAAACTTGACTAATGCAACGCTTTGCTATTAGGCCTACCAAAAAACACGTTGCAACCATTACAAATGCTTCAAAACGCAGCGGCGCGCATCATCACCAACATGCACCGCCACGATCACATCACTCCTGTGCTTCAATCCCTTCGCTGGCTACCCGTAGCATCAAGGATCATATACAAATCGATTACGCTGATACATAAGGCCATCTATAACCAAAACATGCAATGGTTCTCTGAGCACCTGTCTTTCAAAAAAACAAACCGTCCAATCAGATCCCAACATCAGGCCAAACTGCCGATCCCTTCTCCTAAACTAACTAAACTTGTATCCACTAAAGAACGTTCGCTCATCATTGCAGGAACCAAAATGTGGAACAGTATGCCCGCGGAACTGCGCCAAGAACCCTGCCACCGAAAATTTAAGCATAACCTAAAAACATGGCTGTTTAGAAAAGCCTTCCATTGAAGGATTGGACTCATGCAAATTACATACTTTGCTGCTCAACCTACTCCTGATTCCTCCACTCTACCTTGCCTTTCCCTTCCCCCCCGAACTCCCTTCCCCCTCTGACATGGGGGGGGGGGGGGGTAAGGGATTCAGACCAGCGGGGTGGGTCTTGCTCTCTTTCCACCCCTATGTTTCCCCCTTTCCATACCTACTTTATTCACTAGAAATATCTCCCTTCAAGACAGACTTTAGTTAACATTGTTACACATATGTATTTGATACGTATACTTCTAGTTTTGCTGTTAAATAAGCATCTTGCTTTTTCCACTTATGTTCATTGTAAAGCAAATGGCTGAATTACTGTTTGCTGTAAACCGAGGTGATGTGCATTACGTGCCGCGGTATATAAAAATCTATAAATAAATAAATAAAAGCTCTCACTTTCTCACCCCTCCCCAGGCTTACATTCTTATGCACATCCAGGCACCCATTCTCACCCACACACTCAAACCCAGACTCCCATTCTTACCCACAAACCGATGCTCCTATTCTCACCCACACATACACATATTCCATTTCCCATTCACACCCACACATACAATATTCAAGCTCCCATTCTCACCCACACATACACATTCAAGCTCCCATTCTCACCTATACACACAAATCCAGACTCCCATTCTCACCCATACTCATTCTCTCCCCAGACTCCCATTCTCACCCACACATGCACATATTCAAGCTCCCATTCTCACCCACACACAAACCCAAGCTCCCATTCTCACCCACACATGCACATATTCAAGCTTCCATTCTCACCCACACACAAACCCAGGCTCCCATTCTCACCCATATATACACACATTCAAGCTCCCATTCTCACCCACACACGCACATATTCAAGCTTCCATTCTCACCCACACACAAACCCAGGCTCCCATTCTCACCCATATATACACACATTCAAGCTCCCATTCTCACCCACACACAAACCCAGGCTCCGGCTCCCATTCTCACCCACACACAAACCCAGGCTCCCATTCTCACCCATATATATATTCAAGCTCCCATTCTCACCCACACACACACTCAGGCTCCCATTCTCACCCACACATACACATTCAAGCCAGTGCACAGCTTCTGCTTCCTCCCCCTCCCAAGTAGGAAGATCAGTTGTCCTCTCCTGCTGCCACCGGCCTCCTGCTATCTTTGGGCTGTACGGCCCACCAATCTTCCTGCTTGGGGGGGAGGGGAGGAAGAGTAAGCTGTGTGTGGCGCTCGGTGGGCCATATGGTCGCAGGATTGCTTCCCCATGTGTGCCATGCAAATGCACGGAATGGCGCGCCGGCCCTGGGTCCTCCTCTTCACCACGCAGAGATGGGATCTCACGACGGCCTTGCAGGTCCGGTGCTCCACTTCCGGTTCCAGTTGGGTGGGCCTGGGTCCAAATTGGGTGGGCAGCTGCCCACCAAGACCCACCCGTGGCTATGCCACTGTATTCAACACACAATTAAGCTCTGGAATTCATTGCTGGAGGATATGGTAAAGGCAGCTGGCATAGCTGGGTTTAAAAAAGGTTTTAAAAAGGTTTCTGGAGAAGACAATAAACTGTCATTAACCCAGCAGACTTAAGAAATAGCCACTACTTATCCCTGGGCATTTTCAGCCTGGGATCTATGTTCTGTTTGGGAACTTGCCAAGCATTTGTGACCTGGATTGGCCACTATTGGAAGCAGGATGCTGGGCTTGATGGACTTTTAGTCTGACCCAATTCTTATGTTTTATGGCTCTGGGAACAGATGTAGTCAAATAAATTTTCTGTGACACTCATTGTCTTTCATTAATGTTCCAGAAATACTTGTAAATTCTGGCCATCTCTCATAAACAGCATTATTTAAAAAAAAAAAACCCAAACCCTTGAAGGATATCAAGCTGCAGAATTAGCAGAGGGATTTACTTTTTTTTTTTTAACTTACAGATAATTCAATTGGTGGTTTTTTAATGCAGTTGGCAGTTTTCCCCATCACCGATTCAGATTTTATGATTCTGTTGCTAGTAGATTATGAGGTGCTAAAAGGGTCAGATGCATAGCGTTATAATGTGCCTGCGGTCATCCAAAGAAGTTTATGAATCCGCCGGAAACCCCAGCTCGTCCTGTGAGGGAACAGCACAGGGTGGAACGTTTTTGTTTGGTTGTTAGATTAGAAGCTCCATCGTAGCGGGGGAGGGGGGTGCACTGTTTAGAATTTAGGCCCCCACGTACTACTTAAGCGGTTTTCCCACAGACAGAAAAGTGAGAGAAAACCTTTAGCACATGTGGCCTTTTACTGTCAGAACAGTTTGTAAGACGCGAGTTTTAATAAGAAATGGTAGGGGGTGGTCTGGAGAAGGTCACAGGGGAGACGCCGTTCTAACTGTACGTTTACTCAGTGGTATGGGTGGTCTGGGTGGTGGGGGTGGTGGCCACGGAACGGGTCCAGCTGAACCAAAAGATGTTTACTTAGACCCCCAGCAGGGAAGGCTGCCAGACTGGCCATGGGAAAGGAGAGCACAGGCCCACCCCAGCGTTGCTGCGGGCCCGAGTTAGCGACATTCACGGAGCAGAAAGCGGCTTGTCTTGCCGGCATCCGCCCAGCTGCCTCGCCAGCCTTTCCAAAGGGACGCGGCTTTATCAGGTTAACTGGGCCCCCATCAGCATTTCTGGTCCAGGTTTGCCGCCACCCTTCCTACCCTGAAGTGCCAGAACCAGAAACGCTGCTTGTTCTTTTCAGCTTAAGCCTTTTTTCCCCATCACGTGGAGAAAGAAACCCAATTTTTCATTGCACTCGGAGGACCCCCCCCCCCCCCCCCACCCGGAGTCTTCACCCTGGGGAGAAGAGGCACATCTTGGGAATTTATTCAAAGTCTTGAAATTCACTCTTTCATCCATCAGTATTTTTGGAAGGGGATTTTTTTTTTCCAACCTAACTAGGATACCCCCTGTCTGCCCGGGAAGCCTTGCTTTTCCAAACCCTAGAGGATGTGTGTTTCCCCTGGCCCAACTACCGAGAGTCGCTTGCACGGATAAAATTTGGAGAACTGTGATTTCAAACCATTTATGCCAAGGTATGATGTGTAAAACGTCAGTTTTGCTATCTAAGAACTTCTATAGTAAAGAATTATTTTGGACACTCAACTTGAGCCTCCAGAATATTTTATTGGCACTCACGTCCTTTAATGGTGAAAGTGAACTGTCACCTCCCCAGGACACAAAATTGAGAGCCCGTGGGACTGAGAGAAAAGGCAAAGACTTGGCTTCGGGACCCTTCTAGGCTCCAAAACCAGAATAAGGGGTTACATGGGTATGCGTGTACGTGCATGTGAACACACGTGTGCTGGTATTTCTCAGTGACCTTACTATTGCATGAAGTCTGGTGTTTTAGTGAATCCCAAATTTCTTGTAATGACTTGAGCTTTCCTTCAGAAAAGCTAAGGGCGTTGTGAGAGGACGTCCAGCCTGGCATAGTAACTTCTAGTCCAGAGATGGACAAACTATAGCCTGTGGGCCACATCCAGCCTACAGAAGTGTAGCCTCCTCTTGGTTTTCACTTCCCTAATACAGGGGCTACAGCAATGCTCAAGGCCCCTCCTTATCTTACCGGTCCTCTCCTTTGTCCATGTATTTAGACTTTCAGCCCTGGGTGCCAGGATTCAACTGGCAGGGAGAAGGCTCACAGCCTTCAGGGCCCGGGGTGCTGGTGGTGGGTGTTTCCAGACAGTCTTTCACTCTCACATAATAATCTCCAATGGCAGGTCTTCTGTAATCAGGAACTACATGGAAAAACTCAACAAAAAGAGGTTTACTTTAACGTAAAGAAAATAATCCATGCCAGAATCATCAACAACAGAATTACAATCTCCAGTGCTGTGGCTTCCTTGTCCATTCTACTCTTCTCTTTGCTTCTGAAGCAATATCCATAAGCCCTTCCCAATAAAGGATAGGGAAATTCTCCTCCTCAATTGGCATAGATTGGGAGAAAAAAAAAAAGAAACAAGAACTTTTCCTTCTGGAAAATAAGTGTTAGGGGTTAGCCGTCTGCTAGGGAGTTAGCAATCTGTTGGGAGTTGCTATTTGTTGGGAGTATCAATCAGATAGGAGTTAGCAATCTGTTGTTATTTAGGAGAGTTGTGGGTGGATCCTTGGACCAGTGGCAGATGACTACGCCCCCGGGGGAAGGTCCAGAGAGGGACCACCGGTCAGGCTCAGAGTTAGGAGACAGACACACACTAGTTCTTTTATTAGACAGTATACTGAACCACCAGAGGTGGCAGTAGTGAGCTGCAATGCCCGGCTAGGCTGTAGTCCCTCAGATACTGGAACAGCGATCCCTGGAGGCTGAGCTGTAGAGAAACTGAAATATACTGAGTAGGCAGGGTATGCAGAGTTCATGTACTGAACCTAATGGTAACACTCACACAATGTCTCATAGAAGCCCAGGAGCTGGAATGAAGTAGGCCCTCGAGGAGCGATGGTAACTCACTGATGTAGTTGGCAGTGATGACTTCCAGGCAGAAGAGAATACGGAGCAAGTCTGGGAACGAGGGCCCTCGAGGAGCGAGTACTGGCTCCAGACTGTCACCTGAAAAACAAAGGAGAGAGCGAGGCCCCCGAGGAACGGGTACCCCTGGTAAGTCCGAGGAGGCAAGGTAGCTTAGGTAGAGTAACCCTTGCTAACTCGATCTGTTAGCAAATTCTAAGACCTTATATATCCGTCGTGGGTGATGTCATCTCAGGGGAACGCGCCTGAGGTTCGCGCCATCGCCGGTATTTCAATCGGGGCCGCGCCGCGTGTGCGCCCCTAGGCCTCCAGGAAACATGGCAGGTTGCAGTGTCTAGCCGGTCCGGGGACGCCGGAGGACTTCAGCAGGAAGATGCGTTGGCAGACAATCTTCCCGCAGGCGAAGAGGGAGGCGCCAAAGAGGTAAGGAGGGGGGGAGAGAGGGTGTCGGGAACAGACGGACACATCATTAAGGATAATCCAGCTTCTCATAAAGCCCAGTTGTTTAGTCCCATTGTTTATTGGCTGTAGTCCAAACCACTGCAATCCAGTCCCTCAGAGCAGGAGATTGTTGCCCTACTGAAGGGAGCCATCAAAATTCTCCCAAAATTCACCCAGCTCTCTCAAACTAGAAAAAACGTACTTCTTTGATCAAAGCAGCACTTCTGGGTCCATGAGAGCAACTTAACATACTGTCCTTGCTGGGTCCATTTTTGTGGACAGTGAGGTCTACAGAGACAACTCCATCCTCAGAACTGCAAGATCCAAGAAACTTCACTGAACCAGAGACCAAACAACAGAACTGGCTATGAGCATGCTCAACCCAGTGTTTATAGACGAGCAGGACCAATTGCAAACTAGGGGAATGGCCAACTAGCCAGGGAGGGGTAAAAAAAGGCAAAAATCTCCCACAGCATGCAAAATAGGGAAGTAGGTGGTAAAGAGGTGAAGCCCTCGTTACAGAAGATTTTAATCTGGCCCACAGTATTGAGAGCACTATAAAACTGTCGGACCTCCAGGGGGCCCCACTCCCAACCACCATCACCTCAATTCTCCACTCCTCAAACTTCTGATGGGAGGACTCTATCCTCCCCCAGAAGTGACCCCCAACATGGCACTTGTCTCAGGTTTGTCCATCCCCTGCTCAAGTCTCTTCAGGTGGCCACCTAGATGCTCCCACACTCCTCGTGGGCAAGGAAAGGAATGAATTCTTTCTCTTTTAATTCTGGCTGCCCATATATGCAGGGAAATATGGCACTCTTCACAGAACGCCCCAGCAAAGGGAAAAAAACCTTAAAGCAACCCTTGATTTCTGGACCCCCACTGACCTGGGCACTCTTTAGAGCTTGAATCATGGAGTCCCTGGTCTCTTCTGTTACGATTCCTCCTATAGCTGTGCCACAGGAGGCCTCTCACCTTTCTCCAGAGGCCGCTCCGAAGCCAGGGCCTCGCCTGAGCAATTGTCCGGATTCTTCTCCACGGCCTGGGAGGCCGTCGGTGTTGTTCGGGGCCTACTCAAGGCCTGCTCCACTGCAGCCTGGACATTCTGGTTTGGGCCACACCCTTCCCCCAAAGGGGCGGGCCTGCAGCTTCCTCCATTCTTATAGGGCCAGCAAGGGGAGGCCCATCTGGACTCCTCCCAGGTAGTTGCCTCCATACAGTATAAAAGGATCTTCACTTCATTTTCTTTTTGCCTTCGGATTGGATGCCATGCTCGTCCAGGTCCTCCTGGGCCGATCCAGGTTTCTTTTATTGATGGCGCCATGCCCGGTGTCTCTGCCTGTTTCCTGATGTTTGTTCCTGAACCTGATGTTCCAGCCCTGTTGTTCCTGACTGCCGGTGTGCAGTACCCTGCTCTGGACTGCTTTGTGCAGCATTTTTCCTTTCCTGCGCTGGTCCCGCTCCTGCGGGCGGAGGACAGGGTGGTCCGTGACCAGACTAGTGGTACTGGCTGTGTAGGGCGACCTGAGGGACAGTGCCAATGTCTAATCTTCCCAAGTCCTCGTCCTGACCCGAGCCTTTGTCTACAGTACCTTGCTTCAGAGTCTATGTCTACAGTAGTTTGCTTCAGAGTCTGCGTCTACAGTACTGCTTTTAGAGTCTACGTCTACAGTACCTTGCCCCGGAGTGTTCGTCTTCAGTGCCTTGTTTTGGAGCCTTCTATGTTTTAAGACCTTCGTCTGCCCTCATCTTCTGTCCAGCCTGCCGCCTATTGCCGTTACCCAGCGGCAGGTCCGAAAGGGCTTGGAACGGTCGGAGGACTGTTCATTGACCAACACTATGTTGCTGGTCATCCTGAGGCGGGCAGGTTCGGTTGAGGGTCAGACCTTCAGTTCTTGTCTTTACCTTGTCCTGCTCCTGGCTACCCATGCTCACACCAGCTTACCTCCCACGGTGTGTCTTGGGGCTCCTCTCTGAGTCACGCCATGGCTCAAGGGCTCAACACTTGCTTTAGAGGCGACCGCGCTCCTCGCTCTCGTAACATCTTTAGCCCTTAGCGGTTTTATAACACACTAGGGGGTCCCTTCCCAGCTCCTGCAAACTGCAGTGTCCTTATTCGGTCCAGTCTGTAAAATCGTGCCATTTAAATAAACAGCGAGCCATAATTGGAGCTTTCAGCTTAAGACATTTTAAACAGCTACGATGCAAGTTTTGTGCCGGCGGCTGGCATACGAACTAGTATTTCCATCAGTATTTTCTTTGGACTTTCCTCGGAAACTGCTTTGATAAATTTCTAATTTCCATGCCAGTCGGTCTGACTTTGCTAGAAGAAGCTGTCAGGCTGCGATTCGGCCTTTTCAGTCCTTTTTTTTTTTTTACATTTTTTGAAAAAAGAAAAAGTAACCATTAAAACAATAAATAACGTCTATCTCATTTGGACTCAGGGACGGTAGTTTTCAAACCGGTGCATGGTCGCACTTTGGTGCATGTGCGTCGCACACTCGCCCAGATACGCGGCCATTTTATAACTTGTGCGCGTATAAGGCGCCCATGTTCTAAAATAGCCTTAGCGGGCGCACATGTGCCCCCAGTTTTAAGTGGGCGCGTGCCTGTGAGCATGAATCCCGTTTCTGCCGTGCAAGTGAGAGAATTTTAAAAGGGGTGTGCGTCCGTGCCATTGCCAGTTTCACCAGTTCATCCACCAGTTTGTCCAGTTAACAGCTAGGTCCTCCAAATCCCCCTGGTTTGATAGTCTCCACTCCCCCCCCCCCCCTGAGAAATGGCTCTCCTTTTTTTATTTTTTAACCTAAAACTCATCCCTAGCAGAAGTAAACTTATCCAGCAGGGGATCCGGGCGCGTGCCCAGGCGCGTTAAGTGTTTATGCGAGCCTCTCTTGGCTACTTCCCCAAATCGCCCAGACCACGCCCACACCCTGCTCCTTTTTATTTATTTATTATTTCTTTCTTTAAAAGAGTTTCTTTCCCGTCCATATCATATCTGTTGTGCTGGGTGGGTTACAATGATTAGGTCAAAAATTGAAAACTTAAGAACATAAGAAATTGCCATGCTGGGTCAGACCAAGGGTCCATCAAGCCCAGCATCCTGTTTCCAACAGAGGTCAAACCAGGCCACAAGAACCTGGCAAGTACTCAAACACTAAGAAGATCCCATGCTACTGATGCAATTAATAGCAGTGGCTATTCCCTAAGTAAACTTGATTAATAGCCATTAATGGACTTCTCCTCCAAAAACTTATCCAAACCTTTTTTGAACCTAGCTACACTAACTGCACTAACCACATCCTCTGGCAACAAATTCCAAAGCTTTATTGTGCGTTGAGTGCAAAAGAATTTTCTCCAATTAGTCTTAAATGTGCTACTTGCTAACTTCATGGAATGCCCCCTAGTCCTTCTATTATTCGAAAGTGAAAATAACCGAGTCACATCTACTCGTTCAAGACCTCTCATGATCTTAAAGACCTCTATCATATCCCCCCTCAGCCGTCTCTTCTCCAAGCTGAACAGCCCTAACCTCTTCAGCCTTTCCTCATAGGGAACTTTTGAGATGTGCGCACAGCGGGAGATAAGCGTGCACCTGGGTGGCTTCTAAAATTCGGTGGGTGCGCATGAGCCCAACTTGTGCACTTATCTCCCGATTTTGGCCTGCGCTGGGCTTTTAAAATTCAGTTCTAAGTGAGTGATTACACTATCTGTGCAGAAGTGCCAGTCCCTCTTAGCAAAGCAAGCTATGCGCTCATATATGACACCTACTTCTAAAAATAGTTTATCCCATTGTATGTTTATGATCAGAATCGTATATGGGACCGTTTTGCATTTACAGTGTGTGCTGTATTTTATTAGTGCTGGATGTCGTGCTCCGGTGTGGATTGGGACCAGACCCCCCTCTCTTTTAGATGGACATTTGCAAGAGCTACTAGCCACAGTTCCTCTTTTTGAATAATTAATTGGAGGATGGGGATCTATTAAGGTCCAGCTTGATTCAACTCAATAAACGTCTAATTAGAACTGACCATCATGTGTGGGCATTAACTGAGTATTAATCTCTCTACATTATAAAAATATTAGGGGCTCCGGGCGATCAAGGCACCACGTCTGTGCATGCGTGCGTGCAGCAACGCTCTCCCGGAGCTGCCGGGAGCGGGTCCATCGCTATGGACATAGAGAGAGATGGGTGCATCGGGGCCACATCGCAGAACCAGAAAGGAAAGGGAAAAAAAACAAAAACGAGCTGCAGCAGGGCTTGTGGGGTTGTCTGGGCCCCACCACCAAAAGAGAAAATATGACCGCTGGCGGTGGCAGAGCCGGCGGGATTTCTCTGGCTGTGCGATCCTGGCAAAAAAAAGCATCCGAGGTGCAAGGGGAAGGGGAGAATCCCGCGAAAAAGGGGGCGGGGCAAAGGGGGCGGTCCTGCGAAAGGCCGCAGCCATTCACACCGCGGCGGCGTGTTTTCGCCGCCCGCTGCAGCCTTTCGCACAAATAGCGTAAAAGGTAGTGCTCTTCGCCGCGCTACTGCCGGCGAGAATGTCCCTCACATTCTCACCGGCAGCAGTGCCATGGCCGACTCCTCCCCTCCCAGTCATTTACATCCTATCGCAGGCGAAACGGCCCTTTTCACGTGCAATAGGGGTTTAGCGCGTGCGATAAGGCCCTAACGCACCCGATAAACCTTTTTGAAAATAACCCCCTAAGGCATGTGTTAAGTTCAGGGGAGAAAAGCTAGGCATGTATATTGGATTTTTCCGGCAGGCTCAGTTTTCAAAGGGTTTAAGCTCCTGACCTTTGGAGTTGGGTTTCTTAAACTGACTCTTCTGAAATTTTCCTAGGGATGAGGGCCTACATTTAGGGACCTAAAAACTGAATTGCTACAGGAGCAGAGTTAGGGCAGGGAAACAAAGTTTGGAGCTTAGCACCGATTTTTAGAACTAGGCACCTAATTTAAGCAGTTCTCAATTTGGGCCCCTAAGTTTTAGGATCCTAAAATTTATGTGAATATTCAGCTGAAAATTTAGGCCCCTAAACTTAGGCTCCAGAATGTAGGGGCTCAGCTTTTTATGAATATCGGCCTCACAGTTTGTGATGCACCCATAAATCACCTTGCAGAAAAGCAGCTGCGTGTGTACAAGGTTACTTTTACCCTCCAAACTTTAGGGAAAATTTTCAAACACAACCCAGGGAGTTTGTGTTTGAACATCCACCTTAAGTCAGGAGGCTAAAGTATCTGTGTATTTTGAACTCCCAAGAAGCCCTGGTTTGTTTGTTTCTCATTCTTAACGAATGTAACCGGCGTTCTCAACCTACTTTACAAAGTATGATGCAACCGGGTACAGTCAATTAACTAAATCCCAAAGCCTCTTAGTTGTTTCTCTGTGTCTTGACGAGATTGTAAACTCCATGGAACAGGGACTGCTGCGGTGGTTAATCTCCATTCAAGTAAGGCTTCAGGGCTGATGTACTGTAGTGTGGCTAATCTGCTCCAGCTCACCGTTAGAGATGACAGGGGATTAAATTTGTGCTGTTGTTTAACCAGAGGCAGTTCAGATGACAGAAGTATGAGTGCGTTTAAAAGCAGACTCCTTGTTATGTCAAAAAACAATACCATCCTTGCTCCTCTCTGATAATAAACTGCCCCCAAATGCAAAGTGCTTTAAGACTATCACAGTGCTGGATCCAGTCACTGAGGATCAGGAAGGATTAGGAATCAGACATGTGGGAACCAGGCTTGCAGACTTGACCAGCGGTTAGAGACTGAAGCTATGAATCTACACTCCCCGGCTTTAAGTCCCATCAACATTACTCAGTAAATGGCCTGAAGTTAGCAAGTAGCACATTTAAAACTAATCGGAGAAAATTATTTTTCACTCAATGCATAATTAAGCTCTGGAATTTGTTGCCAGAGGATGTGGTTGATGCAGTTCGTGTGACTGGGTTTATAAAAGGTTTGGATGAAATAGCGGGTAATCAATCTCAAGATTCTACATTGGATCTCTCAAATATTTTGGAACCATCACAAACCATGGAGATTTCACAAAGCGGAACTCTTTTGGTGACATTTGCTTTTCAATCTGATAGAAATACTGTTTTAAACTTTTCTTTTGCAATCATTTACTTTTGTTTTATGGGAAAAAAAATATGGATTTACCCTGATCTTACTAGAGTTACCCAGTTACGTCAAAAAAAATGTCTTTCTATGCATTCTGAGGTGGTCTCTAAGGGGGGGCCACTTTGTTCTACGTTACCCCTGTAAACGTTCTGTGAAATATCTTAATGTGAATTATGTCTTTTTTTGAACCACCCCAACTTCGAACATTTCTAGACTCGCACGCCTCGCTGCTATAATTGTTGGTTGGTAATATTTAATAACTGGTGGAAGCTCTCAGTTTTTTTTTTTGTTATTCCGCTCTTTAATCTATTTCCTTTTATAATGAGAGGATCTGCAAAATATGTGCTTGGTTAGATTTATTTTCCATATGTATTTTCTCTTTGCCCTTCTCATTTCTGTAACAAGAATTTGTGTTGTTAATTTGGAAATGCATGAAAAAAGAAAATTAAAAAAAAATAAAAAAGGATTGGATAAGTTCTTGGAGGAGAAGTCCATTAACTGCTATTAATCAACTTGACACTTAGGGAATGGCCTCTGCTGTTACTGGCATCGGTAGCATGGGATCTACTTAGTGTTTGGGTACTTGCCAGCTACTTGTAGCCTTGGATTGGCCACCGTTGGAAAGAGGATGCTGGGTTGATGGACCCTTGGTCTGACCCAGCATGGCAAGTTCTTATGTTCTTTAGTGTCTCCTTTCTTTTTAATAACTGGCTATTGGATAGTTAAGTGCAGAGTCATTACCTCCAAGCTGGGCTATGGGAAGCAAAGCACCCCTGGGTGCAGGAAGGCTGACAGAATGCAGGAATGCATGGGGCCGGGCAAGGCAAAGGTGCTCTGTGGAGGCAGTTCCTCGTCCCTTGTGCCCCACCTGGGGTGGAATAGTATGTTCAGACTGATACCCCGGAGAAGGATAATTGCTAATGGTAGTCCTGAGATGTTCTTATCTACCAACAACTTTGGAGAGAGAGAGAGAGAGAGAGAGAGGTGGGGAGCGGGAGAAAGCTAGTTAGATGGTAAACGTGATGGCTGTAATAGATTTCTTTACAAGTCCCATCATAATCCTCCAAATTACCGAAAGGCAATTACATGGCTTCACTCCCATTATCACTGAGCTTGCTGATAACATCATGCGATGGTTCAAGGCCTCCTACATCATTTTAACATTTTTAATCCTGAAAATGAGAAGGTTAGGTTCAGTTTTAGTCTCTATGGGGACTAAAAGTATTTTCAACTAGTCTGCTTGGAACTTTCCTTTTCGCATTTAGGGCCTGATTCATCAAGGTCTTTTACCATAGCCAAGGAATGAAGTGGGGGGAGCTTAAGGAGATTGGCCTCATGAACTAATCAAGTTACCATACTGTTTTATTTAACCTAAGGTTGTGTGTGCATAGGTCAAAGGTTGTGACATGAGATACTGTGTACATGTTGTAAAACGTGTGTGGTCATACCTGGAAACTTCTGAGTTGTGGCCACCTTGAGATTTGGTGTGCGTTGGTGAGAGGTCAATGCATGTCAGCTTTCTCTCTTCCACTCTGCCCTCCACTTAATTCCCCCCCAACTATCTCACACCTGACACGTTTGCACTCTCTCTCTCTCTTCCCCCACCATCCCCCCTGCCCTCTCCTAGCACTTTCCCCCTTCCCTGACTTCAGTCATCTTCCCTTTGCTGTGCATGGGCACGCAGGACTCATGCCCCAATGCCAGTTCCCTAAATCTAATTCAACAGAGAACAACCTTCTACTTCCTGCTCCAACTCCTGCCCTCCCGGGCAGCGTGCAGGGATCAGGAAGGAAAGGGTGAAGCTGGGGCTGGAACAGAGAGAAGAGCTCCTCCCCCTCCTGTTTCTCCCCCATCCCAGGCAGCCTGCAGACAATTTGAGGGGACAGGGCAGCACCCAGAGATTTCCCAGATATCTGCAGAAATCTAGTGATTTAATTGACATTATTGAGTCGCTGGTGAAACCTTTGATTTCTATCTCTCTCTCTCTCTCTCTCTCACACACACACACACACACATACAGAGTAACACACATTAGGGAAGTGAATTTGTTTAGAACGAATGCCTAAAATGTAACAGAATTCCTTTTTTCTTCTACTTGGCAAACAGTATCCGATACTATTTTATAAGCAATTTATGCATGTAAATGTGGCACCTCATTTGAGTATATTACCTGCTGCCCAAAATCAGGAGTAAGTGATCATAAAAATCTTAAAAGTGAAAAAACGACTGGATAGGGAGGGTCTGGGTGAAATAGGGGAACTTCAGACTGAGAGCCAGGAAGGTCTTCACAAGCTGCAGATGGACTTGGTGAACTGGTAGATTAATTGGTAAAACTGGTTAGTTCTTTGCCACGCGCATGTTAGAAAATCCCCTGATTTATGAGTGTAAATGCTGATTTACAAGGGCAAATGCATCTAAATAACATGAATAAAATCTACTCGCTTATCCTTTTAAAATTTGAAATACAAATACACAGGTATATCATTTGTACGCACTTAGGCTAAATTCCAACTTATCCGACTAAGTATCACGGTTGCTACTACATAAAGACAGACAAATTTGAATTTATCCAGCTATATTACAATTTATCTGGCTAAGTAGCAGCAGGCACTACTTAGCTGGATAAGTCAGAAAAGCACTATTTAGATGGATAAGTAGTGCATTTCAGATGTATCCAGCTAACAGGATAAATTGTTTTTATTTTATTTATTTATATTCTGCTTTTCAGCACTTCAAAGCGGATTACATTCAGGTACTGTGGATACTTCCCTGTCCCTAGAGGGCTTACAATCAAATTGCTGTAAATATTGCATGCCATAGAAAAAGGGGCATCTTTTATGGTAATTCCTAATTGTCACAATGTGTGTTAATTTTTTGCATATTGTGGTAATACCTAGATAATTGCATTTTCAGAGAGAGAGAGAAAGCGAGAGAGCCTCTGGGGGTGGCACCATAGTAAGCAGCTATTTATGCTACTATAGGAAGTCCACCTAGTAAGTCGAGGTGAGGTTTAGATAGTAGTGTAAGCTTAGGGGCCACTTTTACATGCAGAGTGAGATGTATTAACAGAACAGTACATTCTTGTGAAGATTTGATGTCTTTTGGAGTGAGGAAACTCACACTAAGATGAGATTTGTACAGTGTTCTCAACCTAGCTTGATGTTACCCAGGTAGAGAGTCCATCAAGCTAGGGTAACATCAAGCTTTATTGAGAGAACACTGTACAAATCTCATCTTCAGAATGAGTTTCCTCACTCTGAAGGACATCAAATCTTCACAAGAATGTACTGTTCTGTTCGTATATCTCACTCTGCATGTAAAAGTAGCCCCTAACCCTTATACTACTACCTAAACCTCACCTCCACTTACTAGGTGGGCCTCCTATAGTAGATTAATAGCTGCTTACTATGATGCCACCCCAGAGGTACTCTCTCTCTCTCATTTATATCTTGAACCCAGATCTTAGACCACTGGGCTACTCCTTCCCTCCCTAAGTTAGACAAATGTGGTTTTTGTTTGTGCACCTATGTACTTGTATTTTATAGCTTGTGCATATTATTTGTGTGCAGGTTATAAAATACTGTAGCATCTTTGCCCATTTGCACGCGTACATGGGCACACACGAGCAGCTTTGAAAGTTATGCTCCCTGTTAGCTGGATATGTTTATCCAGCTAACAGCTGGTTAATGTCTGATTATGGACCTCTAGGATGCTTGTAAGACCAGTCTTCAAGTCATGTGTTAGACCCACATATATGGATGCAGTCCCGCAGACCTGTTTCTGACTCATGGCAGCTGATCCCAGCCTTTGGTTGGCATCATGAAATATGTACAGTATTTTAAGAAGGCTGCCTATTTTTGAATGTTTTTATTGTTGGCTGGCTGATAAAATCAACAGAATTTCAAACAGTCCAACATGAAGTCAGTTGTTGAAAGGCTCATTCTGAGCTTTCTTCTGTTTTTTTTTTGGACTGCAAATTTGTCTTTGTTCTATTTGGGTGGAAACCAGGCACACACATATAAATACATACGCACACATATACAGATCCTCTAGCTAAACAAACCCACCCTTATGAATTCATTTTCCCTCTAGGTATAGCTAGAAATATGTGCTCAAGATCTTCTTTCAAATTTTTACAAGATTGGAGTTTATTTACAAAGCTCGAGAAAGGGTATTAAAAAGGCAGCCATGAATGGAGAATTCCGTTGGGAGGCAGGTGCCGGACGTCTTCTCAACTAACATGTTGCCCCTGGTCATGAAGTGAGCCCTGTGTTATGATCCCAGTAAACCTGGGTGGGTCCGCTTTTGCTTGTCAACTGCAGGAAGTGGTAAATCTAGGTTTTGTCTACGGGGAAAAGAACAGTTCCGGAGGCTGTAGGATGCCAGGAGAATGAATAGGTGAAAAGTGATTTCAGAAAAAGATTTTTATTTGGTATTGTTGTGGCTGTTAGCCGGTAGTTCCATGTACACTGCGAAGAACACTTCGTTCGGTCTTCTCATCATGACCTGTTGCAGGATCCTCACTCCCACACTGAAGGGAACTCGCTGATTTGTCATTGAATTGTCAGGCTCCAATACTATGAAACGCTTTGCCTCTTGGCATTCGTCCTGAATTGAATTACTTGAAATTCAGAAAAATGGTGAAACCACAGTTGTTTAGAAAGGCCTCTGCTAATTAATGATATGCTAAGCTTGAGGTTTTGGAGATATCCATAGAGGCTATTTGATATATATATAACAGCATTATCTCTCAGCTCTGTTACGAGTGAGTGCTGGTTAAGTGTGTTTTTGGGCAGGGTGTTTTATCGTAGATACTACAGATTGGTTTTTTTTATGTATCTTATGTTTATTTTGGATATGATTTTATTTTATGAATCGCTTTGTTTCTTGCTATATTAAAAATAGTGTTGTCATTCACAATCTGTTATGGACAGGGAAATGTTTTGCATCCCTACCAGCAGATGGAGGCAGAAAAAAACTTTTCAGACACTGCTACATAACCGAGACTGCATCTGCAGCCCTTCATTATTGACCTGTACCCAAGCCATGTTGAATCCCCGCCAATTTAAACCTAATTCCAGGAATGAAAATTAGTAGGTAAGAGCAATTTTCCTTCCTGTACATACCCCAGATCAGTCCAGACAACTGGGATGTACCCAAGCCCCTTATCCCAAGCTGGGTGGGATCCCAAGCTGGGTGTGATCTCGAAAGACCAACACACATTCAGCAAATGAAGTCTCTTCATGCTCCCGAACATTGAAATGGTAATGTTTGGTAATGTTTGGTAAAAGTATGAAGCTAAGACCTGCAGAGATATTAACTGACACTCTGCCCAGGAATCCACTTGCGCCCTAGTAGAGTGCACCTGCAGTCTTCCTGGAATAGTTCAACCTTCACAGAGATTCGCCAAACAAGATAGCCTCCTTTTCTCAACATGCCACTGAGGCATTAGAAACCTTTGCACCATTCTTTGCCCCCCTAAACAAGAAAAAGACATGATCCAATCGCTGAATACTGTTAGTGACCTTAAGATAACGCAACAGAGTCTGAAAATCATCCAATAAGTGCAGTTCTCTCACATTTGCCATCTCTGCCATCAAATGTTGAAAGGCGGGAAGCTCTAACGTTTGATTAAGGTGAAAGGAGAAGAATGACCTGCGGCAAATAGGAAGAGACTCTATGCAATGAGACCCCCATCATCCGTAATCCACAGGAAAGGATCCCTAAATGACAAAGTCTGAAGTTCCAAAATCCACTTGGCC
Organism: Rhinatrema bivittatum; assembly: GCF_901001135.1. Taxonomy (NCBI): domain Eukaryota; kingdom Metazoa; phylum Chordata; class Amphibia; order Gymnophiona; family Rhinatrematidae; genus Rhinatrema; species Rhinatrema bivittatum. Next base: position 26,551,767 of record NC_042619.1, read on the forward strand.
AAACAAATCACAACCAAGAAGCTTGTCTTTAACATAAGATCCATCAATGAAGCCTGATGCAAAGGTTCAAAGACAGGTCCACACAGCACCCGCAGAACTAAATTAAGATTCCAAACCGAACATATACTAAGGATCGGAGGCCACAAATGCTTTGGCCCCCTTCAAAAAATGAATGACATCTGGGTGCAAAGCTAGCGGCCTTCCCTGCAACTTACCTCAAAGACAACCGAAAGCTGTTACCTGTACTCAAAGTAAATTGTAAGCCAGACCCTTGACCAAACCCTCCTACAAAAAGGCCAAGATGTGAGGAACCTCCAACCGCAAAGGGTTGACACCTTCTTTCACACACCACAATTCAAACACCTTCCACACTCAGACATACGCCAAAGAAGTGGATGGGCTCTTAGCTTGAAGCAACATAGTAATCATCTCTTCTAAGTACTCTTTCAAGTGCAATCATCTCCTCTCAAAAGCCAAGCCACAATACAAAAGTGATCTACCCAATACAAGAAATTGGGCCCTTGATGAAGAAGCCCCTGCAGATGACCGAATTGGATGGGTCCATCCACCACCAGATGAACCAGATCTTCAAGCCACAGATGGTGCGGCCACTCTGGTGTGACGAGAACCTCTCTTCCCGGGTGTCGCTCTATGTGCTGCAAGACTCGAGCTATGAGAGACCACGGGGAAACACATATAGCAGAATCTCCATGGGCCACGGGCAGACCAGAGTGTCAACCTCTCGCATCCAAATTCTCTCCTGCAGCTGAAAAACTGATCCTCCTCGGCATTGAGGGGAAAGCCATCAGGTCCTATAGAGATCTGCCCCACCTGGCCCGAATGAGATCCATGGCTTCTGAGGATAACTCATATTCCCCTGGATCTGTCTGCTGAGATAGTCTGCTTGCATATCTACTTTGGCCAAAAGGAACACCGCTAACCCTGCCAGATACTGTTCTGCTGAGACAAAAAGTTCTTGGGCCTTCTGAGCCACCCAGCAACTCTTCGTCCCAGAGAAAGATCCGGTAGCAGGTCCCCCAAAGACCTTTCCTTTACCTAAGAAGGTGTAGAAACTGGTAATCCGGCAATGGGATACTCTGGAGGCCCGGTTTACGGTAAACAGGGCAATGGCAAAGTTGTATTTCTTGTCTGAGGAGACCTTGGAGCTCCTGATGCTCCTGAAAGTGGATGCTTCTGTCTCAGCTGTGACCAAGAAGGCGACCATTCCCATGGTGGAGTCAGCTGCATTGAAGGATGCTCAGAACTGCTGAAGAGGATGTTTGAGGTTTCAGCCTTGAGTATTCGAATGGCTGTTTGTAGTAGCCTTATGCAGTTAGCCTGCATGGTTACTTGTAGTTATGGAGGTGGAAAGACATTTTTTGCCCTCAGCTACACAACAATGATTTGCCTAGAGGCCTGTCAGTAAACTCACCATGAAAGCAAAATCAGCCAATTTTAGGCCTTTTCACCTTGACAATTTAGGTTTGCCGCAAAAATGTATTCTAGTGATTTCTTTCCACCATAGAATTTATTATAAATGTTTTAATTAACGGAGATGGAAAAGATGAAATTTGTTGTGACCCAGGAACAGAATGCTGAAGGCATTTGCCATTACCTGCAGGTCACAAGTGTAACATATGGCTGGATGTGGGATTTCCCACAACCAGACGTACTCACCTCTACTCCCCACGGTCCTCTCATGCGGCTACACAACTAGGATGCCATCATGTTTCTCCACTGTTGGGTCCTCCTAGGTGCGTGCGGTGCAGTGCCACTTAAAGGCTCCAACAAGGGAAATCCTAGGACTGGCGCTCAACAGTGACATCACATGGCTGGGTATTTAAATCCAAGCCGTGTTAGAACCTGATATCTCAGCAACAAGTCTTCTGCAGAGCAAGTTGCTTCATCTATCTTTTTATCTGCCTTACCTTGTGCCTTCTCCTGCTTGTCTTGTGTGCCGCCTTGTTCTCTGACTGCCTTCCCATGTTCTCTCCTAATCCATCTCTCTGTTCCTTGGTCCTCCCTTGTCCGTCCTGTTCTTGTCTTCTGCCTGCCTGGTATTGACCTCTGCTACAAACCCGAACCACTTTCATGCCTGCTGCCTAGTATTGAACTCTGCTATGGACCTGGATCACTCTCTGCTTGCTGCCTGCACTGACCTTTAGCCTAGAACCAGTTACTGTTTGCTCACTGTCAGCCCTAACCTTTATTCATGTTTGGAACCCAAGGGCTCAATCTGCAGGTAATGGAGCTGGAACAGGTAAAGCCCCAGCTCAGTCCCAGTAGGGCATGTCTGCCAGCTTTCAGCATAGACCTAGTGAGTTCGCCTACTAGGCTGCATCAACCAAGGGCTCACACCTGCAACAGTTTGCTGAGACCATGAGCTCGGCAGATTTGTCCCCTGCTCAGGACATCACGGGGTTGGCCCTACAAGTGCAACTACAGCAAGATTAGTTGTGCACATGGCTGGTATCCTCCAAGGCCTGGCAACTCTTATGGACTCCATTCTGTTCCCTGGACCTTCTTAGGTTCCTCCTCCAGTTGCTCCTGTTCAGCCGAAGGTGATCTCAAGGGATGCAGAAGCTTCCTAAATCAATGCAGGATGCACTTTGAGCTGCAAATAGCCAATTTCCCAATGGACCACACCAAGGTAACTTACATACTGTCTCTGCTAGCGGGTTCCGCCTTGGCCTGGGCCTCCCCTGTATGGGAAAGAAATGTCCCGCTACTAGGGAACTTGGACAATTTTCTACACCAGTTTCAGCTGGTCTTTGACAAGCCAGGATGGACATCATCTGCTGCCATGGTGTTCCTTCAGATCTGGCAAGATATTTGCACAGTGGACAAATACGCTATACACTTTCACACCTTGGCATCTAAACTCTGCTGGGGCAAAGACAGCCAGATGGACATTTTTTGGCAGGGCCTAGCGGAACGCAAAAAAGATGAGTTGGAAGACCATGACACTCTGCCCACGCTACAGAACCTCACTGCACTGGCCATATGGATCAACCTGTGGTTTCAGGAATGAGCCTAGGAGAGAGGGGCATCTCATCATCCATTCCATCTAGCTCCCAAGTTTGAACGCTCCCTGGTCACACCAAAGTAACTCACGTCCATAGCCTCCCCCAAAACTCCTATGCAATTAGGCTGGTTCTGCCTCTCCGAGGATGAAAAATGGAGGCATAGGCAGTTGAACCTCTGCCTTTACTGTGCTGGCAAAGGGCATTTCACCAGTTGCTGCCCTGAGAAACAGGGAAACTTGCAAGCCTAGGGTTGGTTGGAGAGGCAATGCTAAGTCGAATATCCTCCTCTTCTCAATTACTGATGCCAGTTCATCTCCCCTTTGAGGAAACTGTGGTGCAAACAGAGGCCTTTCTGGACTCAGGAGCCCGAAGCAATTTTATTGTGGAGTCTCTCATCCACCAATACAACCTCCATACTACCACGTTTTCTAAGGCAGTTACTGTATCATTGGTATACGGAGAACCACTATCTGGACTTTTAACAATGGTCACCTTACCCCTTTCATTCCAGACGGGTCTCCTTCATAGGAAAAATATCTCTATGTCTTGTCCAGGGCGATTAATTTCATCATCCTCAGAATAGCCTTGGCTCATGCTCCACAACTTGACCATAAATTGGCATTACATTACAAATTGCTCGTGGGGATCTTCCTGTAAGGAACAGTGCCTCTCTTGGGTCCTGCCCCTGCTCATCTTGGGCCGGACATCTTCCTTGGATCTGCCAGGCCTCCCTCCTTAGTATGCAGCCTTCTCCAACATATTTAGCAAATAGAAAGCAAGGATATTACCGCCACATTGGCCATAGAATTACCCAATCAACCTTCTGCAAGGGAAGATTCCTCTATGAGGGCGAGTCTATCTACTCTCTGCTCCCAAAACTGAAGCCAAGTATATCCAAGAGAACCTTGAACGAGGGTTCATCGGCACTTCTTCATTCCCTGCTGGGGCAGGATTCTTCTTCGTTTGGAAGAAAGACGGTTCTTTGAATGCCTGCATTGACTACCGAGGCCTCAACAGGATAACACGGAAAAACCATTACCCACTACCCCTCATAACAGAATTATTCAATCACCTGCAATGGGCGCAATTCTTCACAAAACTTGATCTTCAGGGAGCTTACAACTTTATATGCATACGGGAAGGAGATAAGTGGAAGATGGCCTTCAATAACCAAGACAGCCACTATAAATACTTGGTCATGTCATTTGGCCTCTGTAATGCTCCTGCCATCTTTCAAAACATGGCCAATGAAATATTTTGAGACCTACTGTATTCCCATGAGGTTGCCTACCTGGATGACATCCTTATCTTCTCATGCTCTCTGGCCCAACACTGCAAGCATGTAGTGCAGAGGCTCCATAAGCACCATTTATATGCTAAGCTCAAGAAGTGTACTTGTGAAGTATAGGTGTTGCCATTCTTGGGGTACATTGTTTCCTGGAACGAGTTATATGTGGATCTGGAGAAGTTAAAAGCCATCCAAGATTGGCCTCAACGCGTTGGCCTCAAGACCTTGCAATGCTTCCTCGCTTCACCAATTATTACCATCAGTTCGTGCATAGGCACTCCTCTTTGGTGACCCCTCTCACAACCCTTACCAAAAAGGGCGCTGTCACCAGGCTCTGGACAGAAGAAGCTATACAGGCCTTTGCCCACCACAAGAAGGAATTTCTGAGGGATTCCTGTCTCAACCAGCTAGATCCATCAAAATCTTTCATTATGGAGGTAGATGCCTCTGCCATTGGGGTAGGGGCTGTCCTTGCTCAACACAGTGACCAAGGGACCGTTCCTACTGTGTTTTTTATTCTCTAAAAAGCTTATGCTTGCAGAAAAGAACTATACGATTAAAGATTGTGAGCTTCTGGCCGTGAAGTTGATGCTGGAAGAATGGTGCCATCTGCTGGAGGGGCTAGGCAAACAATCACGATATATACTGATCACAAGAACTTCAAATATCTACTGCAAGCCCAATCTTTGAACCCTTGGTAGTTCAACTTTGAACTAAGATACTGCCCCATGGAGAAGAACCAATGGGCCAACACTCTTTCACATTCTTTTGAGATGGAGGATTCCTCATAACTCCTTCACCACATCATTGACCCAACAAAAATTTTGGTTGCAGCGGTAGTACTTGTCCTGCTAGGGAAAACCATTGTTCCCAAATGACTATGAAAAAGGGTACTCAAATGGGCTCATGACTCTTGTCTAGTGAGGCAACAAAGAGTTGCTAGGACTCTGGAATTAATTCTCCATCATTACTGGTGGCCTTGAGTGAAAAACAGCATGCAGCGTTATGTGGAGTCTTGTCCCAATTGTGTTATGCATAAGAGCTCCCAAGCTCACCCTTGGAGGCTGTTACAGTCATTTCCAGGCCTTGAGAAACTCTGGACCCATTTGGCCACTGACTTCATCACTAACCTTCCCATCTCTAAAGGCTACGCAACCATCTGGATAGCAGTGAAACACTTTTCGAAGATGGCTCATTTCATACCTCTTCCCGGCCTTCCATTTGCACCAGAATTGGCATGGCTTTTACTTCAACATATCTTTCATATGCACAGATTATGGAGAACAGTTCACCACCAGATTTTTAAAAGCCTCTGTAAAAAAATTGGGATTACCCTGGACTTCACCTCCGCTAACCATATGCAAAGTAATGGCCAGTCTGAAAGAATCAATGAGATTTTTAAAGGATTCCTGACAGCCCACATTAATGAACGTCAGGATGACTGGGACTCCCTTCTACCCTGGGCAGCATTCTTCCACAACTATCATGTGGGTAGGTCATCCGGATCCTTATGCAGCTGGGTATTTAAACCCCAGCTGTGTTAGGAGTCAATGCCTCAGCAACAGGTCCCCTGCATTGTCTGCAGATCAAGTTGCTTCATCTGTTTCTTTGTCTGCCTTACCTTGTACCATCTCCTGCTTGTCATGTGTGCCTCCTTGTTGCCTTGTCCCCCTGTCTCCCTGTTTGCCTTGCCATGTTCTCTCTTGGTCCGTCTCTCTGTTCCTTGGTCCTCCCTTGTCCATCCTGTCCTTTCCTCCTGCCTGCCTGGTATTGACCTCTGCTATGGACTCAGAGCGCTCAATTGCCTGTCGCTTAATACTGACCTCTGCTGTGGACCAGAACCATCCTTTCCTTGCCATCTGCCCTGTCCTTTGGCCTGGAACCACTTATTGTCTGTTCACTGCTAGCCAATCCAATCTTGAGGGACCCTCGCCTAAGTCCTGTCGGCCCCTGGAATCTAAGGGCTCAACCTCTGGGAAACGAGGTTGGTACAGGTGAAGCCCCAGCTCAGTCCCAGTAGATCATGTCTGCCAGCTGTCGGCATCAGCCCAGTGGGTTCTCCTACTAGGCTGCATCAAACATGCCACAGCCCAAGGACTCATACCCGCGACAACATGGAGTTTTGCACCTCAAAACTTGTGGTAGGCAAATTTTGCAGAAGGCTGGGTGAATTTGTTCACATACATTGGAAGTGCTCCCCTTGGTACAACCTTAGTTTTGTACTTAGCATGAAAGGAGCCTTGGTCTGGAGAACTGGACATGAAGGGAAGGATTCCACAGTTGTACATTTATCAACCTCTGTGAGAAATAAAAATCTTAAAATAAAGAGAGGTGAATTTCCACTAATGAGTCTATCTGCAAGGTTATGAGTGGAATTTCAAACATGCATAAAAGAAACTGAATTTTCCAACACAAGAATGGCACATAAATCAAGAGACAAGAAGATTTGAAATACATGGCTCCCTGTTATATTAGTGGTGATCCGTTGTGAAATACTTGTTATATCCCCTGATGAAACCTCGGGTGAAACAGGAGTCTCTTGTCTGGAAGATGAATATGTTGTGAGGAAATTGAATTCAAGTGGAATAGAAGAAATGAAAGGATTGTACCACCTTGGATGATACATGTATAAGAACAAAATATTGAAGGGGGAGTGTCTAACAAATTATCCTGATATTTGTGATTTGTAATTTATATGTGATAAATATGTATTTGGTATGAATATGGAGAGTGTATGAATTTATATGAATAATATAAATTGTTTTGTATGTTTAGTATTAATATTTTAAATGAGTTTTTGATACAATTTGTTAAAAAAAATCTTTATAAATAATACACACACAGGTTTGTGTTATATTGTTTATGATTGGCCCTCAGAAAGCCATAAGTAAATTGAATGACAATGATAATATAGTAAACCTGTTATGATGTATTTTATGTTTACATTGTAATCTGCTTAGTACAATGGGCCGGATTTTAATACCTACGCGCAGGCGTACATTTGTGCGCGCAACCCGGTGTGCACAAATGCACGCCTGTTTTATAACATGTGCGCGCCAAGCCCTAGGGGAGCCCCAGTGGCTTTCCCCGTTCCCTCGGCACCCCCCACCTTCCCCTATCTAACCCGCCTCCCAGCCCTACCTAAATCCGCCCCCTACCTTTATTTTGTAAATTACGCCTGTCTCTGGCAGGTGCAAGTTGCGCGCGCCGGCCAAGTGCCGGCGCGCGATCCCAGGCACAGCAGCAAATGGCCGCTGTGCCTGGAGGCTCAGGCCCCACCCCTGCCCCTGGACTGTCCACACCCTGCCCTTTTTTGCAAGCCCCGGGACTTACACGCGTCCCAGGGCTTTACGTGCGCCGCCTGGCCTTTTGAAAATAGACCCGGCGCGCATAGGGCTTTTAAAATCTGCCCCAATATGTTTGCTATAAGCAGCCTGAAAATATTTTAAATAAATAAATAAACCTCCCATACCAAAACAGCATTAAATGCCAGCACTCAAGCAATAAAAACCCTACCTATGAAAATACAACACTACAAATATGACATTGGGTTCTAATACACCAATACACCTCCTATTAGGAAAACAAAATAAGCCAGGCTGCTGTATCCCTACACAGAAACTACATGCCAGCAGAATATGTCCCTTCGATTATACATGTAGAACACAGACGGATCGACACCAAATATAGAATAAAATATGAACAGAAATGTGCAGATAAAAACCGAACTGGAAACTGCATGAAGCCAGACCTGTATGCAGTGCAACAATGGAAAAATAGAAACACCATCATTCTTCATAAAACAATAATAAAATCAAGAAATATAACATTAATCATAATAGTAAAAATATACTAATAGAAAGAAGAAACATTTAAAAATTTCTGATGAACAGGAAAACAAATATTTTTAATTTTCTAAAAAAAACAATAAAATATTTCAAAACAAGGCATTCATCAGTTAAATCTAATAAAAATTTAAAAAATTCCCCACTCTCCATACCTGATATCTTTTGATTCCCAGTCACCCTAAAATTGTGGTGGATTGGGGGGGTGCACAAACTTTATCCTCTCTCTCACACACTCGTATGTCCATTCTCTCTCACGCACACACTGTCACATACATACACATACATACTCTTATACCCACAGTCTTTCTCTCTCACAGACACTGACACACCCTCAGGCTCTAAGACTCTCCCCTGCCCCCCCACCCACACACAAGCTCTTACTCCCCCGGATTCTCTTATAAACACACACGCTTTCACTCTCACTGGCTCACTCACATACACACACATACATACCCAGGCAGGTTCCATTCATTTTCACACCACTCCCCTCCATCTCCAAAGCAAGCACACATTCACTCTCACACACACACACAGACCCCAGGTAGGCACCAATTCATTCTCAAGCACACACACATACACACCCAGGCAGGCACCAATTAATTTCACACACACACACCCAGGCAGGCACCCATTCTCATACAGATAGACCCCAGGAAGGCACCCATTCATTCACCTACCCACACCCAGGTAGTTACATATACACACAGGCTCTCACCCCCTCCCCACAGACACACACAGGCTCTCATCCTCCCACTGACACACACACACACAAGGTCTCCCACACCCACACAGCCTCTCATCTACACACACAGTCTCTCACCCCCTCCAATACACACACAAGCAGTCACCCATCTACCCAGGCAAGCACTCACAGACCCACATAGGCAGTCACCCACACACATACATATACCCACACCCACAGTTACCCACATGCACACACACACAGGCAGTCACTCACACACACACACACAAAGGGCCAAGGCCTTTTCTTCAGCCGCCAATAGGATGGGGTCCACTGTCAGCCACCACATCCTCCTCCTCTCTTAGGTCGCCAGTTGTAGGGTGGACGGCAGCAGGAGTAGCGTTTATCCCGTCATCTCCTGCTGTAGGGGGCCAGTCTCACGGTATAAGCTGCGAGACTGGCCCCGTGGATCGGGCAGGGGTTTGGTTTATCCTTGCCCAATCTGATGCTTGCCTTTGGAGGCAGGATAAGGCAGCGGCTGCAGTAGAGGTGTTTTGGAAGGGCACTTTTTGCCGCTTCAAAATTCTGCCACCTGAGGCCACCACCTCACCCTGCCGCATGATAGAACCGCCCCTGAGACTAGGGGACTGAATCTGAAATTTGTGGTGTCAGGGTTTTGTACTCAGCATATATTCACATAATACAGAATTGTTGTGCTGGAGGTGGACCCTTGGCCTGGTGCAGGGTTGGTACGACCCTCTGGTCGGACCCAGAGAGCGCCTGCCACCAGGAGGCGGAGCACACGAGGAGACAGAGGCTAACTGGAGCTTCACCAATAACAGTCCGGGGTTGCCGCAGGTTGAGCCCTTGGGTACCTGGACCCCCTGGACTTAGTCGGGCCTCCGATGGTCTCCTGGAGAGGTGTGCCCACCACGAGCAAGGGTGCGCGGCTGATGCAGAGTGAGTAGACTAGACCAGAACTGGAAGCTCTAGAGACCTCGGGAAGGCAGCAGTTCAGAGAGGTCCTCCGGATGAGACAGGCAGCGCCTGCAGATCCAGCCACGTGGAAGCCGCAGTTGTTATCCAAGTGCGTAGGACCGAAGGTCACCGGGGGCCGGAAGAAAGTGAAGCGCAAGGGTCAAAGCCAGAGTATCAGTCCAAGAGAGGTCAGCCAAAGCCTCACCTCACCTCAGCCTTGGTTCTCATCCGCATCATGAGTAGACTATCCAACTTGAGGCCTTCACAGTCCTCCCCTATTTAATTTCCTTACCTTTCGCCCAAGTTATATAAACCCTACTCTCTACACTTGATTCACCCATTTTATGTTTTCGAGGTTATTTCTACCCTGTTCATTGTTTTATCCAGGTTATTCTTCCCTGTTCATTGTAAAACAAGACTTTGTCTATGTTATTTTGCTGGTTGTAATGTAAACCGAAGTGATAATTAATCTTGTTAATTGAACCTCGGTATATAAAAGTTACAAATAAATAAATAAATAAATAAATAAATAAATAAATAATCATGTGGGGAGAGAACGTGGGTTTGCGTATGTGATTATGGGGCTAGAGAGAGACCGTATGTAGGAGAGCATATGGGAGAGAGAGTGTTTGTATGTGAGCATGTATGTGAGATCATTTGGAGGAGAGAGAGCATGTGTTTTTGTGTGATTATGTGGAGTAGAGAGCACTGTGTGTGATTATGTGGCGAGCATGTGTATGGGACAGCATGTGTGTATGAGAGCATGTGAGAAAGAGAGAGGATGTGTGTGTGTGTAAGAGAGAACATGTGGGGGAGAGAAAGTGCAAGTATGAACATGTGAGAAAGAGAGTGTGTATGTATTGAAGAGTGTACGCAAGAGAGAGAGGGGAGACAGTTTGTGCACTGTCAACTGTTTAGAAATATTTGATTAATATGATTTTACAATTACCATTTCTTGATTTTATTGTTTGATGTTTTACAAGGAAGGTTAATGATGTTTTATGAGGAATGGTAATGTTTTTGTTTTTCTATTGTTGCACCATATACAGTCTGGCTTGGACTCTTTATTCTGTATTTGTTGTGTTTTGCACTGTGACTGAGGTGAGGTGTTTTAGCAGCTTAGCTTGTTCTGTCTTTCTGGTAGGAGGTGTATTGGTGTTTTAGGGCCTGCTGTAATATTTGCAGTGTGCCTTTTCAGAGGTAGGGTTCTCACTGACTGAGTGCTGGCAGTTAGTGCTGTTTTGGTATGGGAGAGCCAAGTCTGCACCCAATATTTTCCAATAGCTTAATACCATATGGGTTCCAAGTCTCTTTTTTTTTTTCATTTTTTTGGTTGGCACCACAGCAATGCATGTAATTATCACAATAACATGTATATTATATTTTTACCTTAGAATGTCCTTTTTCAATTAAAATCTATTCTTACAAATGCATAATTTTAAACTGTCGGTGAGGAAGTCAATTGGGGGAGGGGGGGGGGCACAGGCTGTAAGGTTCCCTTAGGGCGCCTAATATCTTTGCCCCAGCCCTAAGCTAGGCAAAGTAAATCCCTTAATAAAGCCAACTGATTCAGATGTCTAAAATCGTAAAAGATAACAAAGAAGGCAGCGAGAGAAAACATGATTAAGAGAGGAACGTTAACAAGCAAGACTACTAATTTCTGAAAAGGTCGCCTTTACGTTGCTGTCAAAGTGCCCGTGCGAGCCTTTTGGCTGCTACGCATTTTTCTGGCACTAATGTGAACGATCTGGCAGCTTTATCGGGTCTGTTAGAAGTGGGCTGGGCTGGCGAGCGCCGTCCTGAAGGGAGGGGGTTGCTGCAGCCTCGCCGAGAATATTCCTCACCTGGGAACCCGCTAAGGGCGAGGCCTACCCGAAGGCGTTCAGGCCAAAACCGGCAGAAGCACCGCCCGCTCCCTTGGTTTAAAGGAGGCGACCCAGGATTACCAGGGGCACAGCCCCTTTCCTACGGCTGCCGGGGCAGAGAGAGCGCGAGCGAGCGAGCGAGCGCGCACGTGGCTGCATCGTTGGCGCGGCTTGAAAGGGAAACGTCACCACCCGATCCGAAATGAATCACTCCGAAGGGGCGCACAGTGAAGCGGGCTTTTTAAGCGCTCTTTGTTGCTTTTTAAGCGCTCTTTGTTGGCGCGGGGTTGGCAGGGAGGTGATTTATAGGATTGTTAGCTGACGTGGAGCTGGTTGTTCGGAGTTTGCAATTACCTGCTGACGAGGCAGGCCAGTGCTGGCAGAGAATGGTGACTTGTCATTCATGCCCAGGGCTTGCCGTTTCTGCCTCTTCGGCACGAAAGCCTTTCGGAGAGGGGATTATAAGGCTTCGGACCTGCTACTTGTGCAGATTCTCTTGCAGGAGGCTTAGTTCCAATTGCAGAGCTGTGCGCCGCTTCCGAGCTCCCGGTTTACTTTAGCATGGCCCAGAGACAGAAAAGTTCACAACCCCCAAACACCCCCGCCCTGAGCCCCCTCCACGAGCTGTTTGCGTTTTTGCCACTCCCCCCACCCTCTGATTTGCATACCATGGTTTGTGATTGGTGCATCACAGTTTGCAATAGGCGGCTGTGGCATGACAGCAGGCCTTCTGGATTTGTTTAAGGTAGATATTTGGCAAGGTATAGAGGGGAAGGAATGATGGTCAGAACGACAGTCGTTCTGAGGCATTTCAGCCATTCAAGAAATGTAAACTGACGTTTATCTCTTAGGGCTCGTGATCCCTGAAACTTCTGATTTAATTTAGGGGCTATGCAATAACCTTTAGCATACTCATTAAGATCCTCTTGTGCATGTTTAAAATAGTGAGCTATGCAGGAAGGCTTTACCATGCATGTTAAAGAGGACCTTAGTGTCACACATGCAAATAAAGAATGCCATATTTATTTATTTATTTATTTATTTATTTAGTATTTTTATATACCAACATTCTCGATACAAATATCAAATCAGGTCGGTTTCCATAGAACAAAACTGTAGAACAAAACTGTATATATATATATATATATATGAATGAATATATGCTGAATAGTAAGCACACCCTCCATGCTATTTAGTGAGTGCTCACTAATTTGAGACACTATTTAATTTCTGCTCAGACCTGGTGATAACTTACTAATGTGAGCATTTCATTTAGCTAGGGCAAGTTAAACAGCATGACTAAGCCAAACTAAGCATGCCCTTGGGAAGGCTTGGCTGACTGGAACTGGAGAGCTTGACAAAGGCCATCAACAGGAGATGACCCTGTACAAGTTTACCTATAGGTCCATGGGTTGAAAACATTTGATCACATTTATTTATTTATTTATTTATTTATTTAAAACGTTTTATATACCGGCATTAGTTTTGAACATCATGTCGGTTTACAGTAAACAGCTTAAGATTGGAAGTTACATTTTAACAGGGAGATCAGAACTGGGCGAGGGGTTAACGAAAGGCAGCTGAGAAAAGACAGGGCAACAAAAGAGAGTATAACAAAACAAAATATAGTTCCTCAATATGAGGAAAAGGAGTAGACGTAATGAGGTCTACTTTGGCATGGGTTAATGGCTTTCTTCTGGGTAAGCTTGGTTGAACAACCATGTTTTCAGTTTCTTTTTGAAATTGTTTATACATGGTTCGAGGCGTATGTCTAGTGGTAGTGTGTTCCAGAGAGAGGGACCTGCAATTGAGATAGCACGGTCACGTGTGGAGGAGAGGTGGGCTGTTTTCAGGGAGGGCACAATTAGGGTGCCAGATTTTGCAGCTCTAGTGGGTCGACTGGATTTAGGAAATGTGAAAGGTAGGTCTAACCAGTTCGAGTTGTGTGTGTGGATTGCTTTGTGAATTATGGTGAGTGTTTTGTAGATAATGCGTGATGTTATGGGGAGCCAGTGTAAATCTCTGAGGATGGGGGTGATGTGGTCATATTTGCAGGAGTTTGCAATGAGTCTTGCTGCAACATGTTGTAGCATTTGTAGGGGTTTGATGGTAGAGTAGGGGAGCCCAATGAGTAAGGCATTGCAGTAGTCTGATTTGGATGTGATAGTAGCTTGGATAACTGTACGGAAATCTTGGGTGTGTAGGAGAGGTCTAAGTTTTTTGAGCACATTGAGTTTGAAAAAGCAGGATTTTAGTATGGAGTTTACGTAGTTCTTCATACTTAATTGTTGTTCAAGGTTTGGTGTGATTAGGCAGTTGGGCGGAAGAGGATGAGTGGGGGGAGATGAGTAGAAGTTCCGTTTTGTTTGTGTTGATGGCAAGATGGAGGTTCATGAGAAGAGAGTTAATGGCTGTGAGGCATTTCTTCCAATGTTCTAGGGCATCAGAGATAGAGTTCTGTATGGGGATGATGATCTGAACGTCATCAGCGTAAAGGTAGAACTTAAGTTTAAGGTCAGAGAGAAGGTGGCAAAGGGGGGTGATGTAAATGTTGAAGAGGGTGGAAGACAGTGAGGAGCCTTGGGGGACTCCCTGCTGGAGGGGCTGTGGGGTGGATGTGGAGTTCCCGATATTAACGGAGAACTTTCTGTTGGATAGGAAGGATTTAAACCAGGCGAGAGCCAGATCTGAGATGCCAATGTTTTCCAAGCGTGTTAGCAGATGTTGGTGGCTAATGGTGTCGAAGGCTGATGAAATGTCGAGGATGGCAAGGAGGTAGCTGTGGCCTTGACCCATGCCTCGGAGGAGATGGTCAGAAAGGGAGAGGAGTAAGGATTCAGTGTTAAAGTGTTTCCTGAATCCAAATTGTGAAGAGTGGAGGATCTGGTGGTCATCTAGATAATTCATGAGTTGTGAGTTGACAACTCTTTCCAGTAGTTTGGCAATGAAGGGGAGGTTGGAAATTGGGCGGAAGTTGGAGGGATCTTTAGGGTCAAGTGAGGGTTTCTTGAGGAGGGGTCTGACTACTGCGTGCTTGAGTGCATCTGGGACAGATCCGTGTGCAATAGAGCAGTTTCTCTTTGCCCAAACAAAGATCAACTAACACACACTTTTTGCACAAATTCTTACACATGTACCCTATCCCGGGAGCTTACAGCAAGAGATAGCTAAGCTCCTGGATGCCCAATTCCATTTCTCTTCGGCATAGCACTCACGATCTGATGGATAGACACAATGGCTAAATCAGACTCTAGAGCAGTATCTCTGCTGCTTCTGTAACTTTCCTCAGACAAATTGGGTGCAGTTAGAAGGCAACTAAAACCTCCCCATTCTTTGCAAGCTATGGCATCCATTCCCACTTCAGGGGAGGCTGGGCAGTCCAGGGTTCCCTCAGCGGCACAACGGGTCAGTGATTTAAAAGAATTACATGTGCAACTCCAATGTGAATTGGAACAGGCTAGGAATTCACAGAAAGAACTTTGTGGATAGATGACGCCAGGAGGCTCCCCAGTTCACAGTAGGGGATAAGGTCTGGGTCTCCACAAGGCATATAAGGAGCAAGAGAGTATCAAGTCAGCTTGAGCAAAAGTTTATGGGACTAATCTGATTCAGGAACAAATAAATCCAGTTGGCATTCAAACTTCAGCTTCCAGCAAATGTATGTATTCACTCAGGGGCGGATTTTAAAAGGAGCGCGAATAGCCTACTTTTCTTTGCGCTCCAGGCGCAAACAAAAGTACGCTGGATTTTAGTAGATACGCGCGGAGCCGCGCGTATCTGCTAAAAACCTGGATCGGCGCGCGCAAGGCTATGGATTTTGTATAGCCGGCGCGCGCCGAGCCGCGCAGCCTACCCCCGTTCCCTCCAAGGCCGCTCCGAAATCGGAGCGGCCTCGGAGGGAACTTTCCTTTGCCCTCCCCTCACCTTCCCCTCCCTTCCCCTACCTAACCCACCCGCCCGGCCCTGTCTAAACCCCCCCCCTTACCTTTGTCGGGGGATTTACGCCTCCCGGAGGGAGGCGTAAATCCCCGCGCGTCAGCGGGCCTCCTGCGTGCCGGGACGCAACCTGGGGGCGGGTCCGGAGGGCGCGGCCACGCCCCCGGGCCACCCCGGGCCGTAGCCACGCCCCCGGAACGCTCCCGACACGCCCCGAAAACGCCGCGCGGTTCGGGCACGCCCCCCGACACGCCCCCTCCGAAAACCCCGGGACTTACGCGAGTCCCGGGGCTCTGCGCGCGCCGGTAAGCCTATGTAAAATAGGCTTACCGGCGCGCAGGGCCCTGCTCGCCTAAATCCGCCCGGTTTTGGGCGGATTTAGGCGAGCAGGGCTCTGAAAATCCGCCCCTCAGTGTTCCACATGGCCTTTCTGAAGCCTTATAAACCCAATCCTTTTCCAGGAAGACGATCTCTCCTCCAAACCTAGTCATGGTGGAAAGACTTTGAGTTTATTGTCTGCCAGCTTCTGAATGCCAGGATTATCAGAGGACACCTGCACTATTTGGTGGACTAGTAAGTATGACCCTGAGAACCATAGTTGGGAACTGGCCTAAAATGTCCACACAAAGGAACCGGTGGCCAAATTTTACCAGAAATGCCCAGATTGAGAGCCACAGGAAGGGGGGGTATTATGTCAGGGGCAGCAGGGATCAAACTTGCAGCTCCAAGTGTTCAACCCCATGAGAGCTTGCAGTGGAGCCTCAGGGAGTCCGAATCCCTAGTAAATATCAAGCAAAGCAAAATTATGGAGGCAGGCCTCCGGAGGCTCCCTATTGGATCAGCACTGGGTGTGGCCCAAATAGACAGCTGTATAATAGGATCTCCGGCCTACCACATCTTTGCTGGTCCAACAGTCAATACAGAGTTCACTTAGTGTTATTCTGTTGCCTGGCCATAGTTCTGCAGGCCTGAATCCTGGCTCCTACTCCTGTTTTGGCCTTCAGTTATGATCCTGCTTCAGTCCCGGCCTTCAGCTATGCTCCTGCTTCGTGCTTCGATCCTAGTCTCTCTTCAGTTCATGCTGGTTCATGCTCTCACCTGGAAATCCTGGAAGCCACCTGCATCCAAGAGTTCACCTGGGGGGAGTGGCTGATGCTTTAGGCAGAAGACAGCGGCTCCAGACCACCTGGCCTCTCAAAGTACATCCCTTGCTTAGCCATTGTACCTTCCCTCCGTCCTTAGTGAGCAGGCTGTGAGATCCCCAAGCTGTGATGCAAAAACATATCATTCTTCATTTGAAATATAACTTAGTATTTCTTGAAAGTTCATAATAATAAACTCTAATATCTTTCCCTGTCCAGTAATGTCCAGTTGGTGTCAGTGTAGTATAGAAAATAATACAGCGCTGGCTTCCAGCCAAAGGGGCTCCCTTGACACATGAAAGAGAAGGTTTTTTGTTTGTTTTTTTTTTACTTCTATTGACTTTCAAAAAGATCATTTAGCATTTGTATTCCTCTATAATTGACAAAAAAGATTTCAAGAAATCGCTTCACAATACCATTGGCCATTTCTTGAGTTCAAAATAAAGTGGCCATGGGTGATCTCCTTTGTAATTTAATTTATCCTAACCAGACAGGGAAAAGAATAATTTAATAAGCCAATAGTTTACATGATTCTCATTACCAAATTTTGTAATAATCCCCACAGCCACCAAGATTAGTGAGGCTATTATAAAAAATAAATAAGTAAATAAATTCCAGTCTCTCCATGCTCATTGAAGCTTGAATCTTAAACATGGTTCATCTAAGATCATCCCAGTGCCTTCGTAATAGCCCACTGCTGTCTAGGGTTGTATAACTGCTCCATGCAGGTTACTCCACAAAGAAAACTAAATCGTTTGTACATCACTCGTTAGATGGCTCTTTAATGAGTCCATTAAATTGTTTTGTGAGCCCATGTTAAAATTAGTTCTGCCTGAATTTTATTGCATAGGTCCCTTAGTCAATGTAATTCCACATGACAAATTCACAGATAGTAGAACATGTTTCATGGTTCATGGTTTGAAAAAAGGGCCCTAATATTAATTGGTGATTTGACCCATCCGTAATGTTTGATTCATGTACAATAGTGGTCTTCTTTAGCTTGCCTCAGATTGCAACAGATGCAAATCACAGGGAGGCAAGGATAGCTGCAGAAGTAGCTCTTACTGCCACCAAGCTAGGGCAAGGGCTGAGATAAGACCTGCATCAGCTACAGAGTCATACTGGAAATAGTTTTGAATGCGCTGTTTATTGCAGTCTCTGAGCCACAGATCACAGATGGTTGCGGTACCACAGAGCCTGTAAATAGGAAACAACATGGAAGAAAACTGGGAAACCATTAGAGGTCAATGTCATTCATTGGTGCCAGCTCTGTGGGTGCAGTGGATGCTTTAGCATTGCCCAATATTGAGCAAACTCCTTCGTTGTTTTAAAGGAAAGGTAATTTGGATTGAGTTTAGCACCCCTAATCGTTTTGAAAAGTCACCTCCCATGATGTCATTCATTGCAGGTCCTTGCATTGGCAGTAATTCGTATTCTCTACTGAAATGGGGAAGCACTCACCCCCCCACTACTTCTCCAAATAATGACCTAGGGCCTGATTTACTAAGCTTATTTTTACTCCTGATGTGAAAGAAATGAAGAGCTGGTAGTGATGATGTTTATGTAAATGTAAATAAAATATTATAGGGTGAATGCCTCTTCATTTTGTCACAACAGAGCACACTTAGCAAAATGGGGTCACGCGGGTCTCGTTTCTTTCTATAGTTTAGATTAGAATGCTGCTTTAGACCATACAACTCCCTAACCCAGCCACATGACAGGCCGGCTCTGCAATCAAGCAATTAGGGTATTCTGTACAGTTGCTACCACATCTCTCTTTGTGCCATACTTTATTTACTGCTTTGTGGATAGGAAGAGAAAGAAGAACAGATGTCAAGGAGGTCGTAAAATGCAAGCTGAAAAGATTCTATATAAGGTCTTGAATAAAGCAGTGTGTTTGCCCTGTTAGTCCATTTGGGTAATAAACGAATATGATGTAGCTATTTTTTTTTTTTACGGGACTAAATGCATTTGTGACCAGCTTTCGAGGGCTACGCTGTGTTCTTAAGTGAGTCCAATAAAATGGTATCACTCACAGCTTGTTTACAGAGCTCAATTTTGTTTTACTATCTCAGATTCTCTTTTCATTAAGTGAGAAGCAGCAACAGTCCTGCTGCTCTGTCTCTGGCAGCTTGAGAGAGAGAGAGAGAGAGCGAGAGAGAGCCTTACTATAATGCCTATGCCCTAGACAGGTATTTTAATCCCTATGGGAGGGCCACCTACTAACTCGGGGTGGGGATTAGGTATGAGCGTCGGGGGTTGGGGGCCACTTTCGCATTCCACATGAGACCTACGGAAAGAACAGTGGTCTCTAGTGAAGATTTGCTGGCCGTCGGAGTGAGGAAACTCACTCCAAGAGGAGATTTGGGCTACATTCTCTCCAGCTAGCTTGTTGTTGCCCAGGTAGAGTATCCAGCAAGCTAGGTGGAGAGAACGTTGGCCAAATCTCCTCTTGGAGTGAGTTTCCTCACTCCGAAGGCCAGCAAATCTTCACTAGAGACCACTGTTCTTTCCGTAGGTCTCATGTGGAATGCGAAAGTGGCCCCCAACCCCCGACGCTCATACCTAATCCCCACCCCGAGTTAGTAGGTGGCCCTCCCATAGGGATTAAAATACCTGTCTAGGGCATAGGCACTATAGTAAGTCTCTCTCTCTCTCTCTCTCTCTCTCTCTCTCTCTCTCTCTCTCTCCTCCCCCCCCCCCCCCCCCCCCCCCCCCCCGCAGCTTATAAAACAAATACACTCTGCTGGGAGAGCTCCTGGTCCATGGAGGGTAAGGACCCTAAGTGATGTTACTATTGACACCAATGGCTGTCTACTACAGTGCCTGTAAGCTCTTTTTAAGTAAAAATAAATTGTTTTAAGTGTTGCGGTTATGGCCGCGAGCGCCGTGACCAGACCCTTACCTCCGTGCTCCTGGACTTACTCCCGCTTCTGGAGGCCTGGGTTGCGCCCTGTTCGGCGGCGTCCCCACGGAGGCCGCGCCGCCAGGAAGCTTCCCATGGACACCCTGCTTCTAGGCGCGCGTGCTACTTGGATGCTTTTCTAGGCCGTTTCCCGCCAGTGGTGACTCCGCCCAGTTCCTGACGTCAGACGCCGCGGCCTTGATAAGCCGGTCGCGGACACTCAGTCTTTGTCTTGCAACGGGATTACCTCCTGGTTCCCTGTTGCGTCGTGCCCCGGACTGAGTTACCTTGCTACTCGCTCCATTCCTGCTTGCCTGCTACAGTACCTGCTTGGTTCCTGCTTGCCTGCTACGGTTCCTGCCTGGTTCCAGTACCCGAGTCTTGCTACAGTTCCTGCCTGGTTCCAGAACCCGAGCCCTGTCACAGTACGTATCTACTGTCCTAGTCTGGTTCCAGTTCTCAGTCCTGATCAATAACCCGCCTAAGTCCCAGCGGCCGAGCCCCTACGGGCTCCTCCCGAGGGGGGCTTCGGCTTCCAAGGGTGAAGCCGCCTAAGTCCCAGCGGTTGGGCTCCTACGGGCTCCTCCCGGGGGAGTACCAGCTTCCAGGGTGAAGAGCACCTCTACGTCCTGCCTGAACATCTGCCTCCCAGCCTGCCACATACTAGAGACATTGACCACCTTTCCCAGTCTCCTGCAGGTCGGCCTAAAGGTCCACTAAACTGAGACTCCATAACAGATTGCAAGGCCATGGACTCGGCGGATGTGCCCGCTCCCTTGGATCTGCCCGGGATGGCCCAGCAGATGCTACAGCACCAGAGCTGCATTGATACTCTGGCAGCCACGGTGGAACGGCTATCCTCTTGCCTGGAGTCCTTGCCTCCTGCTGGCGGGGTCCCCGAGGGACACAGCTCTTCTGTGACTCAGCTACCGGCACCCTCCCGCTACGCTGGAAATTTAAAGACCTGCCGCGGCTTTCTGAACCAATGTTTCATACGGTTCTCTCTGTTGCTTCGGCAGTTCCCCTCGGATGTGGTGAAAGTGGCGTATATCCTGTCCCTGCTTGATGGGAAAGCCTTAATATGGGCTTCTTCCCTTTGGGAAAACAATGATCCTTCGCTAATGAACTTACAACAGTTCATCTTGAACTTCCGACAGGCCTTTGATGAGCCCGCCCGAGTAGCCACGGCAACATCTGATCTGCTGCAACTTGCCCTGGAGGAATGGAGACAGTGGTTGGAGGGAGCCAACCATCCAGTTACGATTTACACCGACCACAAAAACTTAGCATTCCTGAAGCAAGCCCAACGCCTGAACCCAAGGCAAGCCCGGTGGCCGCTGTTTTTTGATCGGTTCGACTTTAACTTACGCTATCGACCCAGCTCTAAGAATGTTCGATCCTGTGAAAGTGAGCCTTGCAGCAACCTTGGTGTCCTCCCAAGGGAAGACCGTCGTTCCACGTCGCTCCAGGAGAGCAGTTCTCACTTGGGCCCATGACTCCCTCACTGGGGCCATGCTGGCTGTAAAGGGACCTTAGACTTGTTGAACCGTTTCTACTGGTGGCTGACAGTGAGACAGGACGTCCAAGCTTTTGTGGGTTCTTGCCCTAACTGCGCCGTTCAAAAGCCACTCATCGGAAGGCCCAGGGGCCTCTTGCAACCTTTGCCCATCCCGGTGGAGCCTTGGACACACATCTCCACCGACTTTGTCATGGATCTTCCCATCTCAGGAGGTAATTCGGGCATTTGGATGACCGTAGGCCGATTCTCCAAGATGGCGCACTTTGTTCCGCTTCCAAAGTTGCCTTCTGCACCTGACCTAGCTAACCTCTTCGCTCAGCATATCTTTAGACTTCACGGTCTCCAGCAGGATATAGTCTCCGATTGAGGACCACAGTTTACTGCTCGATATTGGAACGCACTTTGCAAACGCTTCAAGGTGCAACTTAGTCTTTCGTCTGCGTTCCATCCCCAGAGTAATGGGCAAACGGAATGGACTAACCGAACCTTGAAGACTTTTCTCTGTTCGTTCGTGAATGAACGACAAGATGATAGGGCCAAGCTACTCCTGTGGGTGGAGTCCAGTCTCCTGCAGGTCGGCCTAAGGGTCCACTAAACTGAGACTCCATAAGATTAAGACTTTTTAAAGTTTAAAAACTTAGCGTTTTTATTGTGCAATATTTAAGAAGGCTCCCATAACATTTTTAAAGGGCTACGCATTTATTTTAATACCTGTTATGGGAGGGGGTCAAAGGACCTTAAAACTTTAAAAATTCAGAGTTTTGATAGTGGTGGTCATGAGAAGATTTATTTAGAGTGTGATTCATGTAAAAATGAGAGTTTGAAAAAGTTTATTTTAAAAGTTATATTTATTAGTATTTCTGGAGACTAGATAAAAAATACAGATCCATAGGAAAAGTTTGTTCTGTATTGATAAACATCTAAGAAGTGTTAAAGAATCTTTTGGCTGCTTTTACAATTATTCTGAAATGTTTTTAAATTGAACTGAAGGGGGTTTTGAGGGGTTTTCATGGGATTTTAAGTAAATAAGTAATGTAGTAATGTTGTGAATGACGAGAGAATGGATTTGAAGTGTTTATTTTGTATTTTTGGGAGAGGTGACATTTTGTTTGGAAACGGTAGATTTTAATTTTATTTAAAAATTCAGTCTCTGCTACTTTAGAAAGAATGGGTTCCATTAGTTTAAACATCAGAGCAGGGGAAGCCATTGCTATAGGGTCCTTGACAATGGAGCCTTGTTAAAATTCTTGAAGTAAAAAGTCAGGGTAGTGTTACTATTTTAAAGTCAAAGAACTTTTAAAATATTTTTCTTTGTGAAGATAAACAAAAGTAACTGTGGTTTAAAAATTTAATTAGCTTTATTATTCACTAATAGGATGGTTAATTGTTAAATATAAGCCATTATTTACCTCAAACTGACCCATGATTTTATAACATGCGCGCTCTTGTGCTCGCATGTTATAAAATCGGGCGTACATGTGTGCGCGCCGGGTAACACGTGCACATGTATGCCCACACGTATGTTTGAAAATCTTCCCCTAAGATTCCTGTGTACACTACATGTAGCAAGATTATAGTCTTCGTGAGAAGAAATTGGAATAAGGAGACAGGGTTTTCCTTTATTGCTTTAAGAAAGGATAGTAGGTAAAGAATATGTGTTCAAGAGCTGGAGGTGCCAGAGGTTCCAAGTTCCATGGTAAAGTTCGGAGCGCTAGGGAGCGGTCCCTATTCAGAAAAGAGTGTGTCCTTGGGCCACACATGGCCCCAGAGAGGTACTCCGGAGAAGCGAGGCGTATCCAAGCATGGGCAGACAGGCTAAAGACTCTGAGCACTCTGACCTCTGCCGAACCTGAACGCACCAGAAGAGACCCAGCAACACAATGCTGGTCTCTAGGGTAACCCTTTGGCCTCTCGATAGCCCTTTCAGACCTGCAGCCTGGGAACAGCAGGTGCAACAGGACGGACAGAGATCAAGGACAGGCGATGACTCTGGAACAAGGCACTTGGAGGCTCAGGCAGGCACTGACCCTTAGTGCGCCCTACACAGCCCCCATGGGCTGGTCGCGGACCATGCTGTACTACTGCGCGCCCTACACAACATGAAGAGGCTGGTCGCGGACCACGCGGAGAGTGGGACGAGTGGGAATTATAAGGGAATCCAGGCAGCACTTGAAAGGATCCAGGCCAGAACAGGGCTCCAATGATCGGGAATGGGACTCAGGCTCAGATTCAGACACGGATTCAGGCTAAACTCAGGATGGCCATCTGGAGGTGGAATCTGGCAGGCGAGACAAGGCTGGGAAACCTGGAACCAGGAACTAGAGGATCAAGGGACCACTGGACAAAGGAATTGAAAAGCTGGAACATCTGAAGACAGGGACATTCAAAGACAGGAACCGGAGAACTGGAACATCAAGGCACAGGACAAAGAAGGTCGCAGGATTCGACAAGAGAGCAGGAACCATGGACGAAGACAAGGGAGCTCCCATGAAGATCAAAGGACCTTGAAGGAGTAAAAATGGACCTCGGAGCCTTCTGGATGAAGGAACAGGAACGGACCATCCAGGAGCAGACAGGCTCCTTGCGAGGGCACGAGGATCTACTGAAGAGCCCTTTTATAGGGCTGGAGAGGAGACACCTGGTGATGTCATCCAACAGGGACGCGAGGCTTTTCCCGCCATGGGCCCTTTAAATACTGAGAAGAGGCGCAGCCGCGCACCTAAGAGAAGCCGGGACCAGGAAGCAGCTCTGGGGGCGTCCTTGCCGCAAAAAGAGAGAAGCTGATGGCGGCATTCCTGTTGCAGGACCAGCGAGATCGGCGGCGGCACACGGGCTGCGTCAGTGGCCTCTGGCCACAAAGGAGAGAGGACTGCGGTGGCCTCCGGGCCACAAGGGAGAGAGGAGCAGTGGCACTCCTGCCGCACGGTGAGCGACAAAGTCAGCGGCGGCTCCCCCACCGCGGGGAGGAGAGGCAGGCAGGCTCCCAACAGCGGCTCCAGCCGAGCAGGATGACCGGAGTGACAGCGGCACCCTGCCGCTGGAGAGAACTATGCCGGTTGATGAACACAAAAGGAATAGATGCCTTAATCTTTTCCGGTGCTTTTATTAATGCAGAGACGTTTCAAATAAAACTGCCCGACTCAGGCCGAGTTTCGCAGCTTTGCAGCCGCTGCCTCAGTCTCTGCTTGCAATTCATTGCAAGCAGAGACTACGTTCTGTCATACCAGTGTGCGTTTCTGAAACATCGTGCATAAGTTGTTCTTTTAGTGCTGGTATACTATGGCATTTGATTGGATCATACAGCATCAGAGATTTGGATACTAGAGCCCCTGAGGCAGCGGCTGCAAAGCTGCGAAACTCGGCCTGAGTCGGGCAATTTTATTTGAAACGTCTCTGCATTAATAAAAGCACCGGAAAAGATTAAGGCATCTATTCCTTTTGTGTTCACCTGACGGTATCATAGATCGCCTACCTCTGTGTTTAGCATCTTGTCTCAAGCCTCCAGAGCTTCTCGATTTACTGGTATAAAGTTAATCCACGCTAGCCAGCAGCAGTCGCAAGCTCCGCCCTCTATTATCTACTGAAGAGAGGAAAGCTAAGTCTATTACATATGTATTGTCACCTGAGACATTTCCGCACATGCAAACTCAGTTTAAGTTTGGTACCAAACGAAGGTCGGGACTTTCCATTCTCTGCGAGAATGGTGAATCCCGGTGGTAACTGGGGGGCGGGCCTGCGAAATCCGGCAGCGATGACACCGCCACGGTGTCATCGCTGCCGGCTTTCGTGCCCAATAGCGCCACCGTGAAAGGTGGTGCTATTGGGCACGCTACTGGAGAAGATATGTCTTACCTTATCGCCGCCGGCAAAGATAGCGCCGCGTCCGCCTCCTCGCCACCCCGACTCCGCCCCTGGCAAGCTAACACACGCGAAAAGGGACTTTTCGCGTGTGATAGCCTTAGAAAATAACCCCCTAAGTCTTAGTTTTATTACAACAGTCCATTATCAGATATATGTCTATTTCAATTGGGATATATACAAAGGTATATGATTATACAGCTATTATCTGTCTATTGATAATTCATATTTGTTTCAATTATAATTTATAGTATGTTATGTATGGGTTTAGGATATCTGAAATTAGTAAGAAAGTCAAGAGTCAATCCTAGAGAGAGTGTGCATCTATATGAAAGGATTTGGGATTTGTGAATATTCCTTGTTAATTTGAGAAGACATTTTGATTGTTGCTTGAAGAGTCAAATTGTCTTGTTTTAAATGTGAACAACTGAATATTGTTATTGAGAATGTCTTTTCAATTTTCTCTTAATTTTCGGTCACTTTGGAAATAATACATTTCAAATTAATTAGACATTTGTTTTTGACAGTTTTTCTTATGAAGACATCTGGCATGGGAATTGTTTAAATCCCTGATAATATTTTATTTATAAGGGGGGAAACTTTCTTAACCATTTCGCTCCTGATACATGACACTGTGCATTATTAAGCCGTTCTATTCTAGGCGTTCTACATATGCAAGAGTAGTCCAGTTTCTTTACTGATTCAGCTCCTTGCATCATTGCCAGGAATCGCTAATAAAGCTACCATTGCAGTTAATTGCAGTCATGCTTTTTGTGATGGGGATGCTGGTTTACTGAGGGGTTAGAATGAGACAGAGGTCACCAAACAAATTTTCAGAGGGTAATCGTATGTCCTAAAAGTGAAGTTCTCTTGCTTTTGCAAGTATTTCTCTCAGTTATTCTTTAAAAGAGTAGGTCCTTACTTCCAATTACTAGCTAACATTTCTGCTAATTATTTTCTGTTGGCTGTGTATGAAGATTAATTAATTGCATTAACATACAAAGTGACTCTTTTCAGAAGGGGTGTTTACCAATTAGATTCCCGCCTACCTTGCCCAACACTCACCCCGATCCCACTTTCCTTATCCAGTCTTCCAAGAGTAGAGGTCCGATCTTTCTGAAAGTTTGCTCAATTAAATTAAGTGAAAATCTAAGGGATTTGGGGAATTCTTTACCAAACAATAGGTGTACCACATAGAAGTGAATAATTTCTGAAGAGTCGATTGGAAACAAAAGAGTTATGACTCTATGTGCACGGCCTACCAATTTGCCATGATTCTGTGGCCAAAGGAACTGCCATGAAATTCACCTCTAGCGCCAGGATTACTGCAAACTACCCCTCTGATCACTACAGGAACACCGAGGATCCCTAAAGGCTAGAGGTGGACATGAAGGAAAGGGTGCATGGGGGTTACCTGCATGGAGCAGTAGCTACTTCCACTAACAGAAGGCATGGGTTTTACTACCCTCAACCAAGTAGCTTTCATGATTTTGATGCAACAGCCTAATAATTACAAAAGGGAATCATAAAGATATATTTAACAAAACATTTATTACAAATATAACAAAAATCAAATATAGTATTTATAAAGGTATATTAATGCATTTTTGTATATACAGTGTAACCCTGATGAGTGCCTCAAAAACACTTTACATCTATTTATAATAGATAGCCAATACCAGAAAAACAATACACATTTACATCAAAACCTTGCATACATGTATCGTATATCTACACCTCATGCATCCACATTCACACCAATTAAGATCAATGCTTATCAATCTGCTAACATAAATTGTACATTCCAAAAACTGTTCGGCAGAAACATTTTTTAATCCTCACACAATTGTGCAGTTTTTCTCTAAGAATATCACAGATGAATTCTAATCTTTAACCCCAACAAAGGCCATTGTTTTGCTGGGATTCCACTTCTTTGAGAGGATATATTAGCAACCGAAACCTGTAAGGGTGGTTTGAGAAATACTATCGTGTATGAAAAATCGTTTTATTGGCACAATATTGGGAACATCTCAGAATACTTTCAAAAGATGTCTGGTATTTGATCAGCGGCTTTTAACAGGTGTGTTATTCCATCTGATCAGCTTTCAAAATATTCTACCTCATGTGCCTTGATCAGCTCGCATGTACTGTAAATAAAAATAAAAGATATAGCTACTTTGCATTTTAGATATTTTTTTTATTTTATTTTATAGCCAAATGGAACTTACTTTTAGATCAAAATTTAACGATGAGCAACACTGTTCTGACTTGGTTTAATCTCCAATTTCTCCAAGTTATGGGACAAATGTCTTTGAAAAGCTCTCATGCTCTGTTAATAAATACAGTTAATAATACCAACTTGAATAGTAGTTGATTGCTTATTTTATTTACTTCTATGTACCATTAAAGAGACCTACTTACAGGCAGGAAACTCCAGTGGCTACGTCAGCACATGGAGCAGAACCGCTCAGAAATGGAAACGTCTCTGCCCGATTACACTGCGGAAGACATCCACAAAGACTGAAACATTTAGAAATGAATCCTATATATATATATATATATCTTTTTTACCATATTTAAAAAGAGATAGAGCCCCTTAATACAACCATATTTTATAATAATGATTTATATAACAACTTACCTCAAATTCCTTAAAGCGCGAGTTGTTCGCATTGGATCTTGTGGGATCTACTACTGCCTATGCACCAAATCACAAAAAAACCCCACAAAATACTTAGCCCCTAGTGGCGGAAAAGATACGAAAACATCAGGACAAGTAATACACAATTATAAGAAAGAAGCCCGTTCTGCATCATAACTCAAACCTTTAGGCTTTAAAGTGTGCACTGATGAATAAACCGCTGTTCTTTGCATCCAATAGGTGAATTTTAAAAGCTCTACGCGCACCAAAGCCGGGAGATACGCGCAGAGATGGGGGCCGCACGGATTTTTAAAAAGCGCATGAAGACGCACGTTATCGCCGGAGACGCGCTCAATACTGTGCTTTCGAAAAAGGGCATGGGCGGGGCATGTGTGACCCTAGACTTCTCAATGAAAGCTGCGCGTAAGAATTTAGGCGCACAAGCACGTGCCGGGGTCCCTTAGCGCGTAACTTTACTTCTACTATGGATGGCGTGTAAGTGCTGAAACAAAAAAAAAAAACTAAAGAGGTTAGCAGGATTTTAAGGGTTGGGGTTAACAGAGTAAAAGGTAGGCTAGTTAAGTAAGAGCATTAGGAAATCCTATCATTACCTGGGCGAACTGGGAACGAGCTGGGGAAACTGGTAATTGCGTTGGTGCTCATGTTTGCTAAAATCCCCCCACATGTGCGGTAGATGTGTCTATATAATGTTGTTCGCCCATGTACGGCCTATTTTATAACATGCGCTTATATACATGCGTACAGTAATAAAATAGCCGTGTCCATTAGCGCGAGTCAGCATATGTGCGTACATGTACACCCGCACAGCTGTTTAAAAATTGCCGTCTAAGATTTTAGGAGTAAGGTAAATACTAGCATAAATGGACTTTGTTCACTTCGCCGGTGAGAAAATCTCAAGAGCCTGCATTCACAGCATGGGGCAAGTGCCATCGACTCCAGAGTAGCCACTGTGATCATAATAAAGGAGGGTGCTAATTCAGCAAATCCTCAGTCGGTATACAATGAGGGTCCGTCCGCTGGATCAGTTGGCAAATGTGCGTCCTTACATTTTACCACTGCTGTTCTGAGCTATGAAATAGCAGCAATCCTCAGCATGAAAAAGCAGCTTCTGGAACATCCTTAGAGAGAGAAAACTACCTCTGCGTATGGACTACATTATCCTTCTGCCAAGAAATTAATGTTGATCTACTGCTGAGCTGTTAAATGCATTCCTCTGTTGAAGTGTGTTCCATATGAGCAACATGGTACAGTTTATTCTGCGGTGCCCTGGAATACTTTTGTCAAAGGAATTTGCAAAGAGATAAATCAAGTTCATTTCACCACAGCGTCAAGACGAATGAGGGCTGCGGCTCTGATGTTCATGGGCCTTGTGGCGGCGAACGGGGATGAAGACGCTAGGGCAGCTCGGGTGATAACGAGGATGACAGGTGAGAAAGGGAGCCGCAGGGCCGGAGAACTCAGCACCTCTCTGTAATCCAGCTGGACCTACCATCCAGGAAGTGTTAGGGGAGAAGCGTGCGACTTCCACCCCGGACTCACAGCGCAGGCCTGTTAAGTGCAACGATTACACGGGGACTTATTCAGTGGGTGAAAACCTCAGCCTTTATTACACCACTCATTATATTAAACACACACACACACAGAGGCAAAAAAAAAAAAAAAAAAGTGATGACGTCTTTGCAAGGTTCACTTTCAGGTTAAATATGCAAATGTTGACGCTTATCTCTTCAGCCATCAGAAAGCGGGGTTAGTACCATATCAAGATGTTAGGATTACATTTTTCACGTGCTGTCTGCTATCGCATGCGAAAGAGAATGCTGAGTTATCCCCAAGCAATCTGATAGGCTGGGGGCACCTAGGGCTCAGTTTACCCAAATTAGTTTTGGTCTCTGGAGAGCAAGCGGAGCCAAAAAAATCCAAATAGCAACTGTTGCAACAACAGATATTTGGTAAAAAAAAAAAAAGAAAATTATTCAATATGGCCCACCTTCTGTGCCAAAAACAGTTATGTCCACATACAGAGGTGCCTTTTATTCTCATCCGATAGCCCTCGGACCACAGGATATTATTTACCCCTGCTTGAGGCTGGTGTAAGTGTGCATGAGCAAGGACTGCCCTCCCTATGGAGAGATTTTGCTGCTTGTAATAGTTTATCTGGCTGGAAAATTGGAAAAGCCAGTTAAAACAAGCAATGCTGGGTGAGAGGCCTGGGCGAGCTGGTGGGGATTCAGGCTGAACTGGTGAAGGTTCGGTTGAGCGAGTGGAGGTATGGGTGAACTGGTGACTCTGGGGCTCAGGCTCGTAAGTCCTTTCCTTCTTCTCCCCCCACCCCGGTTGCCAACATTTACACAGGACAGAACTGGACACTTGAGGGCCTGGGACAGGAAAGACACCTAATGTGCATACATTTGCATAAATGTACCACCAATGCCCCTGAACCTGCCTTCTGTCCCTTGTCCCCCTGTATTTTTTTGTTCTAGTATCCCCAGGACAGTGGCAATGGACAATCTACCAATGGATCAACAGAACCAAAACAGCTATCAATGATGAGTGATTCATTCATGAATCTATTTGAAACACCATAAGAATGACAGAATACAATCCGCACCGATGCATGCATTCCATTGTGTATGCACATGTGTATTATGGTGCATTATCATTTTTCCCAATGTTACAGAAATATTATGAGTGCATAAATATTCCCAGCCTTCACTGATCTCTTTTCAAGGTGCACTCACAGTTAGCTGAGGGACGCAGATACAGCACAGCACATCACACAGCTACTTATATTCAGGCTTTGGTTTAAATTATTGTAAAAATTTAAAAACTGTGCAGCCTTTAATTCAATGCTGACACCAAATTGGCAATGAATCCTCTAAAAAAAAAAAAGTGAATTACAATATAGTAAACATTCCATCCCAAAATTGCACTGAATGTCAGCACTCAAATAGTGAAAAAGCAACACAGCAAGTATTACACTAGACACTACAACACCAATAAACTTCCTATCAGGAAAACAGAGCAAGCCAAGCTTCTATAGATTTCTACATAGAAAGTACATGCTAGCAAAATATCTTGTCTTAGTCACACATGTGGAACACAGACAAACCCTCACCAAACATAGACTAAAGAGGCCATAAAATATAAATAGAAACATGCAAAGTCAACTTAAAATTGCAACAAGTCAGACTCTGTGTGCAGTACAGCAATGGAAAAACAGAAACATCATAATTCTCTATAAAACATAAAAAAATAAAACCTAGAAATATAAAACATCATGATAATAAAACCATGCTCAATAAAGGATGAACATTTCAAAATAGATAGCAACAAGAATATCCAATAATTAAAAACTCATATAAAAATTTGAAAAATTTCCCAAGGACCAATAAAATATTTCAAACAGCAGATACAACAAATAACACCCAATAATTAAATAAGAATAAAATAAAACCCTTGCTCTCCATACTTGGGAACTTTTGATTTCCAGTCACCCTGAGATTTTCATGGATTAGTGGGTAAAACTTTCTTCTCTCTCACACATATACACACTCTCTAACATGCATACTCTCGCTTGCTCACACATACACATGCTCTCTCTAATATATTCTCTCTCAAGTACACACACACACACACATGCTTCTTCACATGCTTTCTCTTACACATACAAGCTCTCTCTACCTCTGAAACATACAGCAGCCTCCTCCTTGGACTCAAGTAGCAGCTCTCTCTCACACACACATACACGCATGCCCTCTCTCTCTCTCTCACTCACACACACACATATGATGTCTCACACATACACTTATGCTCTCTTTCACACAAACATACACACGTATGCTCTCTCACACACACACACATGCACACATACATATTTATGCTCTGCCTCACAAGCATTCATACACACTCATGCTCTGTCTCTCTCTCACACACATACACACACACACACAAATACACACTTAGGCTATCTCATATGCACACTCGTGTTCTGTCTCCCTCTCACACATGCAGACACATACACACACAGATATATACATACACACTTCTGCTCTGTCTAACATGCACACTCATGCTCTCTGTCTCTCTCACACACACACGCACAAATGCTCTCTTTCCCAGAGTGCTCAGGGTACAGGCAGGAACAGCCTTTTTTCTTCAGCCTTGCAGGGCGGCTAACACAGCTGTCTCTGCCTGGGCCACACAGGACCAGCCGACTCAGCTGCTGATTCTTCCTCCTCCGCCGGTCATGCGGGCTCAGCCGACACAGCAGCTCCTCTTTCTCTTCAGGCTGTGCAGGCCAGCTCACGCAGCAGCTTATTCCTCCTCCATCTTGGACTGCACACGCCCACCAACATAACTGCACCCCCCTCCTCCGTGGTCTACATGGCTTGGCTGACACCTCCTCTTACTCGGGCTATGTGGCCCTGCCGACACAGATATAACTCCTCTTCCTTGGGCCTTTGGCCTACATAGGAGCCGCCTCCTCTTTGAGCCGTGTGGGCCTCGCTGACACAGCCTTGCTGCAACATCCTCCTTAGTGAGAGCTAAGGCTGAGATTCGGGGCACTGAGGTTTTGACTCCGGGCGTGAGTGTTACGTGTGCCGGCCGCGGCTGACCCGCAGACCGGCCCCCTCACCTCTTTCAGAGGAATCCAGTGCCTGGTTCCTCATCCCTGGCGAAGGTGGGCTGCCGGCTCCGTTCTCGGGACACCACCAGTGCCTCAGTCTCAGCTGCGGATCCCTGTGCTCCACGTCGGGCCTCTCCACGTGGCCTGTGAAGAGACGCCGCCGTCCAGCGCTGCGCCTCTCCCTAGGCGTGCGCGCACCATTGAGTCTTATGAAGCACCCACGGCAGGAACTTGGCCGCGGCCCCGGATGTTGACGTCAGCGGAATCCCGGTACTTAAGGCCGGGCTCCACTCCTAAGGATTGCCTTTGCAACAGGTCTCCACGTTGGTCGTGTACTCGTTGCCGCCTAGTGATTCTCCTTTGTTCCTGTTTCATGATCCTCGCTGACTTCTGTTCCTGGTTTCTTCGTTCCTGCGTTCCTGATTCCTAAACTACACTTGGATTGCCTTCTCGGATACGACCTCTGCTTTGCCTGACCATGCCGTTGACTCTCTCCAAGCCCAGACCTCTGCTTTGCCTGACGACGCTATTGACTCTCTCCAAGCCTGGACCTCTGCTTTGCCTGACTACACTATTGAATCTCTCCAAGCCCAGACCTCTACATTGCCCGACTACTCTGTTAATTCTCTCCAAGCCCGGACCTCTGCATTGTCTGACTACGCCATTGACTATCTCCTCGTCCAGACTTCAGCTCTCCCTTGCCACTGCTTCTTGATTGCTGCCGGCCCTGACTCCAGCTTGCCCTACGATGCTTCTTCAGTCTACGTCCTGGACATGGCCTATTCAGGCTTAGGCCTGTTCTTGCTCGGGCGCCCCCTGTCTGACTTTGGTTCTATTGGTGCCCAGGTCTCCGGGACTCCACCTCGTCCAGTACAGACTTCTTCATTCTACTGTTGCTGCCTTTGGGCTGCCCTCTCAATCCTTCCATTTACGACGCCATACGGAGGCCCACCTAAGTCCAACCAGCCCCGGTACCCAAAGGCTCAACCCGCGGGGAATGAGGGCTGGTATTGGTGAAGCGCCAGCCAGCCTCCGTCCTTCAGCCCACTCTGCCTGCCGACGGTGGGGACCCATAGGATCCCTCCTACGGGTAGCGCCAACCCCACCTCGGCCCAAGGGTCCACCTCCAGCGCAACAGCGAGCTCCATGTGCCCAGGGCTAATGATGCCCTTGCTCAAATATTGGCAGATTTTCTGTTCTGTTCATATCTTTAATCCTGCCTCTCACTCTTTCAATCAGAATTTATGTATATTTAGTTGGGGTAAAAAATTAATTTCAGGAAAGGTTGGAGGGCATCAGTGCTTAGTGCACCTAGTCTACCATGATTCCACTGCTATGATACTTACTGCAATTCCACATCAAATAGTAGATTGGGGTAAGTAACCCATTCTACTATGTACCTCCTACATTATCTCCTGATATTCCCCCCAGCGCTGCTGATTGCACAGCTCTAGTTACTAACTCAGAGGCACAAATTCAGTTAGTAAATAGATCCATGCATTCAGCAGGGGTGGGGAAAAATGGGTGGCTGCCTATAGAGAAGACGACAGCAGTAGGAAAACTTGAGTGTCTATGTTAGGGGGAAAGGAGGAGAGGATACATGACAGAGGGAGGACAGAGAAAAATAGTGTGGTGAGAGAGAGGGGTAAGAAAAGAGAGGAAACAAGAAGACACAGTGGGTGGACGGGAAAGAGGAAAAGAAACGTGGTGGGAGGGAGGGGAGAAGAGATGCATGGTAAGAGAGAAGGGGGAGGTGATATATAGTGGGAGAGAGTGGAAAACAGGAGAGATTCAAAGGAAGGAAATACTGAAAGAAGAGAAAGGGAGACTGGACAGGAAAGAAGAGAGGCTGGAGGAGAGGAAGAAACTGATAGGAGAAAAGCAGCATGTTTTCAAGGAGGAGAAAATGAGATATTAGAGAGGGAGATAAGAAAGGAGTAACAAAGTAAAAGAAAATATGAAAGAGAGAAAAATTAAATGAAAAAATAAATAAAATTTAAAAAGTACCTAGGTGTATAAAAAATGGGAAAATATTGAATTTTTCACAAACAAAATGGGAAAAATTGAAAAATATTCTATAAAAATGAACATTTTCTGCAATTCAGGGAAAGGGCGTTCTTGGTAGCTGCTCCTGGGTTTCGAAACTCCCTGCCAGAGAGCTTCTGCCTCACTTCTTGTACCAAGACTTTTAAGGTCACGTTAAAGATCTTTTTGTTCCTACAGGCTTTTTGCGAGTTTATGAAATCTGTTATTGCTGTTCTACTGTTTTGTTTTTCCTGTGGACTTTATGTTCATTTTATGAATGCTTAGGGGCAGATTTTCAAAGGGGTACACGCGTACCCCCCAAAAACCTGCCCCAAGCTCCCCCTGCGCGCGCCGAGCCTATGTTGCATAGGCTACCGGCGCGCGTAAAGCCCCAGGACGCACGTAAGTCCCGGGGCTTTCCTGGCGGGGCGGGTCGGGGGCGTTCCAGGGGTGGGGCCGTGGGCATGGTTCTGGCATGGGGGCATGGCCACGGCCTTCGGACCAGCCCCCGGACCGGAACATGGCGCGCCGGCAGCCGGCCCGCCGCGCGTAAGTTACGCCTGCCTCGGGCAGGCGTAACTTTTACAACAAAGGAAGGGGGGTTAGATAGGGCTGGGGGGGTGGGTTAGGTAGGGGAAGGGAGGGGAAGGTGCGGGGGTGTGGAAGGAAAGTTCCCTCCGAGGCCGCTCTGATTTCGGAGCGGCCTCAGAGGGAACAAAGGCAGGCTGCGTGGCTTGGCGTGCGCAGGCTGCTGATTTTGCACAGCCTTGCGCGCACCAACCCCGAATTTTAAAGGATATGCGCGTATCTATTAAAATCTGGCGTACTTTTGTTTGCGCCTGGTGCGCGAACAAAAGTACACACGGGCGATCTTTTTAAAAATCTACCCCTTAGAATGTAGATCACTTAGATCTTCGCATTAAATGACTAATAAATGCTATAATAAAGAAATAAATATGAAACATGGGTGCTAAATTTTATCAATGTGCTACATAATGGTCTTAGAACTTTCTAGCCCTTGTCACAGTAGGAAGGGTCCTAGTGGCCAGAGCTCCAGACCAGCGAAACCAGGATCCAAATCCTGCTGATGCTCCTTGTGACCTTGGGCACATCACTTCACCCTCCATTGCCTCGGGTATGAACTTCACATTATAAACCTTCTGGGGATAGGGAAATACTTACAGTGTCTGAATGTAATCCACTTTGAAGTGCCTGAAAAGCAGACTATAAATAATAATAATGTGTCACAGACGACTGGGGTACATGGTCAATACTGCGTGGGAAAATATTTCCAAGAATATCGGGAAAATACTGGCATCAGTGCACGCAGAAATAAGTGTAATCAATCCATTTAAATGAAGCATGAATACCATCATTAATTTTAATAAAACAACTTCCAAAAGGAGGTTTTAAAGCTTGCATATGTGTTAGAAACAAATGTTTACCAGCTCCTTTCATAGATGAGACAACAGGCTGCTGATGCTCAGAAAGTTTGAACTCCAAAACATGAAATCAGCAAGCGGGAAGGATAACTTTCAAACAACTGCACATGGCGGCATATTTGCATGCATGTGGCAGTGTGTTGTTTTACCATAGTATTTTATATAACATGCGCGTATCACATAGGCGCATATTATAAAATCTGCGTATGTAGGCCAGTGCATTAAGACATGCAGAGGCCGATTTTCACAGCGCATTTGGTGCTAGATAATCGGAGTAGTATGGTTTATCCATCTATGTAGCAGCTACTGAATATCTGGTTCTGTTCAGTGGCCAATAGATAGCTGGATAAGTCGCTTATCTGGCCTTAATAGCAGGTCTAAACTTACACAGATAAAACTTATCCACATATTGCGGAGATATTCAGCAGTATAGCAGTGCTGCTGAATCTCCCGTCTAAGTGAGACAGATTTGTCTATCTGGCTTAGAAATCCATCTACATTTTGAATATCTACCTCGCAATACATTGAAGCCATGTATTTCAATGCATTGCACATACATACTTTACCCACCTATTTTAAAAATATACACGAGTATATTTTACATGTGAAAGTAAGCTAGGACTTGTCCAAATTTACATGCATAAGTTGGTCCATTTTAAAATATGCGTGCGTCAAGGAAATTACACAGTTTACCGATTAGTCCGCCAGTTTATCCAGTCCTTCTCCAGGTCATCAAGACCTTCCTGGTTCTTCAACCTGAACTCCCTTCCGTCTACGCAGAGCTCCCACCCAATTAGTACTACTCAATAAACAAGTTTGATATCACTTAAATCAGATAATTAGCAGCGTAAAAATACGCAAGGAAGTTGGAAAATGTACGCGAGTGTCTTTTAAAATAGCAATCTATGGGGTAGATTTTAAAAAGGTGTGCAGGGGTGTACATGTGCGTGTGCTACCTGGCGCGCGCACATGTACACCTGATTTTATAACATGCGCATGCAGACACCTTGCGCGCACCGAGCCGCGCTGCCTTTCTCCGTTCCCTCCCAGGCCGCTCCGAAATCTGAGCGGCCTGGAAGAGAATTTCTCTTCCCCCTAACCTTTCCCCCCCCCCTAGTCCTACTCTAACCCCCCCCCCCCCGACTCTTGTCTTACCTTTTGCGCCTGCCTTTGGGCAGGTGCAAGTTGTGCGCGCCAGCAGCCTGCCGGCACGCGATCCTCCGACACAGCAGCAATGGCTGCTATGTCGGAGGCCTCTGGTCCCGCCCCCGGACCACCCCTTTTATAAAGCCCCGGGACTTACACGCGTCCCGGGGCTTTACGCGCGTCACCGGGCCTTTTTAAAATAGGCCCGGAGCACATAACCCTTTTAAAATCCGGACCTATATGCGTAAGTGCTGGCCCTGTCCTGGAACGTCCGTAGACCTCCCCTTTTTTTACACATGTATAGGTGCATGCGAAAGTGAAAATACATGCGTATTTTCAACATTCAGAAAACATGGAGTAGGCAAGTAGAGTCTACTCATGCGCATATATGCTAACAGGTGAATTTTAAAAGCCCTATGTGCACCAAAGCCGAGAGATACGCACAGACGTCGAGCCGGCACGCACCGTGCAGATTTTAAAAAGTGCGTGCATGTGCGCGTAACTCCTGGTATGCACACAAAAGCTTTTGCCGGAAAAGGTGCGAGGGCAAGGTTTGGGCAGAGCATGGGAATTCCCAGATCTATGAATGAAACCAGCACCTATTCAAACGCACAGGCACATGCCGGGGTCCCCTTCGGCGTAACTTTACTTCCGCTATGGATGGCATGTAAGTCATAAAATTAAAAAAAAACTAGGCTAGTCAGCGGGGTTTTAAGGGTTGGGGCTAACAGGGTAAAAGGGAGGCTATTTAACTAGAGGGGTTAGGAAGTCCTATCCCTTACCTGGGTGAACTGGGAACGAATTGGGGAAACTGGTGGTAATTGCGTTGGCGCACGTGCCCTTAAAGTCACCCCACTTACACGTTAGAAGTGGCATTTGCACGCACATGTGCAGGCCATATAAAAGTATGCATACATATCCTCTGACGCGAGCCAGTGTACGTGTGTACGCGTGTGCCCGCGCGGCGAAGTTATCTTCTTTGTGCACACCGTTTTGAAAATTCACCTTGCATGTGTCACTTCTGTGGACCCGCTCATACAAACATTTGTGTAAGGTCCCTGTGGTCACTTACTAAAAATTATCTTTAAACCACATTCCAAATCCAGAGGTGGTGTTAAAGGTTTTCACGGGTCAGTTGACCCTTAGCTGAATTATCCATTTTCTACATTACACTCAACAGGCTAGGCAAGGGTTAAGCAAAATGTAGGCCAGAAAATATAATAGAAATGATTGTGCCTTGCAGAGGGGCCCTACTTCTGCTGCAAGGGAATATTTTGTGGTTAGCTAAATACCAAGAAGGTTCACCCCACCTGCCACCAGTGCAAGGGATCATATTTTCATATACCTGGAATAAGGTTCTTTCTCTAGATGGCAGACGGAGTGCTATTTGTGAACATAGCAAGAGGGTGGCATCAGAGCCATGGAAAGCCAAGCCCCCTGGCCTAGAGTCTGCAAGCGGGACTGACATCTAGCCCTATAGTCCATGGCCCTAGTCACCGCCTTGCTTGTGGTTTCGACATCACTTGCATTGTAAGCTGGACCCTGAAAACCCTTTAGCCGCATGGTTAGGCAGGCGCTTCTCACCATGGCCCCCGCTTAGCTTGTGGTTAATTGCACTGAGAGATGGCATCTTTGCGCCTGCAGTCTACGTGATATCTGCGCTTAGCTAATGGCAAGCCGCAGTTTGCAGAACCCTATCAATATCCTGAGTACCGGTCATTTGGTAGCTTGACTACTTATGTGCCCGTTTCCTTGCACATGCTAGTAAATTATGCCCGTCAATAAAATATAAGACCTACCAAAGCAACCAGGGGTGCCCCTTGTGTCACATTCAGGCAGGGGAATCACCATGGGGACCAATAGGCCCCTCTTTGTTGGGCTGGCCTGGTTACCTTCTCCTCAGTGATGTTGCCCTATCTCCATGCGCCCCTGTGTACGTGTGCATCTTTTGAATGTGCCAGCCAAGGGGTATTAGAACAGCTAGAGGAATATTATATTGTCTCTTGGTTGGAGAGAAAGAAATAAAGTGTTTCCTGGACACCACCGAGACAGTGAAATATAAAAGCTTGGCTCTTACACGTCTTATCTCTCTTATCTGCAAGCTGGCATCTGGTGCACGAAAGAGTGGCGTAGCAGCCTGGTGGTTACGTGGGATGTGAGGAGGCAAAATGTTCAGTTTGTTTCACATTTTGTTGTTTTGGGCAGAGTTCGGGATTCAGTTTTGTTTCGGTTTGGTTCAGTTGCCAGACCAAAATAAACATTAAAAAAACAAACAAACAAACAAACCCAAAAATAAATGCACTTCTCCTTCCCCCATGGCTCTCCCTCATTGTCCCTTTAACCCTTCTGTAGCGCCGCTTCAAAGGTAAAAGGAGCAGGGGCGATCCCCAGTTGCTACTGCCCTGCCGGTTATGCTTTAAAAATGGCATTAGTCTCAGGGCCGGCTAGCACCATGTTATTTTCTGCCTTTAAAGCAATACGGCTATAAATAGGTTTGCTAATCAGCTGTATGGCTTAATGCCTGGATTATTTTATGACTGTAAAACGGCATGGCCACAGCTGGCCCTGAGACCAGCAGCATTTTAAGGGCGACTGGTGATCAAGCCTACCCTTTTTGTACTTGGACCAGCACTACGGAAGAGATAAGGGGGTGACGGGAGCCATGAGGCAGTGTTTAGTGTAAATCTATTACAAATAGTTTGTGCTATTTTCTAAAAGCATGCGCTATTTCCTGAAATGAAAACTCCAAACTTGTTTGGGGTTTTCTGAGCTATTGGGGGATTAATTTGTTTTGAAACGAATTCAACAGAAAACGGGCATTTTCGGATTGGATTGCATAAATTAGTTTCAAATGAATGCATATTCCTAGTGGTTACGGCAGCAGGCGGAGAATCAGGGAAGCCCGAGTTCAGATCCTACTTCTCCTTGTGACCTTGAGCAAGTCACTTCAGCCTCCACTGCCTCAGGTACAAAATTAGATGATAAGCTCTCTGGCACAGGGACCTACCCAACTGTACCTAAATGAGTAATTTGTGCTGAGCTTGGATTTGGAAAGGTGAGTTAATACATCTAAAAAAAAACATCACCAGCATATGGGATCTTTGGGATGCTTTCATTTAACACAGTAACATAGTAAATGTCGGCAAATAAAGACCAAAATGGCCCATCCAATCTGCCCAGCAGATAGATGTTTAGGGTTGTAACTTTTGGAAATACCATTCAGATGCCGCAATGTTCCCAAAAAAGTTGAAAACCTAGTGAAAATACCTATAAATGAGGGTGAAACATTTTGGAAAAGAAAACGAAACCAAGAGAAGAATTGTTTATGTTTTCTTCTCAGACAGTTGGCTTGCCAAGACGACCTCTAAAAGATCTGTGACTGAACTTTGGTCATTTTGATTCACTGCTGGGATAAGAGAGACAATGACAAGCCCAAATAATATCCAAACTGGACATCATAAAGATATAAACACATACGGGTAAATTTTAAAAGGAACGCGCGTGCGCCCATAAATGCACGAGCAAAAATGCACCCCATTTTATAAACTATACGAGTAGCATATAAAATACTGTTGCCATACATACTTCTACAGCCGTTACAAGCACATCTTGTGGGGAGAGAGAGAGAGAGAGGGGGGAGAGAGAAAGAGAGAGAGAGAGAGACTGTGTTTAGAGTCACTCTGACACTCTCTATATAGGTACCACTCTAGAGGGGCACTTTGAATCGGGGTGGGTGTTATTACAGACACATTCAGAGGTATTCATAGTAAAATTGTCATCAGTAAAGAATTGTAGCCCTTATAAGTGATGAAAACTCTGACAAGAGGAGTTTATTTGTACACTTCAGTGCTAGCTGCATTGT
The DNA here is from genome assembly GCF_901001135.1 of Rhinatrema bivittatum. Taxonomy (NCBI): domain Eukaryota; kingdom Metazoa; phylum Chordata; class Amphibia; order Gymnophiona; family Rhinatrematidae; genus Rhinatrema; species Rhinatrema bivittatum. The sequence goes on from NC_042619.1 coordinate 26,592,578, forward strand.
ACAAATCTACTCCTTTTTATCACTTATAAGGGCTATAATTGTTTAATATTTATTTATTTATGTGGCAGTTTTTTTTACCCAAATAATAAATAAATAGATGCATACGTACGTATAGTTATCTGTGACAGAACAAAGGCTCCACACACAGGAAAGCAGTCCATAAACATAAAACAGGTAAGTCGGCCAGGGACATAAAGAACATTATGGAAAGAATGTGGCTTTAAAGAAGAGAGTTGTAACTCCATAAAAGAGTTAAGATTCCACCCAGCTAGGAGGCCAGGGAGAAGGTGTAATTAGCCTGCCAGGGGAGCAGAGGGCGCTGCAAGAAAGGAAACGAACAAGATAGATGAAGGGATGTCACTATAGCCATGAGGCTATTGAGCGAGGTCGTTCTAAAGGAATGGGAGCCACGAAGGTAGATGTGGCCAATTAGAGCATGATCCAAGCAGGAGAAAATCTCTTGGAAAGCTGGAAAATAAATAGCTGACAAACAGAGGGTCAAGGAGCCGCCAAGTGGAGCCTACAAAGAGTAGGAGTCTGTCAGATAGGCAGAGAACAGCTAGAGAAGCAAGGGCTGGTTGGTGGAAAGACTGCGGTAATCCTACAGCTTCCAAGTTATGGGGTAAATTTTAAAAGATATGCGCTCGGGCATCCACGTGCGCGCGCTACCCAGTGCGCACACGTGGACACCCGATTTTATAACACGCGCGCACAGGAAGCCTGAGGAGCTCACGGCTTGAGGTCTGGCTTAGGAAGCTACAGGCTACTGCATAGTTTTATATCTGCCAGTACGTAAACGCCTACCGTATAGAGTGATAGATCACACTTCACTTAGCTGGCAAATATGCACATAAGTTACACCAATTTTCAAAGCGGACTCACGCATTAAGCCTGTTTTGAAAATTATCCCGGCAAAACTACATGTGCACAGTGTGAAGGCTCTCCGCCACCGCTGCGCCAGTCTGCCGCTCGTCCTGGTCCCAAGACGCTACGTCCGCAAATCACTTTGCTTCCTCCACACTGTCCTGCAGTCCCACCTGGCTCTCCAGGGCTTGGCTCAGCCCGGCACCGCCCTATCTGGGCTTGAGGGTTCTTTCCGTGACAACAAAGGGCCTAGCCCCGTCACTCCCAAGTAGTACAAAACAAAGTTTGCTAAAACGGTTTTTATTGCACTTCCACCAGGGCTGCTCCTTTATCCTCACATTCGGGCCGATACAGTAAAAGTTGCGGGAGAGCGGGTGACTGCCCGCTCTCCGGCGCGGGCACAGGCCACTCTCCTGTGTGCGCGATTCAGGGGGGAAGAATATGCTAATGAGGGCCCGCAGTAAAAAGAGGCGCTAGGGACACTAGCGCGTCCCTAGCGCCTCTTTTATGACAGGAGCGGCGGCTGTCAGCGGGTTTGACAGCCGATGCTCAATTTTGCCGACGTCGGTTCTCAAACCCGCTGACAGCCAACGGGTTAGGAAAACGGACGCCGGCATAGTTGAGCGTCCGTCTTGTGGACCGTGGGCTAATTTTAAATTTTTTTTATTTTTGGGGCCTCCGACTTAATATCGCTATGATATTAAGTCGGAGGGTGTACAGAAAAGCAGTTTTTACTGCTTTTCTGTGCACTTCCCCAGCGCGGGCAGGCGTTAATTTTTGAAAGTAAAATGTGCGGCTTCGCTGCACATTTTGCTTTCCAGATCACGTGGGAATAACTAATAGGGCCATCAACATGCATTTGCATGTTGCGGGCGCTATTAGTTTCGGGGGATTTCAACGCACAATTACCCCTTACTGAATAAGGGGTAAGGCTAGCGCGTCGAAAATGCAAGTCCAAACGGTGGAGCGCACTGTACTGTATCGGCCCGATTAACAGCCAACAGTTCACAAAGCAATGATCCCCAGCACTGTGTTCCTGCTAGCCAGCCACTACTACTCCCACTTGGGGGAAACACAACACTCCCCGTCTCCCCTCCTGGTGTGTAACGGTTAGGGCCTGCCCATGCCAAACAACTAGTGTTGAACTAGTTTCACAGTGTAAGCCCAAAAACATTCTTTTAAACTAACATTCCCCTTACCATCCCCCATTCCAGTTACTCACTCTGTATCCCTAACAGAACTGGAGGACGTCTCCGTCTGAGAGCCTATCTCCATCTCCTCCTCCTCTTGTTCTGAGGAGCTAGCTTTTTCTGGCCACTGCCACCATGCTAGCACGCCCTCCTCTTCTATTTCCATGGATTCAGCTGTGTCAGGATCGTTACCCCTTGCTTCCGACACCTGTTTCAGCTCCGGCTCAGGTGGTGGCTCTAAAAACCTGGGAGTTGTAGTTCTCCCTGCCTTCCGTAGCGCCTTCTGCTGTTTGCCTCTGGTACGGCTTGGTTTTCTCTTACAGGGCCCTGGCCTTTCTCACCCCTGACTGGGTTGTGCTACATCACAACAGCTACACCTGCTACTTGGTGCATGCAAAATTCAGCGGAGAGGATTTACACGCATGCTTTTTTAAAATCAGAACGTATGCGAGGAAGCCCTAACCCTGCCCAGACTCCACCCACTGGAGCACCTCTCCCTTATGCACATAAAATTACAGGCATATAAGATGAATGCATGTAATTCTGGGTGTGTATTATTCACATAGTTTTCTAATGGGCCATTTCTGCAGAAAAAGCACTACTTTACCCCTAGATTAGAAGGCCCTCTGAAAAGTACCCTCCATATGAACAGTACTGGATCAAGGAAGGAACTGTGTTATCACTGAAGTAAGTCACCCAGACGAGGACTAAAGGACTTTGCATTTCTCTGGCCGCTAGTTTATTTTTGGGCTATCTGGCAGTGGTCCAGGACAGGGTGCGAACAGCACTGTGCCATGTTAGGACTATTTTTCCCTCTGTGCATCACTTTGCACTTGTCCACATTAAATTTCATTTGCCGTCTAGATAACTAGATCCCATGTCTCGCAAGGTGCTCTTGTAATTTAACTGCTTTGAGGAATTCTGCGTCATCTGCAGAACTGGGTCACCTCGCTCATTGCTCCCTTTTCAAGGTCCTTAATAAACGGTCCAAGTTCAGTTCCCTGGGTAGTCCACAATTTCGAAAACTGGCCATTGAGTCCAATTTTTTTTTTTTTTTGTTCCTGGTTCTTTAACCATTCACCAATCCACAACAGAAGAATATTGCCTGCTATCCCATGACTTTTTAATTTCCTGAGGAGTCCCTCGTGGGGAACTTTACCTTCTAAAAATTCCAGATATTCTATCTCAGCCGGCTTGCCCTTATCCACATGCTTATTTAAACTTTCCAAGAACTGGAGTAGATTTGTAAGGCACGACTTCCCTTTGCTAAATTCACGCTGGCTCTGTGCCATTAAGCCATGTTTATATACCCAGTAATTTTGTCCTTAACAATCGCTCCTGCTGTTTTACCCAGAGCCAAAGTCAGGCTCACCGGTCTCTTCCCCCAGTGTGAATGACTCTCTCGCAGTCTTCTTTTTTTATGTACTTGAAAAAGATTTTATTATTTATTTCGTGTCTCCTTGTGGCAGGTTCCTCCTCCTATTTTCTCCTGGCCCGCCTTATGTGGCTCGACTTCAGGGGGAAAAGTCCCGAATGGTCTTAGGGTTCTTAAGGTGTAGTGGACCAAAGGTGATCACTTCCCCCCGTGGGAGTACAATTCACTTTTGTAAGAACCGAAAATATTGGCAGGCAACGCCAAATCTGTGGTTCCAAAACTGCTCCCACTTTTAATGACAGAAAAACCTTATTTACAAGCTGTCCCACAGGAGCCACTGAGTGTGCAGAGTTCTCACAAATCTATGCTGAGCATTAGGACTCGGCCTTTCACGCTTCACAACCGAGGGATCCTCGAGGGTACCGAAGACGTCAGAGGTCATCTCTTAGGAATGGCGCAAAGGGATTAAAGGCACGCTGCTATTCCCGAATCTCTCTGAGAATTTCTAAATCCCCCCCCCCCTCCCCTTTTACAGTATAAGCATCAAATTTCCTGGGCGTGTTCCGTGTCCTCACCAAACTGAACACTTCTTACTCACGGGAAATGTTATCTTCCCCATGGGAGCTCACAGGCTCACCAGCAGGTGGGCATTTCCTGCACTGCCATCCTCTGCCCCCCACTAGAGCAGTGTTTCCCAAACCCATCCGGGGAGACAGACACCACCCCCCCCAACCAGTCAAGTTTCAGGATATCCGCCTCCATGGCATGCAGATTTATCTCCTGCATATTCATTGCGGATATCCTGAAAACCTAACTGGCTAGGTGGGCCCCCAGGACGGGATTGAGAAACCCCGTTCTAGAGCACTATCACTAGGGCTCAGTGATCCAGGGGGCTACTCATTAATAGTTTACATCTTAACTTGCCAGTGCTTATGAGCGTTCCTTTTTATTTATTTTAATCATTGTAATTTCACAGTGACAAAGGTATACTGAATAGAAAGGAATTATAACATCAAGTGCATAAACTGAAAACTCGGATAACAAATGAGTGAGAATAAACTCAAACACCACCTTAAGTCTAAAATTTAGGGGGATTCATGTTACTATGGTGGGCAAAGTAAAAATATAGTGCAAATAATGGATCATAATACCAGCAAACACAACTCCACAGCTTCTCTGTATCTTAGACCAACTAAATTATACAGCAATTTTATCTCTAAGACACGGCTTTGCCTGATCAATCTTATAAAGATAAACTTGTTCCCTTTGTTAACTACATTTGTAAGGACATTTAAGAAAGAAAGATGTGCCAACCCCTAATACCTGATATTTGAGCGCCAAAAAAAAAGCTTTCCTATTTACCTGAGTGAACTTACAGAGATCAGGAAAAATATTAAACCTGTCACCAAAACACAAAGATCTACTTTTGAAAAGCAATTTCATTATTAGATCTAGGTCTAATTCTAATGCTAAATCTACTGTCAAGGTCCCTCTAGATGATTCCAACAATGCAGAGGCATCCAGGCTATCGGCAGAAACCAAAGATTTGACAATCCCTTCCTGCAAACCCATTGAACATTTGAGAGGGGAAAGATAATACACTTTACACCAGGTGGTATCCTTAAATTCTCAATGAGGTATTTCTTAACCATCTCATACAGTGATATCAATATTTTCCTAGGAAAATTCAAAATATGTATGTTCTTATATCTATTTTCAAGGGATTCAGTTTTGCCCCGAAGAAATATATTGTCCTTAACTAGAGCAACAATTGAGGCACATATGATGAAACGTGACTGGAAATACTTTCCATCTGAAAGTTATGTCTCTCCAAAAGAGAATCATATAAATCAACTTTGCTTCTCAACGCCGGGTCCAAAGGTGCTACCGACATACCAATGAGGCAGAGAAATTCTTCAGGCAGTGGCATCCGACACTCAGGACTCAAAGAGATCACTGAGCTTGAAGAATTTGTGACTTAATCTTCCAAAGACATCTCTCTATATAGAAACATAGAAATGACGGCAGAAGAAGACCAAATGGCCCATCCAGTCTGCCCAGCAAGTTTCACACTTTTTTTTTTTCATACTTATCTGTTTCTCTTGGCTCTTAGTAACCTTTTGGTTCTATTACCCTTCCACCCCCACCATTAATGTAGAGAGCAGTGTTGGAGCTGCATCTAAATGAAATATCTAGCTTAATTAGTTAGGGGTAGTAACCGCTGCAATAAGCAAGTTACACCCATGCTTATTTGTATACCTAGACTATGTAATTCAATCCTTGTTGGTTGTCTGTATATAGATCCACTTTTCTTCATTCCCCCTGCCGTTGAAGCAGAGAGCTATGCTGGATATGCTTGAAGTATCAGACTTTCTCCCCTGCCATTGAAGCAGAGAGCTATCCTGGATATGCTTGAAGTATCAGACTTTCTCCCCTGCCGTTGAAGCAGAGAGCTATGCTGGATATGCTTGAAGACTTTCTCCCCTGCCGTTGAAGCAGAAAGCTATGCTGGATATGCTTGAAGTATCAGACTTTCTCCCCTGCCGTTGAAGCAGAGAGCTATGCTGGATATGCTTGAAGTATCAGACTTTCTCCCCTGCCATTGAAGCAGAGAGCTATCCTGGATATGCTTGAAGTATCAGACTTTCTCCCCTGCCGTTGAAGCAGAGAGCTATGCTGGATATGCTTGAAGACTTTCTCCCCTGCCGTTGCAGCAGAGAGCTATGCTGGATATGCTTGAAGTATCAGACTGTCTCCCCTGCCGTTGAAGCAGAGAGCTATGCTGGATATGCTTGAAGTATCAGACTTTCTCCCCTGCCGTTGAAGCAGAGAGCTATGCTGGATATGCTTGAAGACTTTGTCCCCTGCCTTTGAAGCAGAGAGCTATGCTGGATATGCTTGAAGTATCAGACTTTCTCCCCTGCCGTTGAAGCAGAGAGCTATGCTGGATATGCTTGAAGTATCAGTCTTTCTCCCACTGCCATGCCTGAGATAGAATGTGCTAAAGTGTGGACCCAGATATCAAACGGCTCCACTTGTAGACACTGAAGACTCCACGGGGCAGGAGAAGGCTTTACTCTTTCTTTTGTGACCCATACTCAAGAAACTGTAAAGTGCAAAGATTAAAATAGGGTAGCTGATGGGAGCTCATGTTCAGCGTCTACTCAGTCCAAAGACTCCTTGGATCCCATACAAGTTCAGTTTAAACAGACCTTGACCTTTTTTAATTTGTAGAATACATTTTATCTAGGCTTCCAAGATGGCATTTTTAAGCAACCTCTATGCCTCATGCAAACTTGTTACCAGCACCTGCTCATTTTAGTGTACTAAGTACATGTCCTCATTTTATCATAGTTTCCTTTTCGAGTGTGTTATGATTCTGCCTGCTATGCAGCCCTCCCCCCCCCCCCCCCCCGCCAGCAGAAGTCATTAGTGAGCCTCCCTAACAACAGCCTCTCTAGCCACCTCCTTGCTGATCCCATGAGGCAGCATCTCCAGCGCTACTTAACCTAGCCTGTCTATTCCCTCCTTGCCTCTTCATTGAGTCATCTCGGCTCCTTGACCTGGCCATCCTCTCCTTACTTTCTTTCCTTGCCATATGGCCTACCTTGGCCTCTTACCTTGCCTTGTGGCTTTCAAGGCCTCCCTGCCTTACTTTGCAGCCTTCCAGGCCTTCCTGCCTTGCTCAGTGGCCTCCTGAGCCTCCCTACCCTACCTTGCAGCCTTTGGACCTTCTAGAGTTGCTTAGCCAGCCTTGTACCCTGTTTGGGACTTCCTGTCTATTGTTACTTGTTCTGTCTAGTCCTTGCCCTGTCCAGTCCTCATCCTGTCCTGCCCAGTCCAGCCCAGTACTTGTCCTATCCAGTCCTTGCCCTGTCCAGTCCAGTCCCTGTTTCCAGTCTAGGCCTTGCCCTCACTTCAGGCCCTTGTTTGCCTGTCTTCAATCCCAGCATTGTCTCCTGTTCCTTTCCCTGTCTCCAGCCTAGGCTCTGCCTTATCGTGTCCTGTATGGTCCCTGTCTAGAACCCCAGCATTGCCTTGTCTTGTCCTGTCTAGCCTGAGTCTCCAGCCGTGCCTATATAGAGCTCCCAGCCAGTGCCTTGTTCCAGTTCCCAGCCAGTGCCTTGTTCCAGCTCCCAGCTATGTCCTGTCGGCCACCAGAACCCATGGGCTCAACCTGTGGGGAAGGTGGCTGGTTCAGACAGAAGACCTTGCTTTGCCCTGCCTAGAAGTCCTGCGCTGCCCCATGTGGGCGATTTCCCAGTCCTAGTTGGACCCCCCAGGTTGTGTCAGCATAAAAAGGCCAAACAACCCTCATAGGAGTGGGTGTAAGGCTCCCTGCCAGCTTGGTGAGTCCAGAAAAGATTTATATAATTCTTCTATAGTCACTAGCGACTGTGCCCCAGCTTCAGCACCGAGAGACAGCCCTGAAGCTCTTTATTATGTATGCCCTTGTTGCCAAATTTGGAACCCACCAAACTTCCCAGAGTGTTTTAAATGCCATTTCCCTAACCCTGCCAAGTGGGTATATAAAAAGTTCAGGTTTGCAAACCCTCAGTTCACAGGTATCTGTTTTAGCTGTGATTCATCAAAATGGCTTCCCAGCCTCAAGCTTCCAGCCCAGACCCCCTTGAAAACCGCAGCACCCCCACTTACAACTAAAACCAGCCCAAAAAATGTCAAACCAGCACTCCTTCTGTCCTTCTGCCCCGTGCCAAATCACAGGAGTTTCAAAGCTGGTTCCTGTAATTTCGACCCCAGCCCGGCCCAGCAAACTCACTGAAGAATCCAGGCCTGCAGAGTCCAATCCAGACCTGCAGAGTCCAATCCAGGCCTGCAGAGTCCAATCCAGGCCTGCAGAGTCCAATCCAGGCCTGAGGGTCCAGTCTCCGGAGCTCAGCACAGCTGTGAAGCTCCTTAAGCATTAGGCTGTTTCTAGCCTGGTTCCTCGGCATCCAGACACTTTCATCCTAACGTTGACCTTCCCCACGTTAGCTGCTAATCCAGCCACGAGAAGAACTGCTTGGACAGCAGCAAGGGGAGCTTGTACCTTTCCAATTGATTAAACCACTTGTTTTTACCCCTAGGCCTGCTGTGAATGCCTCAGCCGAGCAGCATCCAGTGGCAGCTTCCAGGGCAGGTTTTGAATTTCTCCCTTCCACACAGAGAGCTGCACCTGAGCACACCTTGGCAGGTAAAATCCGAAACCTGCCTCTGCTTACTGAAAAGGAGGGTAACCATGATCCTAAGTGTAAGCCTGCTCCACAGAATCCACTCCAGACAGCTGTTCCCATGAAATCCAAAGTTTTGTCTACAGAGAAGTCAAGTACCTCTGTTCAGCCATCAGAAGACGTAGTAACTCCCTTGATGTTTTCTGGCTACTGAATGTTGCCTTTCCTGCCGGAGGGAACAGTTTCCAAGATATCCCCATTACAGGCTGTGCCAGTTTCTGCTGTGCTTCCATACCAGACTGAACCAGCCTGCTTTTCGGCAGTTCCACTCCAGGAGGAGCCCGGTCCATGAGCTTCCGCTCATGAAGGAACGTTCTCCATCCTATCCACTCTTGGAGGAGCCCTCTCCCACATCTCTGCTCCAGGAGGAGCCCGCTCCCACATCTCAGCTCCAGGAGGAGCCCTCTCCCACATCTCTGCTCCAGGAGGAGCCCTCTCCCACATCTCTGTTCCAGGAGGAGCCCGCTCCCACATCTCTGCTCCAGGAGGAGCCCTCTCCCACATCTCTGCTCCAGGAGGAGCCCTCTCCCACATCTCTGTTCCAGGAGGAGCCCGCTCCCACATCTCTGCTCCAGGAGGAGCCCTCTCCCACATCTCTGTTCCAGGAGGAGCCCGCTCCCACATCTCTGCTCCAGGAGGAGCCCTCTCCCACATCTCTGCTCCAGGAGGAGCCCTCTCCCACATCTCTGTTCCAGGAGGAGCCCGCTCCCACATCTCTGCTCCAGGAGGAGCCCGCTCCCACATCTCTGTTCCAGGAGGAGCCCTCTCCCACAACTCTGCTCCAGGAGGAGCCCGTTCCCACATCTCTGCTCCAGGAGGAGCCCTCTCCCACATCTCTGCTCCAGGAGGAGCCCGCTCCCACATCTCTGCTCCAGGAGGAGCCCTCTCCCACATCTCTGCTCCAGGAGGAGCCCTTTCCCACATCTCTGTTCCAGGAGGAGCCCGCTCCCACATCTCTGCTCCAGAAGGAGCCCTCTCCCACATCTCTGCTCCAGGAGGAGCCCGCTCCCACATCTCTGTTCCAGGAGGAGCCCTCTCCCACAACTCTGCTCCAGGAGGAGCCCGTTCCCACATCTCTGCTCCAGGAGGAGCCCTCTCCCACAACTCTGCTCCAGGAGGAGCCCGTTCCCACATCTCTGCTCCAGGAGGAGCCCGCTCCCACATCTCTGCTCCAGGAGGAGCCCGCTTCCACATCTCTGCTCCAGAGAGTCGCTGGCCCAGCAACCCAGCATTGAGAGAGACTCTGGCCTAGAAACCCAGTGCCAGAGAGATTCTGGTTCAGCACTTCGGTTCCAAGCGGCCTTTTCCCCTTTCAGGACCTGGACTATGCTGCCTGTGGCTCCAGGAACCCCAGTACCTACTGGCTACATGGAACCCAGGAGGAAAGGGCCTTAAAAGGGGGGTACTATTACAATTCTGCCCGCTACATAGCCTCCCCATACCAGCAAAGTTCAGCAATGAGCCCCCCTCGCATCCTCTCTAGTTACCTGCTCGCTGATCCCGTGAGGCAGCATCTCTAGCTTTACTTAACCCAGCCTGTCCATTCCCTCCTTGCCACATCATCAAATCAACTTGGCTTCTTCACCTGGCCATCCTTGCCTTGCTTTCCTGCTTTGCCTTATGGTCTACCTTGGCCTCCTGCCTTGCCTTGTGGTCTTCCAGGCCTCCCTACCTTGCTCTGAGGCCTTCTAGGCCTTCCTGCCTTGCTAAGTGGTCTCCTGGGCCTCCCTGCCTTGTCTTACAACCTTTGGGCCTTGTGGGGTCACTTAGCCAGCTTTGTGCCCTGTTTGGGCTCTCCTGTTTATTTTTGCTTGTTTTGTCCAGTCCTGTCCTTCTCCAGTCCAGTCCCTGTTTCCAGCCCAGCCCAGGCCTTGCCTGGTCTTTTCCTGTCCAGCCCAAGTCTCCAGCCGTGCCTTTGTCCAGCTCCCAGCCGATGCATTTTTCCGGTTCTTAGCAGGTGCCATGTTCCAGCTCCAGCTAAGTCCTGCTGGCCACCAGAATCCAAGGGCTCAACCTGCTGGGGAGGCGGCTGGTCCAGGCAGAAGATCTTGCTCTGCTCTTCTCTAAGTCCTGTGCTGCCCCTGGGGGCCCAGTCGAGTGTTAATACTGAGATGTTATTAAAGAACTTGGTTCACTGCTGGTCTGATCAGTCTCTGTTTATGAGTTTATTTTACTTTCCAAATGTTTTTATGTATCTCGCCATGAACGGTGGAGTGTGCGAGTAACACATTTTTATCATTATTATTAATAATAATAATAATGATAAAGTTAAATGCTATTGCAGTAGTATTTTTTATTATTCTCTCTCCAGTGATTCTGTCATCCATGTGATGGATGGGGAGAAGAAGTAGGTGCCCAGACAAACGTTCCTATGAAAACTGCTCGGCGCTGCATTTGTGTGCAGTTTCACAAGGCGGTGGAATTTCTCCCGGCGAAGAAAATGATCAGGTGGAACTGCATGCGAGGCTGGGTTAAAGAGACTGAAAGGCGGATGCCAGTTAGAAACGCGTAGGTTAACATCATTTTAGTTTGTCTCATTCCGTATCCATTGCCTTAATGCCAAAACCAGATGAATACGGAATAAAATCCGGTTGCCTACGAATTACGTCTGCCAAAAAAAAAAAAATTGTGTATATCTGTGCGAGCCTACGTCAGAAGAGAGTTAAATGGTCCTATTGTTTTGACAGGAACCGCACACACACACACACACAGTCTGCCACATGTAGAGGTCGTGATTCCACTCAGTGCATTGCTGTTCTCTAATGTACAGTATAACCGCACCAGAAAAAAGAAACCTTTTAGCAGATAAAATAAACAGAATGATATTTAAACAGAAAATAAATCCTGTCTCAGTGTGACCCTGAAGAAAAAGACTTTGTGACTTCAGGGGGGAATGCATTCCCCGGTAAGGAAAAGCTGTGCCGCTCACCATGCCTCGGGACAGATTACTGGCTCATCCCAGCACATTACAGCCGCCATTGCGGTACGTGTGACTTCATGTCCGCTGAGTGCTGGGGTGTAGCCCAAGGGTCTCGCAATGGACTCTGCATGAGCTCTCTTCCTGGGAAGGGGTAGGGGTGGGAGGTGGGGAGGACTAGAGCTCCTAGGCTTTTCTGGTGGGAGGGGGGAATAGTAATACAGCTCTCTGCTAGCCCTCTGTATTCAACTCAAAAGTCCAAACAGGAAGTTTTGCTCTCCGAGATTTCGCTCTGCAATTAATTCCACAAGCAATTATCTGGCTATATAACGTTCATGCTTTACGTTGATGGATGACCTTCATGCATTCAGACAGCAGAGGTGCGGAAGTTAAATCAGTAAGTCAGAGATGCATAACGTAAGTCAGTGGACACTTCCACAATTGCTACAAGGTGGATCACAGAAGGCTCACGTCTTCCTAGGCCTTTCAGCAGAAAGGGTTCATCAGAATCTGTGACCTTGATCCATAGGTACATGACCACTCCTCCTCCCAACATGGATCTTAGCTCCAAAAGAGCATGAGATAAAGGAATTACTCTGCACAGCTTGCAGGTAAACGTCCTATGGGAGGTCATAAAGCACTGAGGGCTTTTGACGCTGGCAAGCTGGCTGAGCTCTTCACTGCATCTTGCCAAGCAGGCAAAATGGAGAGCAATGAAGTTTGTGCTGAAGCAAGGCAAGCTCCCACTGAGACGAACTTCTGCAGCTCCCTCTGACTCAGCGCTCCAGGCAAATCCTGGAGAGAGAGTTCCTTTCTCCTCCAAAACACAAAGGTGAGCCTTTTGATCCTCTAGTCTAGGGGTCACAATAACCCCGGTCAGAACATTTTGTCACGTCTAGAAATCCAGAGGTGCACTAGACAAGAATGTACCACCTCTGATTTACAATCACGGGGCAAGTGAAAGGTAAAAATATGCATCGAAAAGCCTTTGAGGCCGATATTCAATGCCACTTGGCTAGGTAAGTAGGCACATATCTCGCTAAGTGGCGGTGTTTAGATATTTGGCTGTGTTCAACAGCCGACACTTAACCGGATAACTACCCATATCTAGCTAAGTGGTAGGCAGGGTGGGAACAGGATGGGAAGGAGCTCCTTATCCCATATTCTGATATTTGACTTATCTGGCTAAATTAGCCTGATAAGTTAGACCTGCTATTGTGCAGGTTTAAGGTTAGCCAACTTTGCTGGCCATCTAAGAACTGAATATTGAGGCCCACTGTATAAAACAAGATATTCTGGTTACCTGCTACAAATATTTGACTTCTAGATCCTATCCCAGAGCTTGTAGCGACCATTTGCCCAATATATCCTTGGCCATAGGTGCCACTGCCCAAGATGGACTGGAGCCACGCCGCCAGAACCGGCTTTTTAGAGGCTATGCATTTTTCACCACTGAGGGGGGGCCACAACCTCGTAAAACAAAAAAAAAAAGCCATCCCTCAGCAGTGCCGGTGCTCACTGACTCCCCTCCGGCTTTCTGGCTGCCGGGAAAACAGTTCCCACACCCCTGCCAGGGCCGTCGCTTTGCATGGGTCGTCCAGAGCCCCGGCGAGCTTTCCCTCCCCCTCTCCTCACCTCGCAGAGCAGCTCATTGGTCGAGGGCTCCGTTCCCTCGGCCGGCACCGCGCAGCTATAAGCGCGTGAGCCCACGGTGTCCGGACCTTTGTACTGTTCTTTCTGGGACTTTGAGAACGACGCAAGGGTTCGGGCACCACCTGCCCACACGCCGAGAGCCGCACGGGGCCAGCAGAGGAGCGGAGCACCCAGTCGGCCGTTCCTCCAAGCAGCAAGGAAGGGAGGAAGGGAGGGAAAGCTGATCCAGGTAGAGATCATTGTGGGGGAAGAAAAGGGAGTATGATGATAAGAGGAATTATTGTTGGGGGAGGGCGAGGAAGGGCTGGGAGATGAAAGGGGTATTGTGTGGGGCAATGGAGGGGGAAGGAAGGCCTGAGACGGGAACCAGTGGGCAGATGAGGAGGGTGTGAGAGATGAGATGGGAATCAGCTGGGTGGGGTGAGAAAGGGAATGCACTGGGGAAGGGGGGCATGTGTGTGTGTGTGAGAGAGAGAGAGGGGAATGGGGATGGCGAGTGCAGTGTATATGGGTGTGAGAGGTGGATGAAGGCACCCCAGCTTTCAAGATGGCCAAAAGCGGTCGCTACTGCCTTGCACCCTGACCTGGCAGCCAATGCGCCCCTCCCGATCCCCGCAGCCCAGCCCAGATAGGAGAGCAGAGCTGGCAGTCCAACACGCCTAACCTCTTCCTGCGGCAAGAGGAAGTTAGAAGCCCTGGGCCACAGATCCACTCCAGTCAGTTGGGCAGGGGAGAAAAAAGGAGGACATCTAGCTATGAGTGTATGTTGAGGCAGATAGAGAAATGGAGAAAAATGAGATGATGGAAAGATCAATGTCAAAGAGATGTAGAGGAGGAACTGAATGCACAGGAGGAGAGAGAACAAATGAAAAATGGACAGAAACCCCTTAAAAAAAAAGGAGTTAGGAGACAGGCAAGAGGAAATCAGATAAAAAGAAATAAGGACCAAAGAGATTAGGAAAAAATAGAAAAAAGAATTTTCTTTTCAGTTTAGTGACTGGAATATGTCAGCCTTGGGAATGTGCAACTCTGATGATACCTTTTCACAATACAAGTGGTAACACATTTGGGTTTTCGTATTTCTCTGATTTTGCACTATATATATACAGTCTGAGCTGCTTGGGGTTTCCATTTTGGATTTTGTTTACATGTTCGGTTTCTAATTCGCGCTCCCTTACACTGTATTTGGTGAGGATCTTTCTGTGGTTTGCATGTGTTACAGAGATGAAAGATGTTCATGGTGTTTACTTTCTGTGTAGGTATCTCATCTGTAGCATCCAGCTTGTTCTGTTTTCCTAGTAGGAGGTGTATTGGCGTTCTAGGGTCTGTGACTATATTTGCAGTGGGAGTTTGCTTTGCTGTTAATAAGATCTAGAACCTAATTAGGTCAATACAATAAAAATCAAACCTTTTCTTAACGCCTACAAGGTAGAGATTACTAATCAGTTGGGTAGGTGTTAAGGGTCAGTTTGGGCTCATGGTGTCTGTCTTATATACAGAGTAAGGGCACACATTCTCACTTTGACATAAGTATAAAATTGTCTGGCTATGGATCTGTTTTATCCTATCTGCCCAATTTGCAAGTTAAAATCACTTTGCTATGCACTAAATGTTTACACAGTAAAAATGTCCTAAAGAGCATAGTAGGATGTTTCTTTCTTGAACCTACATCATTAGACAAAGGGGTTCTAATGCCTGACAGTCTCAGTTCTTGAAAACGTCAACAAACATCCAATTTATCATGAGACATCATGAATAATAACTATTTATTTATGTATTTAAAATTATTTATTGATCACCTTCCAGATCAAATCTTCCAAAGTGATTTACAAGAGAATTAAAACAAATAGACAATCACAGATAAATAACAAAATAAAATAATAAAAAATGAATAAAGTCATTAGCTCCTATATATACAAATTTCAAGAAAAAAAAATTATTTTGATCAGATTTTATAGGGGAAGATCTCTGTTAGACAAGATGCCCTTTTTACTGTTATCATACATAAATAGTTGCTTAGGTTGAAAAATAGTAGAGGTCAATCTTCTAATTTCCTAAAAGTGTTTTCTCTCTGTATCTGTGCTAACCCAGAGAAGAGCAAACACCCTCTTCTCCCCCCCTACATTCCCCTACTTGCTATGCGTCTACAGCCGGTTCTGCTGCACAGGGAAAACATTATTTCTTTGTAACCCCAAATACGATGCTCAGGTTAAGTCGCTGAATCAGCACATTTCTCTGTATGAATATGATCACGTCCTTGTAATCCATTTTCCTCCAAAACCAAGCTCCATTTTCTTTTGAAGTTATTTAGTTTTGTAGCCATCACAGTCTCCACTCTTTGACTAACTGTATTTAAAGTTCAAGGTTCTTATTGAAAATATTGTTTTTTACGTTACGTTATGCTTTACACTCCTTGTTATTTGTAAACCGGGTTGATGTGATGCCTATCATGAAACTCGGTATAACAAAAACAATAAATAAATAAATAAATAAATCACCCTTTTCCAGAAGTGGTAAAATCTTTTTCCCCTTCAATCATAGAGGTCAACGCATTGTTTTGTTTGAACCTAAAAACCTAAGAACATAAGAACATGCCATGCTGGGTCAGACCAAGGGTCCATCAAGCCCAGCATCCTGTTTCCAACAGTGGCCAATCCAAGTCACAAGTACCTGGCAAGTGCCCAAACATTAGGTAAATCTCAAGCTACTATTGCTTATTAATTACCATCATAGTAGTTTATGGATTTTTCATCTAGGAACTTATCCAAACCTTTTTTAAACCCAGTTACATTAATTGCTGTAATCACATCCTCTGGGAATGAATTCCAGAGCTCAACAATGTGCTGCGTGAAAAAGAATTTTCTTCAATTTGTTTTAGATGAGCTACTTGCTAACTTTATGGAGTGCCCTCTGGTTCTTCTATTATTTGAGGATAAAAAGACCACCAGTAAGATTTCTGTTGAGTCCATTGATAACTTAGTGATCTCTTTAGTATGTTTGCTAATAATGTGATTATGCTTTTTATGCTTTTTAAGGATGGATGCCCCATATACTAAATATGGAAGGAGATTTATCAAGCCGCAATAGGGCTATAACGCAAGCTAAACAGTGTATATCACATTTTAACTGCTGTATATGGCGTGATATCGCCTTATCGCAGCGATATTGTGTGATATGTGGGCCAGAAACACATCCCTATGACAATGAGATGCTTTGCATGGCATTTGCATGCATGAATTTTGCAAACCCATTCAAAATAGCTCATTGATATCTAATCCTATATAAATAAAATAGCACAGCTGAGTTAAAAAAGTTTTAGCCACGTTATTTTATCTACACCTTTTCCGTAAATGTTATTCTGCCACGGAAGCACCAAGATCCTAACGCAGGTCCCGATGTTCCCACGGTAGAATTAAAGGGCCCTGTGGTCCAACATGGTTCCCCCCAGAAGTAAAACAAAAAGTCACTGGGATCTTACTAGACCCCACCCCCACCCTGGGGTTGCCAATCAAGGCAGCCCCGAAAAAAAAAATGTCAAAAATTATTAAGATTGCCATTTAAATATGAGCTCCCAGACAACCCCCATCTTATGCGGTTAACCCCCCCCCAAAGAGTGAGCCCCCCAACTCTTCCACAATAATGTTAGTGGCCTCGTGGCCCCCCCCCCCCCCAAAATGAATTACCCCTACCCCATTACCTTAAAATCCTCATTGGTGCTCAGCATGGGGGACCAGGGTGCCCCTAGCCCTGAGCCCAATCAGCATCATTTTCCAAAATAGTGCCGACAAGCCTTTTTCCCTATCATGTGACAGGGCAAGGTCCTGGGACCAGCCTGTTGTTTATATGGAGAGGGGAGGGCTAGGGAGTGGGGAGGTTTGACTGCATAAGAAAAGGGTTGGCCGGGAAAGGGGTCATTGTTGCACAGCACCTTTAATCTGGGGTGGGTCCTAGTAAAACTCCCAGTGACTGGTTTTTTTTTTTACTTTTGGGGAGTGCCGTGTTGGGCCGCAGGGCCCTTTAATACGATGATGGTCCCACATGTTGGGCGCCACCATGATTAGGCCTCAGCCATGTTCTTTTGTCTCATGGGCTTTTTCTGCAAGACAAAAGAATACGGCATTGCTGCTGCTCACAATTTGTTGGGGAAGGGCAAAATATCATGGATCCCCTCCCCCACACAATATTGGGGCCTTCTTGCAATAAAGTATCTTCAGAACGTAAGAACTTGCCATGCTGGGTCAGACCAAGGGTCCATCGAGCCCAGCATCCTGTTTCCAACAGAGGCCAAAACCAGGCCACAAGAACCTGGCAAGTGAATCCTGTCTTAGTGAATCCAGACTATGGTCTGCAGAAAGCATCTTACAGTAAAAGGATGACATCATTTTCCCTCGCTTCCACTATGCTTAACGCACACCAGACTCCTTTGTATTAATTTATTGAGAGATATCTCCAAAACAGTTATTAAAATATCTTTCTGTAATTCATAGGAACATTTTTGCACTTCCACTGGCTGGGGGTTTTTTGTTTTCCATGTTTATATTTTAGAGCTTTTCTTGGTTTCTTTTTCCGGTCAATATGTGTTACAGTTTTGAGGCTGCCATGCTCCTTCTTTCTCTGGTTTTGGCCAGTGCATCTGTACTATTGCCATGATGCACTCCTTAGTCTTTCTGTTCAGCCAATGGAAACTTGCATTCATAATTTAATTTCATTTAGGATTTCTTTTGTTCCTTTCATGGCTAGACACCCACTTCAAGGCAGATTGCAATAAGGTTTTGCAGGCAGATGACAATAATATAGAAATGTTGCTACACATGTTAAAAAAAAAACACCAGAAGATCAGAAATAAGTTCAGCAAACTGCTTTCTTATTGAGTGGCTCAATATCAAGATAGGGGCCGAGGTTCTGGCCTCAGAGCCCTAAGGAGCGAATCAGTCAGCCTGCGGCCTAACGTGCACTATCTGGGGATGAGTTGTTTAGTCTGTGGCTCAGCTGGCTGAAGAGCCAGGTTATTCAGGAGGCAGCAAAATGCCAAGTGCTCTTTAGTGTCTCACAAAGGGGGAGGGGGAGCAAGATCGGGTGCCGCACCTTGAAGGTTCTGGATCTTGTTTTCTTCAGCCCAGATGTCCTTGAGGGGTAAGTCTGATCAGGTGGTGTTTCTGGGAGGGGCATAGATTTTGAGTGGGTCGATATCTTCTCACCTTTTCCACCAGATAGGTAGGGTCAATGCCTTCCTTAAGACTGAAGACGAGAGATAAGTTTTTGAATATGATGCATAGTGACAGAGAGCCAGTGAAGTGAGGTAAGCAGAGGAGAAGCCTGGCCCCATTGGTGATAGTCAGCAGAGCAGAAGCCTGGCCCCATTGGTGATGGTTCTGGCAGCAATGTTTTGCATTGCCTGAAGTTTGTTGAGGATTGTTTGAGGTAAGACGATGTAGATGGGGTTATATTAGTCTATGTGACTGTTTTGAAATCTGATGATTTCAGGAAGTGGCTTAGTTGTTGTACCATGCAGAGATGCCAGAAGACTTCCTGTGTTACTGATGCTGTTTAGCTTTCTGCGGTGAGGGCCAAGTCTAGGATGGCTTCTAAGCTTGTTATCGTTGGCTGGGGGATATAGGCTGATGATATCTCTAAGAATAAGAGGATATGAGTTTTCTGGATGTGGGGTGTTGCTCACCCATGGGATCTCTGTTTTATCTTTCTTTAGCTGAAGTCAGTTCATGGCCATTCCGTTTGTTACCGTTTTGAGGCATTGATTGAGGGGTGCTGCTTTGCTATCCCATGTGTCCACTTGTGAAAGGAGTATCTGAATGTGCTTGGCGTAGATGGATACTTTTGAGTTTGAGGTTGAGTCTGATGATGGAGGCTAAGGGTTGGAGGGTAAACATTGACAAGGATGGGGGATAGCAGGGAATCCCAAAACAAGGGCCAGGGTTTTGACGAGGTCATGTCCCATGTTATGATCTGGTGTCTGCCAGTCAGAAAGGACTGAAAGCAGCTGAAGGCACTGCCCCTACACCTTAGTGAATACTAAAGAGAAGCGCGTGTGGAAACTGGAAAATTCGAGACATATGCCAGCAGCCGTATTCGAAACTGAACCTCGGAAATGACTTTTAGAATTGCCTTTCTACATTATGATGAGAATAAATGGAAGCACTAGAATTGGGGGAGGGGATCACTAAACCAGAGAGATGGAAGATTACCGTGTACTTCACTCAACTGTGATAAAAACTGATGCTTTAAAACCACATAGGACCTATTTTTCAGTGACCTCTCTAGAGTTCAGTTGTTAAAAAGCATTCTCACAACCAACCATGCCTTACGTCTGTTCCAACCTCATAATTACCTATATTAATATCTGTTTCTTAGCAAGAGACCAATATACACCTCTGGGATCCAGCTCAAATATCATTCAATATTCTCAAACAATTAGAACAAAAACAAATTAAAATTTCACATTTCCTAAGCCCCATTAAATTAACATAAATCATTTCTTTTTACCAGGACTTTTCATGTTAAACTGTAAATCTCATTATGGGAACAGAATGAAATATAGACTGCATCTATCATTAACTTTCCCCGGCATGTTTAGATTCTCTAAGGGAAATCCAACCATCATTTAGTCGAGAACAAACAGTTCCATTATTATTGCAGTCTGCTTTATATTATTTCTTTTTCCCTAATTTATCATTTTCAACTTTAATAGGCAATGTTCTTTCAGTTTTACCTCCAATGAAGTTCTGTGAATTTCTTCAAAAAAATAAGCACAAAATATTTGTAAGCCGACTAACTTCAGAGGCAAGCTCCCAGGAACCAGCTGCTTGGTCAATCCCTGCATCTGGATGGAGGAACACCACAAGGACACACGACATTTGAGCTCTCACTCTGTCGGGAGCCCCCGGGCCAGTAGGGATGATACAATGTGATGCACTCCACTTATTTGCATCAATGCATGCATAGGACTGATAAATAAGCGCTTGTCTTTTTCAAGGTCTGTTTGCATTCGCCTGTAAATGGAAAAACATCCCTAATTGACTTTATTTCATCAGTCCACATTGGCAAGGACCTTGGGATGGGACAGACAAATCCCAAATGTGAAAGAATCTAGCTGCCGGGAAAGTCTGCATTAATTGGAGAGCCCAAGGGGCTCATGCAACACAGCGCACTGAGCCGAGCGCACTGTTAACCTGCAGTCGGACGCGGGTAGAATAGCTGCTAATCGATCCCCTAATGCAATATGGGGATTAGCGCCTATTCAACGCGCGTCCAACGCAGAATGAATCTAATAGCGCTCATCACATGCAGATGCATGTGAATGAGGCTATTAGGCATTCACTCCCGATGCAAAAAAAAAAGTGCGTCCATGTTGTGGGCCCCAGTTGCGGCACTCGCGACCGGGACCTTACCTCGATCTTCCGAGTTTCGGACTCGGGCCTGCTGCAGGGCTCCGCCGGGTCCGGGGCCTGTTCTTCGGCGGCGTTTCCCCGGGGGGGCGACGCCGCCGGGACGCCCCGGCCAGCCGCCCTCCTCCTAGGCAGGCGCGCAAAGAGCCCGAACTTGTAGGTCCTTTCCCGCCACTCGATGCTCTGCCCGCCTCAGTGACGTCAGACGCGGGTATGTAAGGCCGGCGCCTGCCTCGGTTAGATGCCTTGCAACGAGGTTACCTTGGGGTTCCTAGTTGCTGTGTGCCTCGGAGTTTGCTAACGTCTGTTAGTATCTCGCTTCATTTCCAGCCTGGTTCCTGCTTCTGTGCCTTGCTTCAGTTCCAGCCAGGTTCCTGCCTCAGTACCCTGCTTCAGTTCCAGCCTGGTTCCTGCTTCTGTGCCTTGCTTCAGTTCCAGCCTGGTTCCTGCCTCAGTATCCTGCTTCCGTGCCAGCCTGGTGCTAGCCTTAGTCCCTTGCTTCAGTACCAGCCAGGTTCCTGCTTCTGTGCCTTGCTTCAGTTCCAGCCAGGTACTGCCTCAGTACCCTGCTTCAGTTCCAGCCTGGTTCCTGCTTCTGTGCCTTGCTTCAGTTCCAGCCTGGTTCCTGCCTCAGTACCCTGCTTCCGTGCCAGCCTGGTGCTAGCCTTAGTCCCTTGCTTCAGTACCAGCCAGGTTCCTGCTTCTGTGCCTTGCTTCAGTTCCAGCCAGGTTCCTGCCTCAGTACCCTGCTTCAGTTCCAGCCTGGTTCCTGCTTCTGTGCCTTGCTTCAGTTCCAGCCTGGTTCCTACCTCAGTACCCTGCTTCAGTTCCAGCCAGGTTCCAGCCTCAGTACCCTGCTTCAGTTCCAGCCAGGTTCCAGCCTCAGTTCCCTGCTTCAGTTCCAGCCAGGTTCCAGCCTCAGTACCCTGCTTCAGTTCCAGCCAGGTTCCAGCCTCAGTACCCTGCTTCAGTTCCAGCCAGGTTCCAGCCTCAGTACCCTGCTTCAGTTCCAGCCAGGTTCCAGCCTCAGTACCCTGCTTCAGTTCCAGCCAGGTTCCAGCCTCAGTTCCCTGCTTCAGTTCCAGCCAGGTTCCAGCCTCAGTACCCTGCTTCAGTTCCAGCCAGGTTCCAGCCTCAGTACCCTGCTTCAGTTCCAGCCAGGTTCCAGCCTCAGTACCCTGCTTCAGTTCCAGCCAGGTTCCTACCTCAGTACCCTGCTTCAGTTCCAGCCAGGTTCCAGCCTCAGTACCCTGCTTCAGTTCCAGCCAGGTTCCAGCCTCAGTTCCCTGCTTCAGTTCCAGCCTGGTTCCTACCTCAGTACCCTGCTTCAGTTCCAGCCTGGTTCCTACCTCAGTACCCTGCTTCAGTACCAGCCAGGTTCCTACCTCAGTACCCTGCTTCAGTTCCAGCCAGGTTCCAGCCTCAGTTCCCTGCTTCAGTTCCAGCCTGGTTCCTACCTCAGTACCCTGCTTCAGTTCCAGCCTGGTTCCTACCTCAGTACCCTGCTTCAGTACCAGCCAGGTTCCTACCTCAGTACCCTGCTTCAGTTCCAGCCAGGTTCCTACCTCAGTTCCCTGCTTCAGTTCCAGCCAGGTTCCAGCCTCAGTACCCTGCTTCAGTTCCAGCCAGGTTCCAGCCTCAGTACCCTGCTTCAGTACCAGCCAGGTTCCTACCTCAGTACCCTGCTTCAGTTCCAGCCAGGTTCCTACCTCAGTTCCCTGCTTCAGTTCCAGCCAGGTTCCAGCCTCAGTACCCTGCTTCAGTTCCAGCCAGGTTCCAGCCTCAGTACCCTGCTTCAGTTCCAGCCAGGTTCCAGCCTCAGTACCCTGCTTCAGTTCCAGCCTGGTGCTAGCCTCAGTACCCTGCTTCAGTTCCAGCCTGGTTCCTACCTCAGTACCCTGCTTCAGTTCCAGCCAGGTTCCAGCCTCAGTACCCTGCTTCAGTTCCAGCCTGGTTCCTACCTCAGTACCCTGCTTCAGTTCCAGCAGGTTCCAGCCTCAGTACCCTGCTTCAGTTCCAGCCAGGTTCCTACCTCAGTATCCTGCTTCAGTTCCAGCCAGGTTCCAGCCTCAGTACCCTGCTTCAGTTCCAGCCTGGTTCCTACCTCAGTACCCTGCTTCAGTTCCAGCCAGGTTCCAGCCTCAGTACCCTGCTTCAGTTCCAGCCAGGTTCCTACCTCAGTATCCTGCTTCAGTTCCAGCCTGGTTCCTGCTTCTGTGCCTTGCTTCAGTTCCAGCCTGGTTCCTGCCTCAGTACCCTGCCTCCGTGCCAGCCTGGTGCTAGCCTTAGTACCTTGCTTCAGTACCAGCCAGGTCCCTGTCTCAGTATCCTGCTTCAGTTTCAGCCTGGTGTCTGCCTTGATCCCGGATCATCATCTCTGCGTCCCCGCTCTCCTAAGTCCCAGCGGCTCCGGCCCGGGGGAGTCTCGGCTTCCAGGGTGAAGACCTCCTCCTTCTTCTCCTAAGTCCCAGCAGCCCGACTCCCGCAGGCCCCTCCTGGGGAGTACGGGTTTCCAGGGTGCAGGCCTACTCCTTCACCTGGTCCAGTGTCTGCCTCCCGGCCTGCACCTCTCTCCACGGAGACAGTGGTCCACCTTTCCCAGTCTCCGCCAGGCCGGCCCTAGAGTCCACTAAACACTCACAACACGTCCAGACGCACAATTAACTGTCATCATTTAACGCCTGCCTGGAGCAGGCGGTAATAGCTGTGCACATCAAAAAAAAGTACAGAAAAGCAGAAAAAACTGCTTTTCTGTACTGCCTCCTACTTGATATCGTTGTGAGATTAAGTAGGATGAAAAATAAAAGAAATAAAAGTTAAAAAAAAAAATTGACAGTCAGACCCATCACGAAAACCGACGCCGAGTTTATCGGCGTCGGTTTACCTTACCGGCAGACAGCCAAGAAAACCGCCGATAAACCCGGCATTGGTTTTCGTGAGGGCCGTCCACCGGGAAGGAAAACCAACATCGAATTTATTGGCGTTGGTTTTCCTTAGTGGCCTACGGCCGTCACGAAAACTGATTGGGTTTGCCTTGCTAACGCGACCCCCTCATTTAAATATTGCATGGCGCCCACCTTGGGGGCGCCTGGGGTGCATTAAGAGAGTGGGCACTGACTGTTCAGCGCCCGCTTTCTACGCGGCGTTATTGCATCGGCCCCCAAGTGAGTCCAATCAAGGTTCCATTTAGACAGCAAAGTTTCTTCCCCAGCTCCAGACCTTGGGGGAGAGATCAAGGTGGCAAATTCTTGGGGGGGTGGGGACAGCAAGAATTCCCTTGTTTCTCCTGCTTATGGGGATCAGCAGGCTGCCCCTCATCTCCTGCCTTCTCCAGCAAATTGATTTCACTCTGCCCAGGAGGAGGTCAGACTGGGAGGCAGGAGATAGCAGCCATGTGCGTGCTGGGGTTCCTGCTGCTGGCGCACGGAGGGGAAAGGAGGCGTTTGCCTGAGAGAGAGAGGGAAACCACTGCAGCAAAGAGGTGGAAAGGGAGGAGGGCAATGAGAGAGCAGAGACGAGGGAAGGAGGAAGAGGAGAGAGAGAGAGGGCTGGGGAGGAAGCTCAGCAGAAGAAGGGAACTTTTAAACTTTTAAACTTTTAAAAAGAAACTAAAGACATGGCTGTTCAGCCAAGCCTTCCCCACCACAAACTCCATTGCCTGATCTAGAATTGTTCACCACACATCTCTGTAAACAAAACTTTTCCAAATTTTTCATGCCTAATATCCATTAAAGAGAGGTTGGCTCCTTGCCCCCTCCTCTGTATATAGTATTTATTCTATTTTATTGCACTTTATATATTTATTGCTCCGTTCACCCCTTCTTTATTTTCCTACTCCAAGTTAAGGCTTCCTTGTTATAATGTAACTGTATGCTCTGTATCTCTTGTTGATTGGTTAATTGTATATTCTACTTAGTTCATTGTAAACCGAATTGATTTGATTTGTATCAAGAAATTCGGTATATAAAAGCCTTAATAAATAAATAAAGGGAAGGGGGAATAGCAAGTTTGCTTGCCGTAAACGGTGTTTCCGTAGATAGCAGATGATTTAGCCATGCTGTATGGGAGCGCATCGCGACCTTCATAGGCGGAGCTTTCCTCAGTGAGTCACAGAGCTTGAACTCTGTGCATCTGCATGGTGTGTTCCCATACAAATCAGACATCTCTCCCTCAGTTTCTTTGTAGCCAAGATAGAACAAATTTGTTAAGTCCTTTTTCTTCACTTCTTTTTTTTGTACTGTCTAGGGAGGAGGGCGGGAACGCATAGCTAAATCATCTGCTTTTTCCTGTGGATAGCAGGCTGATTTAGCCATGCTGTATGGGAGTCCCAAGCTGTTAGTATTTGTTGGTAAGTTCAGGACATCCATTGGGAGGACAGTAGACAGTCTTATCAGTGTTGGAGGCTTGGCAAGACCGCTGAACCCAGTGCAGCATCGGAAGCAGATTGTTGTTGTAAACAGTAATGCATTGTGAAGCTGTGTAAAGAAGACCACGTCGCTGCTTTGCAAATGTCTAGTAGTGGAACTTTCCTGAGGTGGGCCACAGGTGCAACTGTGGCTCTAATCTGATGTGCTTTAGGATTTGTATCTAGTTGTAAGGAACATTTGGTGTAACAAAATTGGATGCATTGTGACAACCAGTTGGATATTGTTCTCTTGGAAATTGGTTGTTCCGGCATATTAGGGTTGAAGGAAAGGAAAAGCCGAGAAGGTCTAGTTTTAGAGTCCGTTCTCCATTTATAGTAAGCTAGAGCTCGTTTGCAGTCCAGTGAGTGCAATTGACGAACCCTATCAAACTTATGTGGTTTTGGTTTGAAGATTGGTAAGGTGATTGTCTGATTTAGATAAAACGCCGATACTACCTTGAGTAAGAAGGTTGGATGAGGGGGAAGAGTTACTTTGTCATGAAAGAATTCTAAGTATGGAGGGTAGTGATCCAGTGCTTGGAGTTCACTAACTCTGCGTGCTGATGTAATCACTACCAGGAAAACCATTTTCCAGGTCAGGTACTTTATGTGGGAAGTGTCCAGGGGTTCAAATGGTGACAGATTTAACTTCTCTAGAACGACATTCAAGTTCCAAGGGATTGGTGGCTTAAGTGTTGGTGGTCGCAAGTGGAGCAAGCCAGATGAGGTAGCTAGACCCGACTGGTAGAGGTGATATAAGTAGTGAAGAATATCTGTCACCTCTGACGAGTGTGGCACCACTGGGAATAACTGCCACTTCCCTTTATAATTACGTCTGGTGGAAGGCTTTCTGGAAGAAATAAGCATATCCTCTATCTGGCTTGGAAGTACAAGATGACTTAGTATTTGCCTTTCAATCTCCACGCCTTGAGGTAAAGGGAATGATGCATTGGGTGGAGTAGAGCACCACCTTCCTGCGTTAGGAGATCTGGGTCAGTCACCAGGGGCGTCGGGGAGGCTATGGATAAGTGGAGGAGATAGGCATACCATGGCTGTCATGGCCACGCTGGAGCTATTAGAATCATATCTGCTACATCCTGAATACACTTCTGAATTGTTCCCGATATAAGAGGAATGGGAGGGTATGCGTACAGCAGGCCCTCCTTCCATGGAATGAGAAAAGCATCTGAAGCATATCGAAGTTTTCTGGGATAAATGGAGCAAAAGCGAAGAACTTATCAATTGTCCTCTGTCGCAAAGAGATCTATGGTGGGACAGCCCCACTTGTAAAAGAGAGCTGTCGCCACTTGCCGATTGAGCATCCATTCGTGTGGATGAAAAATTCTGCTGAGATGGTCCACTGTGGTATTGTCTAGGCCTGGTAAGTAGGTAGCTTGTAGAGACATGTTCATCGTCTCTGCCCAATGAAGAATGTGAAGGGCTTCGCAACAGAGAGTCCACGAACCTGACCCGCCTTCTTTGTTTATGTAAAACATGGCGACTTGGTTGTCCGTGTAAATCATGAGCGGAGAAGGTTTGGAGTGCATTCCATATCACTCAAAGTTCGAGTAGATTTATGTGGAGTTTTGATTCCTCTGGGGACCATAAACCCTGCGTTTTCAGATTGGTCAGATGTGCTCCCCAACCTTTCCTGGAAGCATCCATGGTGAGTATCATCTGATAAGGAGGCACCCTGAAAGGGACTCCCGTGGAAAGATTGGATCGGGAGAGCCACCATCGAATGTCTTGCTTCATCATCGTAGTAATTTGTACTCGTGTTGATAAAGGTTGTTTGTTCTGGCTCTTGAGGCCCCATTGTAGTTGTCCATTGTGAAGCCTTGTGTGGGGGACCACATGAATGGCTGCTACCATGTGGCCTAATAGTTGCAGAACATGTGGTGCCGAGAAACGTGCTTGACTGTGCATGTGTTCTCTATGTGATAACACTTGGGACTGTTTTTTGCTTTTAATTGCTTTAAAAAATTTAAAAAAATATATATTTCTCTCTAAGAAAGTGGATGATTGATTGGTCCGGGCGGTCTTAGCACTTCGTCAGGCTTGCTGGCACCTTTCTATAAGTCTGGCTCATTTTGACCAGAGCTATTATAGTTTAGTTGCTTGAATCCCACCCTTTTGTTTTTGGTTGTTTCACATTAAATTGGGATTTTTGGAATCTTTTTTTTTGCTGTACGTCAGGGCTACCCCATAGAAAGGTTCAAGGGGAGGAGAAGTCATTTTAAATTTAGTTGCTAGCTCTTTCCATATCTGAATCCCAGCTGCTACCAAGGAGTGATCAATAGCTAATACATTTGAAAAGCAACTAGAAGACCACAGTAGTAGAAGGAAATCTTCTATAGGGATTACTGCTTTTTCCATGCTAACCCAATGTTTTATCCTTCACTTCTGTGCACCATACTCCATTACCTGCAGCCCAGTAGCAGAATTTAAAGTCATAAATTGCCAGATCTCCCTATTTGTTTACTACATGTTATTTCATTTCTTGCTCCCCTTTGCTTCTTTTCTTCTCCTGTTATTTGTATTTTCCACCTTTTGTTATTATGTAAACCGATATGATGTGTACTTTAATGTCGGTATAGAAAAGCCATTAAATAAATAAATAAAATAAATATACATCCACTTATTTAGATCCCTGAAGAAGCTCTCAGGTATGCTGATGGGGAGCATCATGAATAGAAAATTGATTCCGGAGAAAATATTAATTATATTTATATTCCACTTTTTGCAGCGCTTCAGAGCAGATTACATCCAGGTACTGCAGGTATCTCCCTATCCCCAGAGGGCTTACAATCAGGGATGGTAACTTTCAAACCGGTGCACGGGCGCACATGTGCGTGCCTGCATCGGCCCGCGCTCTACTGTATTTTAAAACTTGCGTGCATGTTATAAAATACCCTGGCTGCATGCACATGTGTGCCAAATTGTAAGTGGGCGTATGCATGGGTGCACAAATCCCATTTCTACCTCATAAATTGGGGAGTTTTAAAAGAGGTGCGAACGCTGACGCCATTCCCAGTTTTACCAGCTCATCCCCAGTTTGCCCAGTAAAGAGATAGGTCCTCCAACCCCCTCCCCCCCAGGTTTGATAGCCTTCTCTCCCCCCACCCCCAGTTAGCCCTGACTCTTAAAACCCCGTTGATCTGCCTATTTCTCTTTCTTTTTTAACTTACACATTATCCATAGCAGAAGTAAAGCTGCAAGGCAGGGGGCCACAGCACGCGCCGGGTCATATAAGTATTTATGCGCACATCTCTGGTTCTCGCCCCTTTTTTGAAAGCTTTCTAGATGTGTGTGCTGCTGGTGTTGCGCGCATATCTCACCAGCTTTTAAAATCCCCTCGGCTTGCACAAGCCCAACTTATTCGCGCATCCCCGAATTAACGCATGCTTCGGGCTTCTAAAATTCATCTTTAAGTTTGTACCTGAGGCAATGGAGGGTAAGCGACTTGCCCAAAGTCACAAAGAGTGGCAGTGGGATTTGAACGCTGGTTTCCCAGCCTGCAGCTCTAACCGCGAGGCCACTCCTCCACAGGATTTAAATTGCAGTGATCCTTCTCAGTAACACAGTCTGCAAAGGCATCCAAATCCCTAACCCTAATCCTAACCCTAGTGAAAACAAATGTCCTAAATTTTAAGATAGATCACCCCCCCCCGTATTGACACCTAAAAGGGTATTCTGCATTTACTGTATCTCTTGATGTGGTTTTTGGACCGAAAGGCAATCATTCTCATCTATGCAATATTTAAGTTATGCCCTGAAATCTTCCCAAATACCTTCCATTACAAGTTCTGTAAAGGATTGGAGGGAAGCTACCAGATCTCAAAGATATAAAAGGACTTCATCTGCAAATAGCGCAATTTTATGTTCTGTCCCTTCACCTCCAAATAACTCCTTGAATATCAGGATGATTTATGTGTATGTATATGTATATATATATATATATATATATATATATATATATATTGCCAGTAGCGCCATTGCTATAGCAACAGCAGAAGAGACAGGTGACAGCCCTCAGAGAACTTCATTTTCCATCACTTTAGCCTTGAGGTCGACACTCAAAGTCAATCCAAAACCCATAGCTTCCAGTGCAATCCTTAAATAATTCCATTCGACTCCGTCAAAGGTGCTTCCCGCGTCTAGTGATACGATTACAGCTTCAGGCTGAGAGTTTCATCAGGGTGGGTCTAACATTTATAGTTCTCCGAATATTGTCTGATCTCCAACAACTTCCGATGAAACCCGCACGGTCCCTGCTAATCGAACAAAAATAAGATAATCTGCCATCCTTCTAGAAAAATAAAAAATCTTTGCTAATATCTTCGGGCTGTAATTAAGAAGAGAAATGGATCGATATGAGGCGCAATTTAAAGGATTTTTTGGCATCTAATCTGGAAACGAATGCTCCTCCGATAATTCATTAAAATTAGAAGTCGAGCCCTGGTATTAAAATATTTTTAAAAAGTAATTATTTCATTTCATTTATTAACTTTTATACCGCCTTACTGGTTCACTGAACTGCCCAAAGCCAGATAAATCATATATATAATTTACACAAAATCAACAGCAAAAACATTTTACAAAGTACCAAAAGCAATACAAATATTTAAAACTCCCCAAACTATCTTAATTCCTCTTGGACGCTTGACCTTGCTCTGTGATTTAATAACCTTCTCTGCTTCCTGGAATGACATTGGCAGATCCGGGGCCAGTCTGTCCTCAGCAGATAGGGTTGACATCTTAGGTTTTGCTCTAACTCGCCTGATAGGCCTGGGCTCTCCTTCACATTTAAAGAAATAAAGTTGAGGATAACGTGCTGCGAATGCTTTGCATATTTGGCACGGCTCAGATACCATTTATCCCTCTGAGCGCTTGATTCTAGTTATTGTTAATGCACTTATTCTACACCAGGCTTCCAAGGATTTCACTCTAAATGCCAGTAACTTGGCTGATTTATTGTCTCTTTCATATGTTTGGCCCTTAATAAGCTACATTTCAACTTATTAATGGCTGCGTCCTGCTGAGCAGTTTTGTGAATGATCTTTTTTTACAGTGGGCAGATCCTCACCTTCCTAGCGAGTGCTTTTTTTCCTCTGCCTCTTTCTCCTTTTTTCAACAAAGGAATTTAAAGAAATAAAATCCCTCCCCCCCCCTAATAAAAGTGTAGCCCCTGTAGAACTCTGGGGCACCTTTGGGATCAGTGGGGGTAAGTAGACGCGCCATAATTCCTTGGGTTCTTTCCTGATGGGGAAACGTTACAGCCCCTAGGGTGTTTGGAGGTCTTCCGACACCTTCCAGTAAGAATAACACACGGCCACACAGTCTGGTGGCGTTCAAAAGTAAACACTTTACTGGAGTAACTGAAACAGGTGAATAACACAACAATAGCGTGCACAATGAGAAATAGCGCCATCCATGCAGGAAAAAATACTGTCTTGCAATCCAAAACCACTCCCAGATAGGTAGGTACAGTCACTGGAAAACCCACAGAAATCCCCTGCAGGCTGGCATCCTTCCCTCTTCAGGGCAGCGTCTCCGCTGGGCTCCCCTCGTAGCTGTACCTACCTGTTCCTTAGGCGCAGACTCCTCTAATCCAGCAGGAGTTCAGCGGCAATCTCTCTTGCACCGGCATGGATGAGCTCCTGACGACTCCTCTCACCCTGCGTCTCTGAAGCAGGGTTTCAGTGCTGGCAGCCCTCCGTTTGACACCAGTAAGAGAACTTCATTTCTCAGAATTCAGGCAAAGAGGAAAAGGTGGGCCGACGTGCAGGAAAACCGCCAGTAAAAATAGCAAAAAGACAATTGTGCGCTTATTCTGAATTATTGGTGAGGACAATACATCAAACAAAGTAATAAGCAAAATGAGTGTGATACAACAAACAGCATCTACATTTTAGAATAGTTTTAATTGAGGGAGTAGGGTTAAATAGTAAATGTTTCCAATGGAGAAATGTGAATAATGGAGTGCCCCAGAGATCTCTTCTGGGACCGCTGCTTTTTAATATATTTATAAACGACCTGGAAATGAAAACAACGAATGAGGTGATCAAATTCACCAATGACACACAATCACAAGAGGATTATGAGAAATTGCAAAAGGACCTTCCAAAACTGGGAGACTGGGCATGCAAATGGGAAATTAAATTTAAGAACAACTGAGGATACATCAAGCCCAGCATCCTGTTTCCAACAGTGGCCAATCCAGGCTACAAGACCCTAGAAAGTACCCAAACAATAAGTAGTTACTAGGTAATGCATTTAAAAGTAATAAGAGAAAATATTTTTTTTACTCAACTCATAATTAAGCTCTGGAATTTGTTGCCAGAGGATGTGGTGAAAGCTGCGTTTAAAAAAAGGATTGGACAAGTTCCTGGAGTCAAAATCCATAAATCATTATTAAGGTGGAGTTGTAGAAATGCACTGCTTATCCCTGGGATAAGCAGCTTGGAATCTCTCTACCCCCTTGGGATCCTTCAGAGACTTGTGACCTGAATTGGTCACTGTTGGAAACAGGATACTGGGCTTGATGGACCTTTGGTCTGACCCAGTAAGGCAAGTCTTATGTTCTTAAATGTAACATCTGCTTTAGAACAAGTGTTAATATTTTAGCATGTGCATTATTGAAATGGCTTAGCTATCAGCATGCGTTGTGACTGAAAGACAGAGGCCATGTGGAAGAGATGAAATTGTAAGTGTACCCACAGGCCCTTGAGTTAGAACATATATCCCCACACTTTTCTTTTGAAAAGAAAAATACACCAACATGTACTTTTTTATAACTTCCTATACAAAACCACATTTATGGCTATTTGCAAGCCAATGGTTAACACATGACATCTGCTGTTGAAGCACTGTTGTACGTTCCATAAATAAAAAGCACAAGGGTTTTACGGTCTCTAATAATTCCACAAGCTTATAAAGAATGTCAGGGATTGTAATGATCATTGCTGTTACAGATGTGGTCATTCAGTCCAAAAACCATTGAGGCTTGATCCGGAACAGCAGTCTGGGAGACCATGTCTTATCAGCAGCTTTCAAACCTGTCAAGAGACTGCAGAGCCCATCATGACAAGCTTTGTAACCATCCTACGTTCTCCTGCATCCTGGAGACCTTAGCCAATGCCACAAGGGGGGTAGGAAACCCCCCCCCCCCTTAAAAATATATTCAGATTGCCACCATAGGACATCACTGCTGTAATGACAGGACCTGGCCTCAACACTCTAGGGTGCTTGTTGAGGTTGGATGTTTGAATGCTGGAGTCAAAGCTGGCAGATTTCCCTCTCTGGCATCAATAGGATGAATGTTGCAGTAGGGAGATACATTGGGGATCACAGATGATGGGAGGTGTGGAATATAGGACAGAGAGAGATAAAGGAGTGAAAAAGAACAAGAGAAAGAGAGTAGGCGGCAACAGAGGAGAGACACCAACGGACACGTCAGCATTTCAAAAGTAAATCTGCATTTATTTACACAATGCAAAAGGTTCACAGAAGACAATGGTTGCTCTAACATTCTTGTACACTTCAAAATGTATAAGGTATAATGCCGAAAATCACTTAGCAAACCACAGTCACCTACAATTGTTTTGGTTGGACCACTAGGTAGATATGTGATAGTTATATAAGAAGTACCTTGAAGTCCAAAAATCTCATTTTGTGAACTCAATGAACCAAAATTAGTTTGACCCTCATAATAGGCTTCATCGTATAGTCTTGAAAACAACTTTAAAACTCCGCCTTACATTTAATCATCGGTCAATTACTATTCAATTTTTTAAGATTGTTTTCATTTCCCATTAATTGTGCAAGTAAACTGTGATCCATACAATTTCACATGTGCTGTATCTATAAATCATCGATTGAAACGAAACTGGAAAAATTCTTCAAAAAACCTCACCACATCACTTATCTTTAGAGCTTAAATTTGATCCTGCGCTGATCCTGGGCAGAGCTTCCTCGTAGCAGAAGCCATCTTCTATAGAGCTGAAGGCTTTAATATCAGTGCAGGATCAAATTTAAGCTCTAATGATAAGTGATGTGGTGACGTTTTTTGAAGAATTTTTCCACTTTCATTTCAATCTATGATTTATAGATACAGCACATGTGAAATTGTATGGATCACAGTTTACTTGCACAATTAATGGGAAATGAAAAAAATCTTTAAAAATTGAATAGTAATTGACCGATGATTAAACGTAAGGCGGAATTTTAAAGTTGTTTTCAAGACTATACGATGAAGCCTATTATGAGAGTCAAACTAATTTTGGTTCATTGAGTTCACAAAATTAGATTTTTGGACTTCAAGGTACTTCTTATATAACTAAGGTATAATGCCGTCATGAACTGAAATAAAAGGCCACCCCACATATTCTTAGCCCTTGCCATTTATGTTGCGCAAGTTTCCCAGCACATCTTCTATGTCCTTCGTGATCTTTGATGGTTCCTATGGTCTGCAAGATGGGTGCTGCAGCCGTTAAGGGTGTAAGTCCTTCCCAGAAGGCATTGAGGGAGAATTATGAAGAATGGTCAGGAGGCAGCCTCTCCCAACCACAGCTTGGATGTCCCTCTTCAGTCTTTCCATTTCTGGTTTGGGGCTGTCTGAGATGGACACTCTTGCGTGACATGGATGGAGTGGATGCTGTGAAAGGAGAAGAATAGCTTCAAAAGACAGGACACACAATGGTGATGTCAGTCAGCTGATCAATCTTTGCTGGAGTATGGCAAAGGCCATTGCTGTGGAATATCTGTCCAACATCAACTGCAAGACCTCTGATGTGTCAGTAATGCCACATCAACAATATAGGTTGCAAGACCCATATTCAAAAAGCCAATGAGCAAGTAAGCTATACAAATAAAGTTATCCAGATAACTTTATCTAGATACATTTTTAAATAAATAAATATTCAGTGGAGCTTACCTGGATAATTTTCCTGCTGAATATCTCAGTAAAATTATTTGAATAACTTTAGGCCCTGATATTTGTGCAGACTGACCTGTGCAGTCTGGCTACATATGTTAGCCTGCAATCACCACAGCTCCAGATCAGGTAACTCTGGGTACCAAAAGTTACCTGGACAATGTCAAGGATTCAGGGGTTTGGGGACCCCACCCAGAGAGCGACACAGGATTGCAAGTTAGGACTCTAGGCGGAACATAGGCTGGTCTTCTGCCTAGCCAGCCCCCTTCCCAGCAGGCTGAGCCCTTGGGTTCTGGAGGCCAGTAGCTCTCTGTGGCGGCAGTACATCATGGTTGTGAGTCCGTACAAGCTGGAACAAAACTAAACAGGCTGCACAGGCAAGGTTGTCAGGCAAGGCTGAAGGCAAGGCGGACAGGCAAGTCTTGGACGAGGCATGCAAAGCTTGGCAGGCTGGACAAGGTGCAACTAGATACTGGGCATGACCTGGAACTAGACAAGACACATGGTGAGACAAGGCAAAGATAGGACTCTGATAGAGGCAGGACTGGATGGGGTACTAAAACAAACAGGACTGGCAGGGAACCACAAGACTAACCAAGGACAAGACCAGACAAGGCAGACTAGGGCAGAGTTTAGACAAGGATAACAAGAAACAGAGAACATTTAGCCCGAAGGCAACAAGGCAGAATACAGGCAGCGTAGGCCTGAAAGCCTCAAGGCATATACAAGAGAGACTAGGCCTGAGGACCTCAAGGCAGGAAACAAGGCAGGATACAAGCTAGAAAGCCCGAAGGCCACAAGGCAGGAAGGTCTGAAAGCCATAAGGCAAGTAGGCCTGAAGGCAAGACAAGGAATGTGGGACAGGTCACAGAGCCAGGAAGTGACACCATGAGAAGCCAAGGAGCTTCTGGCAAGGCAGGGTACATAGAGCTGAGAATGGGGCATGGCAAAGGCAGAGAGAAGCTTGGCAAGGCTATGGTGAGGCTTACTGAGGGCCTCTGCTGGTGAGGAGGCATCATTGCAAGAATCAAGATCATAGGATAAGGCTGTGTAGTAGGCGAAATCCTAACACATCAAAGAGGGGATTATATTTAAAGAGCCAGATTTATGTGGGTAAAAGAAAATTTTAGCCACAGAAATCTTTTGAATATAGACCTCTACTTGTGTTGGTGGTGGTGGAGGGGAAACAAATATCAGTGTCCTTGGGACTCAAGGCTGGCAGCTTTCCATCCCTGGAGGATATGTTGGAGCTGGCCGAGGCCCCCTTCTCATACCAGTCCTCCTCCATGGCAAACAGCAGAAGCATGCGCTTTTGGTTTGCTCTTCCTCTTCTGAAAGTTTCTTCTCTTCTTTCACCTTTTCTTCATGGATCCAGATGCTCTCCAGCTTCTGTCCTCAGCATTTGAACCAGCTGCATGCGCCAGCGGTTACTTTTTACACAGGTTTACTGCCACGATGAGAAGAGGACTGCCTATGCTCTGTTTAGCATGTGCGGACAATTTTTGTCATGGCCTCTTGGTATTTAGTGGGGATGCCCATGCTTTTTTTTTTTTTTTTCCTTTTTGTTTAGTTGAAATGGTGAAAGAAACTGTAAAGAAAAAAAAATCAAAGAAAAATGCCTGACTACCCACAAACCCGTTATCCCTCAATCCACCCACAGCCTCATCTTCTTACCACAAGTCTTTTTTTTGGCAGCAGCGATCATTGCCCTGCCTATGATAAAAGTACTGTAGAACCTGCATGGGCCAGTCTGCGCAGTTTTTTTAAATATGTGTATCTCCGCCCCCCCAAAGTATGTGCAGCCTGCTGGTGAGTCTGGCAAAGTATCCCCAGCCATTCCTCCTCACTCAAGTCTTATGCCTTCTCCTCCTTTTCATCACTGGGCACTGTAAGATGAGCATCTTGTCCCTCTGGAGGAGGCAGGCCTCAGCCTTTGGCCGGGTCATGAAGCATGCAGCAGCAGGCTTGAAAGATGTCACAGGCCTTTCTTGGGTTGTAGAGAAGAGGCCCTCCTGACCTGTTCAGACAGCGGAAATGTGTTTTGAATAGTCCAAAGGTTCCCCCGATGACTGCCCTGGTCTGCCAGTGGGGCCCATTATAGCAGGCAGTCTGCAGAGGTGCCAGCTGGATCAGGAGCCAGATTTCGAAAGGATCTCCTCTATCACTTGTAGCGCTGATGGGAGAGGAGAGTGAGGTATCCTAATCTGGTGGGCACTGAGGCTGTTCCCTGGTAGATACTGCAGCAGCCCTATCTGGGGTAAAATGGTAAAGACCATCTGGAGACAAAGGGAGAGAAAAGGGCAGAGGAAGCGATCATGGATTCCTGACTGTGAGAGGATCAAGGCATCGTGGCAGGACCCCAGGAACCTGGGCACTGTGTCCAGGACGATCCCCTTGGCATTGCAGACCCACCTGCATGTTTAGGGAATGGAAGCACTTGTAGTGGGATGTGCGTGCAATCAAAAGGAGGAATGTGCATAATCTGAGGGGGGATATGATAGAGGTGTTTAAAATCATGAGAGGTCTAGAACGGGTAGACGTGAATCGGTTATTTACTCTTTCGGATAGTAGAAAGACTAGGGGGCACTCCATGAAGTTAGCATGGGGCACATTTAAAACTAATCGGAGAAAGTTCTTTTTTACTCAATGCACAATTAAACTCTGGAATTTGTTGCCAGAGGATGTGGTTAGTGCAGTTAGTATAGCTGTGTTTAAAAAGGATTGGATAAGTTCTTGGAGGAGAAGTCCATTACCTGCTATTAAGTTCACTTAGAGAATAGCCACTGCCATTAGCAATGGTTACATGGAATAGACTTAGATTTTGGGTACTTGCCAGGTTCTTATGGGCTGGATTGGCCACTGTTGGAAACAGGATACTGGGCTTGATGGACCCTTGGTCTGACCCAGTATGGCATTTTCTTATGTTCTTATGTTGATAAAAATCAGCCATATTTTTTGTTGTTGCTATCTGGTGGTGTTTTTTTTCCTGAGAAATGCAGCCAAAAACTGATCTATACATATGGAGGTGGCTGACTTATTCCAGTCATGACCCCTAGAAGTGTCTGGAAGGTGCCAGTGAAAAAAAAGTCTAAGGCCATAGTGACTTTAAGAACATAAGATTTGCCAAACTAGGTCAGACCAAAGAAGTCCATTATCTTGTTTCCAATAGCAGTCAATCCAGGTCACGAGTACCTGGCAGGATGCCAAGGGGTAGATTTCATACTATTTATCCCAGGGATAAGCAGTGGATTTCCCTAACTCCACCTTAATAATGGTTTATGGACTTTTCCTCTAGGAACTTGTCCAAACCTTTTTTAAACCCAGCTACCCTAACAGCTCTCACCACATCCTCTGACAACAAATTCCAGAGTTCAATCATGCATTGAGTAAAAAAATATTTTATCCGCAAGCTGCCCTTTCCACTCACCAGAAGCCAGCATGCCAAACGCCAGGACCCAAATGACAATGAAAGTTTGAATTTGGCATGTTAAACTGGAGGTGTAAAAGTGTTCATGCAGTCTTGATGATGTTTGCACATATGTTCTTTATATTGTGGCCAATGTTTCCATGGACCGTAATTGGACACCCCACTAAACTTCATGCTTTGGGAGGGGAGGGGAGGTGGGGGGGAGAGGTTACAGACTATTGTCAGCTGGTGATCCATTCATTACTTGGCGTTCAAGAATCCCCTCAATATACTTTGTTTTATAAAATGTTATTTCAACTATCTTCATAAACACATCAGCCTCTCTCATGCAGTTTTCCTCTCTATCACAGCTAAAGCCTTTCTAATACACATTCACCTCTATACTTCCCCATACACATACAACCTAACTCATATACACACACACACACATACTTTCCCAAATACACAGCCTACTTTCCCAAATACACAGCCTACTCGCTCATCTACACATACACGCTGCCAAACGCACAACCTCCTCTCTCATACACAGCCTCCTATCTTATACACACACACACTCTCATACACACAGCCTCCTCTCATAAACACGGCCTCCTCTGTCAGACACACGTGGTTGGCTTTCCCTCCTCTCTCAAACACACACACTCCAAAACACACAGCCTCCTCTCTCATAAACACAGCCTCCTATCTTATACACACACACACACTCCCAAACACACAGCCTCCTGTCTCAGACATAGGTGGTTTGCTGCCCCTTTCCTTAAAACCTTCCCAGCCTTTCATCTGTCTCCCTTGTACCACCTGTCTCTCAATATGCCCTCCCCCTCCTCTGTCCACTCCACTCTTGTGCTGCCCTCCTGCCTCTGGTCCCCTCCCTCCCCATGCTCTTGTTTTTTTTTCTCCCTCCTTCTTCCTTCCCATCTCCCTCTCCTCCCCAGTACCTTCCTCTTTCTCTATCTCCTTTCCTCCTGTGTCCCTCCATCTCCTTTGTGCCTCTTCTGTCTCTTCCTTCCATTCCCCCTTTCTCCCTCCTTCCTCATGCTCCCGTTGTGCCTCTTCCCTTCCCTATGACCTTCCTTCCTTACTTACCCCCTCTGTCTTTCCTGTTCCAAGCATAGGCTTGGCGGCGCATGCAAGCCCCGGGATGCTCATATGTCCCGGGGCTTTCAAAAATGGGCGGGCCAGGGGCGGGGCCAAGTGCTCCGACACCGCGGTCTCTGTCGGGGCATGGCGCGCAGGCAGCCGGCCGGCGCGCCAGAGGCAGGCGTAACTCAGCAAAAAAAGGTAGGGGGGGGAGTTAGGTAGGGCTGGGGGGTGGGTTAGATAGGGGAAGGGAGGGAAAGGTGGAGGGGAGCTAAAAAAGTTCCCTCCAAGGCTGCTCCGATTTCAGAGCTGTCTTGGAGGGAATGGGGAAAGCCATCGGGGCTCCCTTTGGGCTCGGCGCGCGCAAGGTGCACAAGTGTGCACCCCCTTGCACATGCCAACCCCGAATTTTATAACATGCACGCGGCAGCACACGCATGTTATAAAATCGGGTGTACATTTGTGCACGCCGGGTAGCGCACACAAATGTACCCTGCACGCATAAAATTTAAAATCGGCCCTATGCGTCTATTTTCCTTTCCTTCCCCTTTTTTGTGTCCCCTGTCTCTCCCCTTTCCTCACCCTGTGACTCCGACTGTCTTTCTCCACCTTCCCTTCCTCTCTACCTGTATCCCTCCTGACTCGCTGCAGCCCCTCTCGGGTCTTGGCCCAACACTCAGTGAGGGAGGGGGAGGGACCCAGAGAGCATTGCTGCAGAGATCTGTGGAGCCCCTGGGAACTGAGAGCTGTGCTGTGCCCCGCCTCCTCTTTTCATCCCATCCAATCACAAAACAGGAAAGGAGGCAAGCGAGCAGGAACACAGCGCAGCTCTCGGCTCTGTCTTTCCCTATAACCAGGAAGCTGTGGGAAAGAGAAGGAGCCTCTTGCACAAACTGGATTTTCAGTGTGCGGTCAGTACTTCTGACTGGACACTGTACAGCACATCCGAAAACCTAGCTGTCCAGTCCAAAACCAGGCAGTTAGCAACCCTATGTTATGGATCCGGAAGTGGACCCCTGTTCCGAGGTAAGGTTAGTGCTGCCAAAGAGGGAGTAAACCCTCTCTGGTCCCTACCGTCGGAGGGCAAGGCTTGAACGTTCACCCGTCGAGTAAAGACTTCGCCCTGGAAGCTCGCGGTTCCCCCAGGAGGAGCCCGTAGGAACCCGGCCGCTGGAACTTAGAAGACTCCCTCAAGACTGAAGATTGGTCTGGATGCAGGCACCTCCTGCAGGTCGTAGGTTCCAGACGGCTGGCGCCTCCAGCAGGTCGAGTCAGTCCAGGAGTAGAAGCCGAAGAGTAGTCGAAGGCCGTTCCGAGGGTCAAAGCCAGAAGAAGAGTCCGCAGCCAGTCCAGAAGCAATCCAGGAGAAGGGTCCGCCGCCAGTCCAGGAGTAAACCAGGAGAAGGGTCCGCAACCAGTCCAAGGTCAAGCCAAGAGAAGATCAATAGCCGGTCCAAGGGTCAGAAGCCAAGAATCAGTCCAACGAGGAAGAAGACCAGAAGCGGAACGGAGACCAGGAACGCCAGAACGGAATCCTGAACCAGAAGCCTCGATACCAAGGCAAGGTCTGAGGAGCAGACCTTGCCTTAAATACCCAATGCGAGGGAGGAGTCCCAGGAAGGAGCCACGACACTTCCTGTCGTGGCCCCTTTAAATCTTATCATCAGCCGCGCGCGTGGCTCTTAGTCGGCCAGGAAGGGGGAGGAGTCAGCTCGGCCCCGCTGGGCTCCGTGGCCGGCCTGGACAGAAGCCACGGCCGCGGGAAGAATGCCGGAGGAGGTTCCCTGCTCCTGCAGGAGCCTCTGGGCCCACCCGACGTCGCGGGTGAGTACTTGGTCCCGGCTGCGGACCGCCTTGGCCGGCGGCCATGACGGTCAGCCCCAGTCGCGGCTTGCTGCGGCCGGCGGCCATAACACCCTAGTTCTTTATAAAATAACAAAGTACACGTGAACATCCCCCAAACACATGCACTTTGTTTGCACTCACTTTCCACGTGAAACATTAGAAGGCACATACTCGCCCTGGTTTTTTGGGGTTTTTTTTTAAATCGCTTATAAGTGCATACATCAAACGTACACGCACCCAAGCATGTTTATGCCTGTAACCCTTTGAACATTTACTACATACCTTTTAACAGCACGCATGCTAAAGAGTTTTAGTGCATAAGCTCCAAAATGTTGCAAAGGTCCATGGAGTGTTTAGTTGAAAATAAGGTAAGCAAAGCTATGAACCTTTGCAGAAAATCATGACATAATCCCCGTTGACCATGCACCATACTAAAACAAGATGTTACAAAAGGAAATCTCTAACTCTTTCTGCAAACAAACCTGCTGCTCTCAACCCATTCAGAGCGAAAATCAATCTGTTTGTTGAGCAGCAATTGAACGGAAATGTGATTTTCAGACAATCACCTCTTGGTCCCAAACAGACCAACACTGTGATGTGGTGCAAACCTGAAATGCCATGATCTGAATGAGAATCACAAACCTCGGTTCATAGTTATAAGCAGAGTTTCCCGCAAGTAAAAGTGCCAAAACTGCAAGTTGATTGAATTTTTTTATTCACTGTAGCTGGAAGTATTCTGGTTAGTTTCAATCACGGCTCCCAAATACTTGGCATAGGGCCCTTTCACATTTGAGAACGCACAATTTTCCAGCAAATTATATGTCCCTTTGGGGTTCATAACCACCATTTGGCCCTACATGCTTTTCTTCTGCTTAAGCTTTTCTCGAGAGTTGTAAATGAAAGGTTGTCAAGCTTATCTGCAGTTTAATGTGAGAAAAGCAGGCTAAACACGCCAGGGGTTACCAGAACTTAGAACCTTCCACCACTTTTAAAGGACCAAGATTGTACAAACAGAGCTGCTGACAGGGCCACACACTGGAAGAGCAATGAGCATTGTGTGTCTGGATAGCCATGAGCTGTGCTAAGGGTTACCTTCCGGCGCCTGCACACCATATAACGTAAGACCAAACTCAGAAGCATACACAAAAGAGGACAAGGGAGAAAGGGGAAAAAAAAAAAAAAGACAAGAAAATTGGCAAGACAGGGCTGATCATAGAGTTGAGAAGCGCTGCACTTGTCACCTACGAACTTGTTGAAGTGCTAACGGGTTTTCAAACTAAGGGCCTGCTTCGCTAAGCGTTTCCCCCACCACCCCCATAGACACAGACTAGGAGAAGAGCCTTAGTAAATCAGACCCTTAATCAGAGTTGCAAATTCTAGAGGATAAACACTCGCTTTATTGACGTTTTCTGTCTTGAAACCTCTCTCTGGCATAGGAAATGTGGGAGAACAAGAGCGATGGGGGGAAAAAGCAGAGAAGATCGTGCAAGAGACAAACACAAGTTGCTGGAGAAAAGGCAACTTAGTTAAAGAGGGCTTATGATTTGTAGACAGCCCCTAGAAGAAACAGGGCAGGTGTACAGTAAAATGAATAGTCCTTCACACCACTGACAGGAGTTCAATATTTCTGTAGCAGCTACAAATAGCCACTCTGCTAGGAGCCCTCTTTATCCCGGTAGATTAAAACTGCTCAGCGCTGTTAAAAGCTATTTCTTGAAATAAGATCCATGGGTTTCATACCTATCACTGTTCTTTGACTCCAGGCCATACCTGCTAATGTTTCACGATAGAATCAGTTAATAATACCCTGGGCCTCACAGCAAAGAAACGTACTGCGAAACTTCAGTTACATCAGGGGACGGCTCCTGACATCATCAGCCAGTGGTTTGCTGATTGTTTGATGATCTCATGAACAATTGAGCTGAACAATTCATTCACTGAAAACTAACAGGCCGATACGGTACAGTGCGCTCCAGAGGAGCTCCAGAGGAGCGCACTGTTAACCTGCATTTCGACGTGCGTTTTCGACGCGCTAGCTTTACCCCTTATACAGTAAGGGGTAATAGCGCGTCAAAAACGCGCATCCAACCCCCCCCGAAACTAATAGCGCCCGCAACATGCAAATGAATGTTGATGGCCCTATTAGTTATTCCCGCGCGATACAGAAA
This sequence comes from Rhinatrema bivittatum, assembly GCF_901001135.1. Lineage (NCBI taxonomy): Eukaryota > Metazoa > Chordata > Amphibia > Gymnophiona > Rhinatrematidae > Rhinatrema > Rhinatrema bivittatum. The sequence goes on from NC_042619.1 coordinate 26,635,071, forward strand.
GTAAAATGTGCAGCCAAGCCGCACATTTTACTCTCAGAAATTAACGCCTGCCCAAAGGCTGGCGTTAATTTCTGTCGGCGCCAGGGAAGTGCACAGAAAAGCAGAAAAAACGGTTTTCTGTACACCCTCCGACTTAATATCATAGCGATATTAAGTCGGAGGCCCCAAAAGTAAAAAAAAAAGTAAAAAGTAAAAAAAAATAAAAATTAAAAATTGGCCCGCGGCCCGCGGGTCGGAAGACGGACGCTCAATTACGCCAGCGTCCATTTTCCAAACCAGTGGCTGTCAGCGGGTTTGAGAACCGACGCCGGCAAAATTGAGCGTCGGCTGTCAAACCCGCTGACAGCCTCCTTTTACCACGGGCCCTAATTTGCATAAACCACCCTCCTGAATCGCGCGGCCCGTGCACGCGCCGGGAGAGCGGGCGCTCGCCCACTCTCCCACGCATTTTTCTGTGTCGGCCTGTAAGTAAGAGGGTAACCAAGTGTGTCTAAGCAGACAACTGAGCACACCTTGGGGGAAATTTTGAAATTAACTATGGGCTTACAGGCCCACAGGTACAGAACACTGTAGCCTCTGGCCTGCAAGTTAATTTGCAAAGGGAAACTCCTGGTGGAGTTTCCCTTTGAAAATTTGGGTCAATGGCTCCTGTCCTGCCCTAAGCTAACCCCCCGCCCCCCTGTTTTTTTTAGCTGCATGTGGTGAGGGGGGATGAATATAAAAAGTTTTGGAAGTTGCACTCTCCCTCTGCACATCTGCGGAATTGCTTTCAATAAGTGACTTTTAACAGTGGAGAGATATTTTAGAAGAGTAGCTGTGGTAAAATATCTAGCTATCAATGGATTAAGTACAGTAGGGTACTCGGGAATGGATTTTTCACCAGAGTTTGGTTTCCCAATGCATTAACACGTTCAGCAGCGTTTTCCAGAAATGGATCTTTCAGAACTGCATTCTGCATAGGAAGAGAGAACGAAAAATAAGAGAGGAAGGACCGGAAACAAGGAGGCCCTATGGGCCTGGTTTTAAAAAGCATTTACACGAGTAAAAACCAGGTTTACTGGAGTAAATTCACTTTACTTGAGTAAGTGGGTTTTTGAAAATTGCTACAATATATGCCATTGACTTATCTATAGGATTTACTCACATAAGTGCACTTTACTTGAGTAAATGGCTTTTGAAAATTGCTACAATAGTAGCTACATTTACGCATGTAACTCCTTTTGAAAATTACCCCCTATGTTTTTTGGAAGAAGCACCCCCGAAGCAGGAGTTTCCAAAACACAGGCCATGTGTTGGGTGATATTTGTGGACTGCAACAAGACTGGAACTTTGCTGATAAGCATCTTTTTACTTGCACTAAAAATTACAAGAAGAAGAAATGTTCAGTAATTGGAATTCCACAATGCCGCCTGCAGCGGGGGGGCTGCCTTTAGAGCAAAGATTGATGATGGTGTCGCCTACCTCCGACGTTCTCTCCCCCTTCTCACCCTCCCTCCATGCATTCTCTCTCCCCCTTCCATCTCCTCCTTCCTGCCTCTCTCCCTCTAGGCGTTCTCCCCACCCTTCTCTATCTGTTCTTTCCTCTCTGTCCCTCCTTCTAGACATTCTCCATCATTTCTCCAGGCACTCTCTCTCCCCTTTCCCATTCTAGATCCTCCTCTTTCCCATTTCATGCCCCCATCCCTAGTCCTCTCTCCCTCCCCACCCACTCCATCCTACCCCCATCTCGTCCTATACATGGTCTTCCCACCCCTATTCCCCCACCACCCCATGAAGAGTCTCCCTCTCCCTGTCCCCCATGTTGGTCTTCCTCTCTCTCCCCACACCCACCTCATTCAGGTCTCCCTCTCCCTGCACCTGCTCTATTCCACCCCATGTAGGTTTCCTTCTCTCTGCTCCAGCCCTTTATGTCATCCTCCCTCCCCCACCGATGCCAGATGTTTGTTTTTTTATCTCCCTCTCCTCCTCTCCCCTCCCCCCACCCCCAGCACTATTCTAGCCAGCAGAAGCAGCACTTACCAGCGCATTAGCTTCCTCTGCCGTGCGGAGCCTTTCTTGGGCTGTGATCTCGCGGGCTCATGTTGTGAGCCCGGCCCTGCGGCAGAAGACGTTAGCCTGCTCATTAAGCGCTGCTCCTCCTGCGGCTGCACGGGGGGGGGGGGGGGGAAGGGGCCAGCCCCAGCCCAGCCTAACAGGCGATGCTGGTGGTGCCCCGGGGCGACGGCTCAGTTCGCCCTAACCCTAAGGCCAGCCCTGCTGCGGTGCTTGCTCCACACCCGTCCCCTTCGCTCCTGTTCCATACAGGCCTCCTGAGGAAGGGGAGGAGGAGGAGTGAGGTTGGAGCACCCACTCCAGCAGAAAGCGATTGCTCTGCTCCCTTCTTCAGCCCCTGCAGGCTTCCTGAAGGGGAGGAGCTGAAGCAGCAAACAGAGAGGCCTGGAGCTTTCTGGTGTTTCTCTGGGGACCTGGCCATCGATGCAGAGCTCCCAGCTAGGATCATGTGCTTTGACTGAGATTGGGTAAAACAATTTTCCGTTTCACCAATATCGCCACAAAAATTGTAAACATTTCTTATGTTGGCGGATGGTTTTTTTTTGCATAAAAGCCTGTTTTCTATCAAATATTCTGTCTGCTGCTTTGATACCCATAATGTTAACCTACTTTTTGGGATAAAAGCAGGAAAAAATAATAGAGCAGGAAGGGGGAAATGGGAGGGGGAGATAGAGGGAGAGTCAGAAGGCCCCCGCCGTTGTCTCAGTTCATACATAAATCTTTTCATTCATGATGCAATCCCTGAACTTTATAGAAGCTATGCATAATCAAATATTGCCCTTATCCCATAATTCCTGGGGGGTTCCCATCATCAAAACACTGCTTTTTTTGTGGAAATTTCATGTAATTTCTAACTGAAACCATTAAGCTGCAGTACGATGACTGAAATGTCATTTCTTAGGTACGAGAATGTGAATTGAAAGTCTCTGGACTCACTGAGAACAGCACACTACCAGCACGAGTTATTGCATTCACTCAGGGCGTGACTGATTTCTGGAGACCATTAAGGATGTGATCCTAAGGCGCTGCGCCCCTAACTCCTAGCTTACACGGCCATTGGTAGTCATTTAACACTCAGAGACTGACAGCCTGTATGAAGAACAGAAACGTGCATGGACCTTATCAACTGAAGGGCAATGAGGTTTAACGAAGATCCCTTGCTCTCTTCCCCCAACGTACCTGCAGGAGTTTGAGGAGGTATCTTATTAGTTTATTTTCTGCCAGAATAATCTGATGGGAGCCTCATTTTACAACCGTCAGCATGGTCATATTTTCTGACATTCCCCTACCAGTCCAGATGATCTCATCCGGTGCATCTTTCGAGCATATTTCCTTCTGCCTTCGATTTAAAAAGCAAAAAAAAAAAAAAGAGATAAATCTCAATTTTCATGGGGAATGAGGGACAGAGGCTCTCCTGCTGCCTCATGTGCTACAACCAGAACAGAGGGTGTGCAGTCTGTGCTTCACGCTCTATCAGTCGTGGAAGTAAATTCTAGGCAGGCTGACAATGTTCCAAGAAGCAAACTGTGGGGGGGGGGCCTTAAATTATCTCGGGAATGAACTGGGGGGGACCCCCATTAGACTGCACTTAAAACAATGAGGAAGGAGGGCACCGAGAACAGCACGAGGGGAGAGCCGGTCAACCAGTCCTCCGGGCAGAGGCCTCTCTCTCTCGTTGCCCGGTTCTTCAACTCTTCAAAAGAAATCAAACTGTGACCATTAGTCGTTGCATATTGTCCACAGCAGGGGACCGATAAAGCAGCAGGCAAAGATGCCATGTGGAACGAACAAGGCCAGAATCAATTTTCTTCTGGCCTGCGCTCATGAACTGTGTCCAAGCAAAGGGTCCGCGCGCTGTGGGACGCTCCCTGGCTGGGCAGCATGGGAGTCTGAGAGCCGCCAAAAGCAGCCCTGTTGAGAGGAAGGAAATAGTTAGACATATTTAATTTTCTGCTTTCTCTAAGTTGCTTTCCCCTTCAAACGGAGTTTTGTATATATTTTGTAGTGTTAATGCACCTGACCCACTATAGTTAACAGTCAAAAGGTTTTCATCTACGTTGAACTATTATTGCATCGGAGGACTTCTTAGGCTTTCAATTCCATCCTCTCCCTCCTCTTTCTCTTAGGATGGGCTGAAATCTGAAGTCTCCGTGCAGACCATGGAGACTCTCTAGAAGCCCTCTTCTCCAACAGTAGCTACCTGTACTGCTCCTCTAGAGACCGTGGTTCAAGCTAAAATGCAATCCAGAGCAGCTGGTGCTTGTTATCACAGGGGAAGAATTCACAGCTCTTGTCCCATAGGCCTATGAATGCCATCTCTCGGCACTCCTCCACCCCTCAACAGACAGAGGAGTGGGAGCAGTCCTGGGTCTCAAACCCAGACTGAGGCTGCCACTCAGTGCTGCTGGCTTCCGCAGAGCTATCTGACTAGTCAGTGAACTACTTTTTACGAGAGGTTTAATCTTCCCGCTTTGGCCAGGGTGCAGCTTCATGGCCCTAGTGTGGTCAGTTGGGTTGGCCATTAAACTCACTCCATATTGTATAGGTCTTCAATTTCAGTCAAAAGGCCAAGAAGAGACTATCTTCGGTTCCTGGCTTTAACTTTTCCTTTGATCCTAGCCAAAAAGGAGCTGAGAAGCAACTGAACTACTGTTTTAACAGCTAGTAGTGATTACGTTATGGTACGTAGAAATATTTGTATATTTTCATCTTCTGTGTTAAAATCATACATTTATTAGGGATGTGCATTTTTTGAAAACAAAACTGCAAAACGTGACGAATAAGGCTAATTCGTTTTATTCAGAGGGCCCTGAAACAAATCGCAGACCCCCATAATGAAACGAACCTTATTTTGTTTTTAAAAAATGCAACAGGCCTAGTTCTAGGTCTGATGCCGGGGCCTCATCTACGGCACAGGACGAGGCCCAAAGCAGGGGCCGCCATCTCTGCCGTAGGCGGGGCCCCGACTTCAGGTGGAGGTGCCGACGTCAAGTTCGGGCATAGGCCTAGCCAAAGCAGAGACCATGGCCTAGGCCCAACCGCGACCCCTGAAAATTAAAAAAAAAAAAAAATAAGCAAAAACTTACCTGATCCATCAGCTTCCATCGATGGCCGGGTCTCAAGGTGCAGGGCCCCACGCCGTGACCTGACCCAGAGGCCAGGTCCTGAAGCCAGAGTCTTGGCCCAGACCCAGGTCGATGGCACCACCCAACCCGGAGGCTGGGTCCTGGCGCCGGGGCCTCAGCCTGCCGTACATCAACACGGTGCTGTCCGCTGGCGCGATTACCCATGAGCTCATTCACTCCGGCGCAACCCCAGCAGGTGCTGTCATTTGGCAGTGAAGAGCCAAAGAAGGAAGACGTCGGACAGGAGGAGCTCCCAGGCCTGTGCAGCAAGGCCTGGGCCTGACTCTGGGCCAAAGCTCGGGCGTCCGGACCTTGACCTCTTGGCCGAGGCCACGGCAAAAGGTGACTCAATGCGGAACAGTTCCAGATGTTCACATTATGAAGATCTTGCCTTGTTTTGGGGGAGAAAATTTGCTGCCACCCTTCCTGTCCTGAAGTGGAGGACCCAAAAAGCCGCTGGCTCTTTGCTGCTTAACCTTTTCATCTAGAAGATCCTTTGAATCATTTGGAGAGAGAGAGAGAGAATTTTAAGATCTTTTATTACCCTTGGAGGATCCCCCGTCCTGAGTCTTCACCCTGGGGGGAAGAGGCACATTTTGGGAGTTTGTTAAGAGACTGGAGCCGGATCGGGGTCACAGAGTATATAAATCATGTTTCCTTCTTACGAAACTTTGTCCTCATTGCACAGCTGAATGCCTTCTGCAGCACAGCTGTACAGGTGTGAACTTGCAAAAAGCACGATCAGATTCCTGTCGCCAGCCCCAAACCATTAATAAAGCAGCAGATTTAATATAACTTTTGAGTTACCCAAATAAATGCTGAGTTTCGAATTATCATTGCCGCTTGTCCGGATAAATTTTATCTGAGTAGGAGGCATTTCGGGGGCATTTTGGGGCAGAGTTGTATTAACCAAATATATTATCCAGCAAAATTCCTGGCCAAGAGCAGAGTTTAAGTTATTTTCCTTCTAATGCAGAAGAAAGGGACAGCAAACAAGCTGCAGATGACACTTTTTTTATTGGACTAACTACGAGAAGCTTTCAGCCATTATCCTTCCTTCATGAGGTCACCACTTCTAAGGTATTTCTGTTCTCCCCCATGTCTTACATTTACGTTTTATTGAATTTATGAAACGCCTAACGCAAAGTTGGTCTAAGGCGATTTACAAGAATTACAAGCATAAGTAAAGCAAAAATAAAACCAATAAAAGTAACAATGAAAAATCATAATACAACACAGAACAAAAATGCGTTAAAAATAGAATTTAAATTAAAATTCAAAATAAGCAAATTTAAACAAAAATGTTTTTAGGAGAGTTTGGAAATTTTTTATAGAATCGGACTGCCGCATTTCAAGAGGGAGTGAGTTCCAAAATTCAGGGCCTGCCACGGAGAAGGAACATTCACGTGTAATGTGAAGGCGTGCAATTTGGGGAGAGGGAACATCAAGGAGGCTGCTCTGTGAGGAGCTTAACGAACATGCTGGTTGGTAAAACTTAAAGAATTTGCCCGGGGCAAGAGTTATCATTAATAAGTTTATACAATGTCATGCCAAGTTTATACTTGATACATTCAGCAGTGGACAGCCAGTGTAAATGAATCAGAGTGGAAGTAATGTGATCAGAACGCTTGCTTTCCAAATGTAGTTTCCTGTACTAGTAGTACAGTACCCAATCTGTAACGTTACTATGACCTACAAGGATGCCACAGTAAATACCCTAAACTATAAAAATGAAACCTTCTGTACTCTCTGGTCAAAATGTCATTGATCTTGCTAACGTGTTAGCATAGCTAAAAAGATGTAGGCTATATGCCCCCATTATCACGACATGTGAAATCCCATTCCATTGACCCAGAAGCCAGACTCATACTATAAAATGCACCTATATTATTTCTCACCGCTGTGTTTTGTACTATATTTACTGTACAAGCAGGGCACACATTAGAGGACAAAGGACTTTTCAGGGCTGCACAGTGCGCGTTAGAGGTGGGAATTTGAAAACGGGTCGCCAGCTCTAACCACTAGGTTTCACAGCGCCTGCCAAAATACAGACTGGCTCGCTGTTTATGCTGGTTTATTTATTTTATTTATTTTGTTTGTGGCAAAGATCAAAATAACCTCCGGGATGCTGCTTTTTTTTTTTTTAATTTGTGGCTAACCTTCTGGCACCAGGCGCTTTCTGGGAAGAGCTATTAAAATGGCCACCAACTGGGACTTCTGGCACGCTCTAGCGGGGGCAGTAAACATGAACCGGTGCTGACTGTAAGAGCACGGAAGCATGCTTGGGTGCGGGGACCATGCTCCACTGCTGAGTAAATGCCGGCGTGCAGATCCAGGGTACAAGTGCAGGCTCTCGCGATAAGCCGTCAACATCACAAAGGATTTTCAGCTGCCTGATTTTTCAAGCTGTATCGCGGTCCTTCGGCATTCACCATCCACCCCCATCGGTATTAATCCTGGGTCTGTTTCTGCCGACCCAGAGGCAAATGCTGTAGGATCAGGGATACCGCAGGGAGGCTCTGCCGTATTTAGGGGAGGAGGATAAGGCAAACTCACAAGCTTGGCTTGCTGTCCAGGCAGAAGATTTGGATTCCTTCAGAGAAAAGCTCAGAACTCTAAGGACCGCTGATTGCTGTGGTTTAGTTCACAGGGATTTAAGCCCTAGCCCTCCTGCGCCTTTCCAGGGCACTGACGCTGATGCTGCGCTGACCTTAGAAACAGCGCAGCGAGACCTGCATCTCTTCCCTCCCCTGTCCCAGTGAGAACACCAGAGGGGCTGCTACTCAGGAGGAAAACGTATGGGAAAAAATGCCTGGTCAATGAGGCCTTAAGCTAGCAGGCAAATCCTGGAGTCACGTACAAGCTGGAAATCTCCTGTGAAATCTCTCCGCATCCATGGTCTGATTTGCTAACTGCCTCGATCCCCCATGGATGTTCTTGTGGCTGTGCCTGAACAATCTCGGTTACATAAAAGGGCCCAGATAAAATAAAAGAACGGTGTTCCGCAAGCGAAGATCGGTCATCTGCAGGAGTAACTGGAGCACTGGTGCCACCCTGATTTAATCTCCCTCTTAAGAGTTAAAACGCTGGCATGCTTACATTAGAAAGACCTCCAGAGTACATGAAAAAAAACAAACCCCAAACCCTAAATATTAATAAATTATCTCTAAGAGGCACTGCCAAGACAGACTCACACAGCGAAAGCAAGAAAGCGCTCACACAGTAATAAGCCACGCAAATAAAGTGACCACTTTCAGCTGCTGAATTTAACTACGGGTGGAAAATATCCAGACCACCGGACTATTGCTTTAAACTAAACTTATAAAGTTAGGTAACTATCCTGAGCGTTACGGTGACTGGAAAGGCTCCCAAATAAACTGCTTACAGATTATCTCTTCTTTCAGACAGGATAACCTTGGGGGGGGGGGGGGGGTGGGGGGAAGCCAGACGAGCGCCAGACCGGAGGCGCCACACCGCCAGCGTCAGTGAAGCAGCGGAAGTGTGACCCGAGAAAAAGCCGCGCTCGGCGGCAGGGCCGGCGGCAAAAGCAGCTCCCTGCCAGCCTGCCGGGGCACCGTCGCCTCCGACGCCGCTCCAGCACACAGGGGCTGACGCCAGGGGTTGGCCATTCTAGGAACCTCCAAAATTTAGCCCTCTCCCCGAACTGCCATTGTCATCCCAATCCCTCCATGCCCTCTACCGCCTTTCCTCCCCCCCCCTCCATCCACGGGTTCCCGCTAACATCCCCCCCCCCCCCTCATCTGCCTTAGGGTGGCCACAGACGCATCTCAGAGCACAGGGCATTGCCGTGCTTAAAATGCCAAACGCCCTCCGCCTCTCCTCTTATCAGCTGCGGTGACGGCAGGCAGCGTGGGGGACAGTCTACACATGCACGCCCGGTCTCTGGGCCTGCTCCTCCTCCCATGTCCTTTCTAGGGGGGTGGGGGGTGGGGTGCACTCCTCTTCAAATAAAAAGAAAAATGTGATTAAAAACGTCTTACGTTTCGGTTCATTTCTTTTGAAAAACAAACCAAAAGCGCCCGCTGCCAAAATGTGGGGGTATTTTCATTGGCTTTCATTTTTGGGAAATCAGCGAACAAACCCTCATAAGAAGTGCCACAGAGTCGTCACCCCCCCCCCCCCCCCGTGACCCCCAGCCTTCCCCAGGCCCTCCAGACCTTCCCCTAACCACCCACCCACCCACGGAGGTAACGTACCCCATCCGTGGGGGTCATAGGGTTGTAGCAAGCCAAATGGGGCCAAAGCAATCAGCAGTCGCTTCTACCCCAGCGGGTCTCGCTTACAAAATGATGCCATTCCGCTCTGTGGCCGGGTGACCTCAGGGCTGTGACCTCAGGGCTGCCCAGCACCATTTTGAAACCAGGGGAAAAGCTACTGGTGATTGTTTCGGACCCATTTGGCTGCTGCCACCCCCCCCCCCCCCCCCCCCAGGATGGGCTGTTACTGGCTGTAGGGATGGGGAAGGCCTGGGGTTGTTTATTTATTTATTTTTGTATTGGGTGGGGGGAGAAGTTTGGTGGGACATTTTATATTGGTTTTCTCTCTGTTTCATGATCATTTCGTTTAAACTAAATGAAATGAAATGAAATGAATAGAAAACGAAATGTGTAGCAAAATACAAAACCAAAAATAATTTTTGTGTGCACATTCCTGGTGCTTTTTGATTACAAAGGAAGAACACATTGGGGCAGATTTTATAAAACTATGCACGCGCGTACTTTTGTTCGCGCAACAGCGCAAACAAAAGTACGCCGGATTTCAATAGATACGCGCGTAGCAGTTAAAATCTGGGGTCGGCGCGCACAAGGCTGCCCAAAATCGGCAGCCTGCGCGCGCCGAGCCGCGCAGTCTGCCTCCGTTCCCTCCGAGGCCGCTCCGAAATCGGAGCGGCCTCGGAGGGAACTTTCCTTCCACTCCCCCTGCACCTTCCCCTACCTAACCCACCCCCTCGGCCCTATCTAAACCCCCCCCTACCTTTGTTGCACAAGTTACGCCTGCCCGAGGCAGGTGTAACTTGCACGCGGCGGGCCGGCCGCCGACGCGCCATGGTCCAGTCCAAGAGCTGGTCCAGAGGCCGCAGCCACGCCCCCAGAATGCCCCTGACGACGCGCCGGCAGCGACACGCCCCCGACATGCCCCCCCAGGAAAGCCCCGGGACTTACGCGCGTCCCGGGGCTTTGAGCACGCCCGCAGCCTATGCAAGATAGGCTCGGTGCGCGCAGGGGGGGTTTGGGGTAGGCTTTCGGGGGTTACTCGCGTAACCTACACGCATAACCCTTTGAAAATCTACCCCATTATGAGGGAAAAGCATCTCAGGGACCAGGACCACATTCTTACCATGTCCCCACCCTTCTGGTCTGTCACTAGTTTGCTCTTTATACCAAAACACTGAAAGGAACGAAGAGAGCAGGTGATGGAGAAAACCATGGAAGGCGTAACAGAGAAGAATCTGAGGAGGAAGGGTGAGATGGAGAGGAACTGAGGAGCGAGGAGGAGATAGGAAGCTTGGTGATGGTGGGAGGAGGAGGAGCAGCTGCAGGCAACCTCCAATCCTCAAGTCTCCAGATGTGCTTGGGTTTTCTGGCTATCCCTCATGACTATGCATGAGATAGAGCTGCACACAATTGAAGCCATGGGCATGCAAATCTGTCTCATGCAAAGCCTGAAAACCAGAGTGGATTATGTGCATGAGGACTGGAGGTGGTCTACCCCGGGAGGAGGAAGTTAAAAAAAAGGATTTTTTTTCCCTCTTACGATCAGATACCTACTAGTTTACTCTTTTATTTGCTCCCAGAAATATTATCTCCCATACATTGGGTTGTTGCATGGGCTGCAATAGCCTTTGATTGTGTGAAGTACATTCACCGCGTCCTCATGTCTCAACACCTCAGGGGCACCTGAGCACCACCAAAAGTTCTCAGACTCTGCTGGAAACTTACTCGGACTCCATCACTGCCAGCCTCCACTGAGCTTTCTCTCCGCTACCAAAACCAGTGAGAGGCAGGCCCAGTTCTTCTATTAGGTGAACTAGGAAGTCATCCAGGGTGTCAAAATTCTGAGGGTTGGCAAAAACCTCCAGGTGCTCCAAAGAGAGAAGGCTCCAAAGAGAGACGGTAATGGATGCTGGGTAGATGTGGGAGGGGGAGACAGAAAAAATTGGGTGGCTGGGAAGAGTTATGAAGAGATCAGGCAGGGAGGGTGGAGAGAGAGAGAGTCCTGGGCAGGTGTGGATGGGGTGGGGAGAGAGAGAGGGAGAGGGAGGATGCTGGCGAGGTAAGGGTTGGAAAGAGAGGATGCCGGGCACTGCAAAAAGGGGGCACAGAAGAGCTTGAGGTGCCGCTTCTGTGCTGAGCAAGAATTGAAGGGGAGGAAGAGGAGGATGCTGGGGGCGAAGGAGACATGTTGGACAGTGGGATAGAGAGATGGGGGATGCAGAACTTGGCAGAGGGTGCGAGGTGGATGCCGAGCGAGGCTAGGGAAGGAGAGGAGAGGATGTGTCAGAGCTGCCACAGGCGGATGTGGAAGGGGGCAGGGTGGAAGATTGATGTTTCGCCTAGGGGGCCTAATACCCCTTGCCCTGGCCTTGACGAGAGGCGAGTGAACGCAGCTACTTTCACTTCTATTTGTCTTTCTTTTTCTCTTCCTTTCCCTGTCTCTTTAGTCTCACAGCAGGCCGCAGGAGATTAGCAATGAAGAACTGCTGGATTTCTTCAAAACGTTTCTGACCCCCCCCCCCCCCCCCCCTATTATGTTATCACGTAAAAGCGCCAAGGGGACGCACACTCGGCCCCAAAGAACTTAAAGCAGCTGCACTTGCAAAACTAAGCCTTGAAAGTTCGGTTGGCAGTAAAAATGAGGAAAATCATTAAAGATCTCCCACTGTCATTTTGATTTTGTTTTTCACTCCTGGGGAAATTTCAGTACTTAAAAGCTTTTGTAAAGGCCTTGTTGCCTTACTTAAAGTAGAAGGCCTCATTCATTAGCCCAGCTCTGTTCCAGGCATTTTGGTACCTGCCAGGAAAGAGGGCGCGGGACACCACAGGCACAGGGCCAGAGTGAGCCCGGAGTCTGGAGGAAGCCTCCCAGCGCCCCTACTAAAAGTAGAGGTTGAGTGGAAAGCTTGCCACACAGGAAGCTGAGAAGGCCCTGGTTCCTTCCCGGGATGGGGGAGGCGGAGGGGGAGCTGAATCACCAGAGGAGGTGTTTGATCCATCTTTGCTGGCAAATTGGAAGATCTGTCCCTTGTGCGAGGGGAGAGAGGGAAATTCCTGCCCGAGCTTAATTTCGAAGGAACAGAGGAAGACGCCTGCGCCTGGCGGAGTCTCCTGAGCAACGTGCGTTAGGGCTTATTGTCAACGCACAGTAAGAGGAAGCGTGAGCAGCGGTTTGTTTGCTTTTTTTTTTTTAGCAGGTGCATGTTTGAAGGGCTTAGATGCTGCAACAAGAAATTATGGACAGAGCTAAAACGACTTCTGGACCTATCCTCAGCCAGCAATATACGCAAGCTGTGTGAAGGCTGGCATGTTCCCTGGCAGCCAGGAACTAAATAACCAGCCCAGAATATTCCAGTGATGGGTGGAAGAAAGATATTACCCCTTATGGAAATAATTCAAGGGATGTTAAACGCTGGAGGCTGCATCGGAGGACAAGAAAGATCTACCTTTTCATGTAAAGTCCGCTATTTACAGTCCTCTAAACCAGAGAGACCATACAGGCTGTAAATAGACTGGATTTTCCTTCTTCCTGTTACTAGAAATAAGAATTCTTTTGGCGTCACAAATCAGTGTGCGGTTTCTCTCATCGTAACACAGTCATGACGGCAGAGAAAGACCAACTGCGCCATCCACTCTGCCCAGCAGGTTTATTACAGTAACTGCCGCTCCATGCTGGCCACCCCCAGGCCTTACGTTAAGGGTAGCAATATTTACAATCAAAACCAGACAACGGTCAAACCCACAACAAAGTTACTGCTAGCAACATTTTTACCGACAAATCACTTTACACGGACTGGAAACAATGCATTAAGCAAGAAACTGCTTCTTGGCAGCCAGCTGAGGTGAGGGGAGATGCGTCACGTGTACGAGACTGATAGCAAGGGGATGTGAACAATTCAAAGTCAAATTCGAGTCAGGCAGGCAACAGCCGGGTTTGAGGTTGATGGAATTTTCCGGGTTCTCCCATCCACCATTCCCAGATCCGTGGGGGAAATGTGTTGACTCTGAAGAAAATCTGAAGTGAATCTGTCAACTGACAAAATCTGCCTAAAATTCTTCAAAATTCAGAAAGAAAGGTTGCAAAGCAGCCTTGGGTTTCCTCGGTAACATTCAAAGAGCCATCAAAGCTGCTCCGGGTTTGTTGACTTGTTTGATGAACCTATTTTGAAGGAGTCTGCACATCTCTGTTTGAGCTGATTCTAACATTAGTCTTGAAATGTTAATTTTTTTAGACTGAAACATCATCTAGGAGGTAGGCTAGCACAGAAGTTACCAACTCGTATGCCATGGCATACGGGTGCGTGTGCCGCAAAATATCTGCAGAAAGACGACAGGGGCAGGTGACCGCAGCCGCTGTTGGGCTGGTTCTAATGTGCTGACCTTCTTCTGGTATTTCCGGGTTCACCATGGGTTCTTAGCAAGCCTCTCCCCCCCCCCCCCCACCCACACACCCCTCACGGCAGCGGCACGAGCCCACCAAAATGCCTCCTGCCACTTTCTGCTGTCTTCTCTCCTCAGCCTCCTTCCTGGGCTGGTGGCTTTCGGCAGTGCCACGACCTGGCTTTAATTCCGCATTGGTGGCGGAGCCAGCACTGTTTCACTCTCCGGCAGGGATGATGTGCAGACAAAATATTTTTTGGATCAGTTTGCTTCATTTGTTTTCGGCCCCTTTTTTTTTTTTAGCTGAATTTTGTTTTTCTTTCTTTTTTTGGCAGATACCCTGCGTTGCGAGTACTGCGTGGGGTTCCAGTCGCCTCTCATCTAAAAAAAAAAAAAAAAAAATATGGTGGAACTAGAAAAGATGCGGAGAAGGGTGACCAAAATAATAAAGGAACAGCTTCCCTAAGAGGTAAGGTTAAAGAGGTCAGGGCTCTTTGATCTGGAGAAGAGACGGCTGAGGGGGGGGAGGGCATATGTGTGACGTGGAATAGGTAAATAGAGAAACTTGTCAGCAGCAGTACCAGTTATTAAAGATTCTACGAATTAAAATGAAGGACCCCCTCTTCCAGCTACGGGACCCCAGCAGTTGCAGGCTTCTAAAAACACATCCAGGTCTTTGTAGATGGTATATGGTCGGCCACATATGGAGGTGCAAATTCTTTTGTATAAAGATGAAATTCTTCTAAAGGGACCTCACTCTGTCCAGGACGTATGTCAAAATGTTGATCGTGCGGCAAGTTGCAAATTATGCAGCTAATTATTGGATATTTCCTGCGGCCGCACAATCGCAGGAGACTGGGATACTGAGTATAGGAGGAGGAATTCTATGCATGAAACGAGAGCAGGATCAGGTTGTGATGGTATCTGGAGAAAGTGACAACACAAGTCAGAAAGATGGTTGGAGTGTAATGGCCAGCAAAAAAAAAAAAGCAGGTGATATTGCCCTGTATAAGTCACTGGTGTGAGCTCATTTGTGCACAATTCTGAAAACTGCATCTTCGAAAGAATATAAATCGGATGGAGTTGGTCCAGAGGGTGGTCTTCGTTCTAAAGCATATGGGGACAGAGTTAATGATCTAAACATGTATACTCTGGAGCAGTGGTTCCCAAACCTGCCCTAAGGGGGACCCCCAGCCAGTCGGGTTTTCAGGACACCCGCAATGAATATGCGTGAGATAAATGTGCATAC